>NC_090300.1:146136666-146440833 GCF_039906515.1 Pseudorca crassidens
TTATTATGATAGCTATATAATGCCATCAATGAAGATCTAACAAAGAAATCACATATCGTTAATAGAAAGTTCTCCTCGCACCCACCCACCCCCCTCCCAGGTGTGTCGTGTGATGTTGCTGGGGGATGGCGAGATGGGGGAGGGTAGCAGTGCCTGAGGAAACACAAAGGCCAAATCCATGAGGTGAATGGCTGAATAATCAACAGATCTTCCAGAAGACACACAGCATGCCAACGTTTCCCTCTGAAACAACAGCATAATGGAAGGTTGCAATCTCAACCGCATCTCAGGCCCAAATCCATCACTTACCGAAAAAAGAAACAATGTACAGGCAAATTAACACACAAGACCCTACAATTATATTGTTTGTTAGTTGCAAAGAGAAAAAGATTGTAAACACCCCAAATTAACAGTTTTTCTTGTGGGAAAAAGTGGGGACTTTAGAAGGACCGATGACTATGGTTTTCTTCTTTATACTTGTCAGTTGCCACATTTACTACAGTGGGGTGTGTCTTTTTATAATAATACCTCAAAATATTTTAAATATTAGAGATCTGGAATGGTAATACAATCAAGAATATGCAACCAGATGTTAGCTTTTTTGCATATAAAAATAAATGTCAGGAATTCAATTTTCAAATTTTCTCTAAAAATGCCAGTGAGTAATGTTTGCTAAGTTCTGACTCTGTGCTGGCAGTGTTTGAAGAGTTTTATATATGAATTATCTTAACAAATCCTCACTGTCGTTTCTCCATTGTACAGCTAAGGAAACGGAGCAACAGAGAGGTAAAGACATTGCTCAAAAGCACACAGCCAGTGGGATTCAAACCATACCATCTGACCCAAGCTATTGCTGTAAATCACTACACTCTACTGCCCCCCCAGATCTCTGATTTAAAGGCATAACTATGCTCTTCTGGGAGTGACTTTAACCATCTACCAAGCAGAGAACCACTGGCTCAAAGAGCCTTCGATTAAAAGACTCAGAAAGTGGTTTAAGCACACCCTGCCCTGGATCACATCATAAGCAGCTGGGTGCCTAGCCATTGAATTATTAGATCCTAAAATTTACAACTGGATTTACGGCTTATGCAAATTAGTCATCCTCCCCACCCACCAAATCTTTCAGTCAATCTATAGTAATTTCATTACCCTGCAGGTTTAACAATCGTCCAAATAAGGCAAGATCAGGTAAACATCAGGACCGGCCTCCCAGCCTCCTGCAGCACAGAGCCCAGAAACTCCTTCCAGAAAGAGGCTGCTCCCCGCTCACGGCAGGTAGGAAGCCCCACCTACCCTCTCCCTATGAGACCTGCGTAGTCCAGAAAGACCTCATTCGGCCAGCCTGATGCCGGGCAGCCCCAAACTCCCTGACCCTTAAGCCCCACGTGACACGCAAGTACTTGGTGATCACAGAAGCAGCGATTTCAAAATCCGAAGGCCTGCGAAACTGTGGCATAGCTCATCCTCCTTTCCCGGAGACAAAAAGGTGAGGCCTCACTAGGAGGAGTTTCTTCACTGGAAAAAGGAGGAATTCCTACTTCTCAACCTTGACAGGGAGGCACTTCCCCTACTCCCCCAGCCGGCCCTTCCCATCACCCCCCAGGAGGGGGTTCCCATCCTCTCCCCTCCCCCTCCCCTCCCCCTCCCCCCCTCCCCTCCCCCTCCCCCCCCCACCGCAGGGAGCGTGCGCAGATGAGCCCTCCGTGGAGAAGGGAGGGGCGAGGCGGCAGGGCTTCAGGTGAGCCGCGGAGGTGAAGGACCACGGTTCCTCCCAGCTCCATTCCCCCAGGCAGAAATTATCTTCTTGCTTTTCTTAAATATAAATGAGACCCTCCTCTCTCTACTTCTCCCATCTCCGCCAAAAGAAGGGGTGAAGGACACCCGATCCGTGGTTCTGCCCAGAGGGGCTGGGGATAGTGGCTTCGGCTCCTACGGTGGGACCGCCCCGGGGGAGGAAGGTGACTTGGAGGCCTCCTGGGGGTCCGCTTCCCGTGTTCCACAGCTTTCTGACCCACCTCCGAGCTGGGTCGGGGCTGCCTGGCAGTTGCCATGGCGACTGGCTGAGGCCCTGAGCCTGTCCCTTCTGGACCGTGGAGGACAAGGCAGAGGGGGGTCGGCAAAGTGCGAACAGGGTTGTTTCTGTGTTTGTTTACAAACTGCTCAGATAAAAAGCAGGGACTTTCAACAAAAGGAATTCAGGCCCATCTTCGGTGTGGAAACGTGTGGTTGTTTATTAAAACACTTGTGTTCTTGAGAATGGAACTATTTTATGTGTATATGTATATACGCACAATTATAAACATACACTTTTAGGTATATCTATAGGTAGATATAAAAACACAGGCCTTGTAACTTCTTTTTTAAAATGGAGTTTTTATGGCATTTAGTGGGTAGGAGTCAGACCCAGGTTTGAAATCCTAGCTCTGTTTGCTTCTTTCTGAAGCCAATTTACCCATCTGTAACACGGAGGTAATAGTTCACTGCCCTTTTAGGGCTGTTGTGAGGTCCAAATAAGATGTTTATAATGAGCTTAGCACGGGCCTAGCACACAATAAAACACCTAGTAAATATTAGCTATTACTAATCATTGTATTATCGTTACTCCGCACTTAGTAAATGTTAGCTATTATTGTTAATAATTACACTGTGGTTACTCACATAGTAACCAAGCACGTTCTGTCTATCCATGGGTCTTTGGGGAAGTTCTGACGTCAGGTTGTCTTGGTCATTTTCAATTGTGTCTTCCCGGAGAGGATCAGACTGCCAAAGATGGTTCAACCAGGTAATCGTGACAATCAGAAGTTAGTCTGTGAAAAACAGATTATGTTTAATGCTTATATCCATTAGCACTGATACACATGAGGATGGGAAGAGACCGAAGCTTCTAGAAAGATATTGACGAGTAGATTCTTACGTAAAAGGAACTCTTTTAACTGTTTGATGTTATGTCTCTTATAAAAGTGACAACTGACAAGGAGGAAATAAACAGATACACACACCCCTACACACCTACGTGAGGTATGCGGTTTCATGGAAGGATATTGAGAATGCTATAGTCCAGAAAGGAAGTAAATTCTTTTCCATCCAGGTAGTGGGATTATTCAGTAATTCAGCAGCAGCAGTGGGCGGACGGGTTCATGCAGTCAGGCAGGGTGGAGCCAGGAGACATCAGAAGTTGGGCCAGCTCGAGTCTATGTTAGGCAGCAACTTGAGGGCACAGAGTGTGCTCCCCTGTGCTCCCCCCAGCCCCATGGCAGTGCCCGGCACATAGCAAGCCCTCAATCAAAGAAGCTTGTGATCGTGGTGTTAAGTAGCATTGTGTAACAGAGTTGTACTTTATGCAACACTTGGGAAAGAAAAAAAAGGTAAAGTATATCAATTTCTCATCCTTTTTTTCTTCTATCTTGTTTCTTTTATTCTCCTTAAATCAGATTCCATTTTCCAGGGGCTCTCTCAGTATGTCAGTTAAATAACTATGGCTTAGTGTGTGCTGGGTCGCTGGTCATATACTAGGGGTTATGAGGAAATGAGGGAAGAAAAAGTACAGACCCATTTGGGGCAAGTTTGACATTAATCCATGCTATTTAAAAAATTACCAAAACTATGATATCTGATGGCTACATGTTAGTGCCTCAACCTAGAATGGATGTCCTTTCCGACTAGTGGATAGGAAGGTTGCTTCTGTGTTTGATATTACCTGTCACCTTGCTCTGGCCAGTGGTAGAGGTGGTGGGAGAGCCCATGGTACGAGGGGCTGCACCTTCTAGGCCTAAGGATGGAGCAGTCTCTCTGAGCAAGGAGCAGGTGGGGAGGCTGCAGGCCGCTCTTCCCAGAGTCGGGCTCACCCTACCCAACCTTCAGGAGGTCGTAAGGACCAAATAAGACGGTGAGGATGAGAATGCTCTGGAAACGGCAGATGCTGGAGAAACGTAATGTGTAAGTTGAACTCACATTTTTAATTCACTGATTGTACAATATTTGATGCAAACAGAAGAATACATGTTCATATGTGTCAGTGATGTAGCAAAGTCACACACAAATACCCGGGAACCTACTTCCCCAGATAAAGAAATGAATGAAGAAATAAAGAGAATCACCACGGACATCTGAGTGCAGAGATCTCTGTCCACACCTCAAATCCGACTCTGTAGAATTTGGTTATAGAGAATGAAGAGTTACTGGGCCGGTGGGAAGGAACCTTAAGACTAAATACCTACTACCACATTGCCTTTTAGAACGGCCGGCCTGGGCCTGCTCCCTCCAGCAGAGTGACCGATTCCTGCTGCTGCCTGGTCTGCTGTAAGTCCTTTCTCTTCTTTGCTAATTTGCTGGGCAAAACAGCGTCTCCTGGTGCCTTTACTTTGTACTTCCTTGATTATTTGTGAAGATAAGCACTTTTCCCTAAGGCTCGTTCTCCATCTCCATTAGCTGTTGTTAACTATTTAGATCACATGTCTCCAGGACACCCTCAGAGATCCGTGTATGTCGTGCTCTCTTTCTGAAATGCAAGACCTACCTGGGTCTTGTTTCTCTACCTGGGGAATAGTTCTTCAACTTTACCCAGATGTCACCTCCTGGGGACGCCTTTGCCGGCTGCTTCAGGCCCCGCTGACCATCCCTCTGGCTGTGCCTGTTGCCCTCCTTGCATAGTTGTGACTTGTGTTTCGGGGTCAGCCTCCCTAAGGGTCCCAGGGCCTTGACCCCTGCAGTCTAGCGCAGAGCCTAGGCTCGGATTATTAAAAATTACTAAACGCTCTTGGCAAATTGGGGAAATACAGTAAAGTACAAAGAAGAAAGTAAAGAGGACCACTAACCCCACCTCCCAGAGAGAGGTGCCCCTGCTGGCATGTGGTGCGCGTCCTCCCGGGCTTTTTGAATGGGTACATATAATGTGTGTGCTTAATTGAAGTCGTTTTATTTATCACTTACCATTATGGGGTGACATGTCCAAACTTCTTCAAAAGTGTTTAAAAGACTGAAAAGTATGTCACCTTAAGGATATACCAAAATTATCTTGACTCAATCAAGATTTGATAAAAGAATGAATGGGAATGTTTAATACAAGTTTGAAGGATGTAGGGGGCGTTACCTAAGGAAATTGTACTCCATTGTGTTACTAAGAAAATACCGTTTCAGGTGTCTTTTCTGGGTACCTCATTCCCCCCTGCTCTGGGATGACCCCCTGAGGGGTCCTTTCTCAGCTCTGGGTGCTGGCCTCTCCTCCGTGGCTCTGGCGTACCTGCTTGTCTGTATGTACAGGCCCAGAGGGACCTTTAAAGTACAGTCCCTTGGTTTATAACACGTATTTTACCAAACCACACCTAGGCTGAAAAGTACTAAGCCTTGCTGAAGACCGTATAAAAATATTCCAACTTGGTTATCCTATTTATCTGCACTAGCTCAGCTGAGGGGTGACTCCCTAGTTGATGGACCGGTTTCCTATTTCCCTTTCCCCGACCTGCTATGACCTTATAGGTTTAAAACTAGGAGGAACTTACAGCGCATGGGCTCGGGCAACATGTGAGCTCCAGAGGGGAGCTCCGCTGCCAGGAACACTTGGCCGATGGAAGCAACAGTCCCTGCATCCGGTGCAAGCCTCTCTAGCAACCCCGCTGGAGTCAGGGTCCAGCTACGCCCAAGGCTCTCGGGCATCCTCCAGCGACCACTCCCCTCACCCCAATACAGAAGAAAAGCAAGAAAGCTCTCAACTCGGAAAAACTGCCAGGGTCCTGGAAGCAGGGACCTTTGCCCACCTGTCTTACACGAGCAGTTCGCCCAGGACCGCCCTCGCAAATGGCAGTTGTCTCAAGTGTTAGGTGTTATCGTAGGACTCACAAGGCTCCTCTCCCCCAAATGCGTCCCAACTCGGGTATCACGGGGTCTAAAATCCTACCGCTAACAAGCCGCTGCCTAGGCTAAGCACGTCGTTCTATGTTTTATTTTTTTTTAACATTGACGTTTATTTTTATTCTGTTTGAAAATACACGGCTTTGTCCTTTTTGTGCCTCTTCTCACAGCCCAGAGGCAACCGCTTCCCACTCTTAGCCTTTTCTCCACGTTTCCAAAGACGATGAGTACACCGCGACTTTACTGCCCAGCTTAGACCTCTTGCTCTGCAGACGAGATCTAGCTCTCTGACGTCCCCGAGGATAGTTCTAAGTGCTGTTAAGGCTGCTGCCTGAGATTTTCCCATCCAGGAGGAGAGCCTTGGGTGGGGACAGAAGGGGTGACTCACAGAATACGTGAGTCAACTAGGGTCGAATCAAGAGATCTGCAGCCCGAGGCAGCCGGAGGCCTGGCCGTCTCCTCTCTGGGCCCCTGGGGACCCAGCAGACCTGCTCCTCCATTCTCGGTCAGGCTATGGCTCCTTGGTGTGTGGACTCTTGTCTGCCTGGAATACAAGATGTGCTTCTAGTGGGAGGCTCTTCATTCGGTTCTTTACCAACAACATTAGCAATGGAACCAAAAATCTCCCCGGCTCACCGGTTGAGCGCCCCATACTGCTAAAATCCTTGCTTTTTGATCAGTGGAGATAAAATGAAACTCCTTCACGGTCAGGAAACGCGTTCCGTTTCCTTATCTCTCTAATAATATTTCATGCTTTTCTGCTTTCTAAGCTGGAGGCATTTTCACGAGCTCTGAAGCCCAGTATCCTCAAAGCTCCCTACAGGGAGCCATCGGCCCGCTTCCGCCCTCCCCAGGCGATGTCTGCTCCCCCCTGGATGCACACGCCTCGTGGTTTTCCTGCAGAGACAGAGCTTCTGGGCAGAAGGTCCTTTTTCCCAGTCTGATTTCTCCTTGCAATGCCCAGCACTAGCACAGAGCTTGTTTGCGCATAGTAGGTTTGCATTCCTAGTGCCTCTCTACCATGGATGACCCAACCCTCCAGCAGGTGGCAGAGTTGCCTCTTTCTTAAGACCAGGGAACAGGAGTGAGTCTTCCCTGAGAGTTGGGGGCCGCAAAAGCCGACACTTCCAAGTGGAGCTGTCCACCTGTCTGTCCTCTCCCAGCGCCGCTGGGGCTCACGGACACGCTTCCACCACCTCTCAGATGGGCGCTGAGAGAAGTTCATTGTCTCATGACCTTCCGTCTTGTCTCCGGCCCACACCTGCTGTCCCCTCCCCAGGGTTCCCAATGGTTCCCCGGAACCCTCTCCATTTCCCCAAAACACCTCCCTCTTCACTTTCACAACTGACTCCCTTCTGCGACAAAGGGGACAGAGGGAGGAACCCTCCCCTCGTACCTGCCCACCGGCAAAGTGACGGCTCTCCCCCCTTTTTCCATCGTCTCTTCTCCAACCCGAGGCTCATTCCTCCTCACATGTTCTGGATTCCTTGTCTTTCCGCCTCTGAAGGGACGTGTCATTCAAGCACGCAGCTCCCTTTCCTGGACGTGTGGACACCCACCCTCCCTTCTGGCTGCTCTGGGACCTGGGCCTCCCGTGAGAAGGGGCTAATTTCCAGGTCTGGGGCAGGAGGTGCATGGGATGAGCTTGTGAGGACATCTTGTCACCCTAGAAAGCAAGGACACTATCAAAGGTACCCGGGTCACGTCAGAAGGACTCACTGGCCAATGCGATTCAACAAGGAGAGTAACTGGAATGGATGCAAATACAGCAACTGTGGCTCAGGCCACTCATGCGGAGAATAAAAAAGCAGAACAAAGGAAATCTCACAGCTAACTTTTGAAGAATAGTAGAAAGTCAACTCATTATTTTGACAAGTGGCAAATAAAGGAATTCCACGTGTATCCTGCCTCTCCTATATAAACCGTGCTTCAGAGTTAACTAAGTAACTGATGAGGGGAAGTTTCTCTTTATAGAAGTAGGTTAGCAAATAAAAAGGAAACAATGAAATTATGATGTCCATTTCACAACTATGAATTCTACTTCTAATGAATTAATGAACTTAGGCAAGGAACGTCTAAGTACGGCAGAAGATGACCAGATACCAGGTGCCTCACTGGCTTGAATCGTCCCGAATCTGATCACGCCTCGGGAGCTCCTTGCCAATTTCAGGTAGTACAGGAAGTACATAAAGAATATGTTCGACCCTGTCACAACGATGGGGTCAGCACAGTGCAAAGCGTAGGAGACTCTGCAGGAAGAACGGCCTGGCCTCCGTGACAACAGCAAGAAACTGCTTAGGACAAAGATGCAGGGGAATCTCCAGATGGAGAGATCTAGGAGACACATCAGACAATACATGTGTGGACTGTTTGGGTCCCCATCCGAACATACACTGACAGAGTGAGACCATCTATAGGGCACTCAGGGGAGTGAGAACACGGGCTGGGGATTTGATGCTATTACGGAATTATTCTTGCTTGGGGAGCCCTCATGACGGTAGAGTGATTATGTTGAAAACTGTATCTTTTAGAGATACACACTGAAACTTTACAGGTGAAATATAACGTCTGGGATTTTCTGCAAAATATCCTGGGAGAGGAAGTGGGTCAAGACAGAGGAAACAAAATCGGTGGCACATTGATCATTGATGAAGCCAGGCAGGAGATACCTGGAGCTTCGTTCTAACGTTCTCTCGACTTCTGTCTACGCTTGAAAATGCCCATGCACTTCCCTGGTGGTCCAGTGGGTAAGACTCCGCACTCCCAATGCAGGGGGCCCGGGTTCGATCCCTGGAGGGAGAACTAGATCCCCCATGCACGCTGCAACTAAGACCCGGCACAGCCTAAAGAAAGAAATATTAAAACAAAGAAAGGAAAGAAAGGAAGGAAGGAAAGGAGGGAGGGAGGGAGGGAGGGAGGAAGGGAGGAAGGAAGGAAGGAAGGAAGGAAAGAAGGAAGGAAGGAAGAAAATGTCCTTGCGTTTAAGAAATGTCCTTCCTCCCCGAGTCCTTCTCCAGCTTTGGGCCCTTCACTTCTCCCCAGCGCAGCCAACCTTCCTGAAATGGTTTTCTGCTCTCCTTCCTCACCCCCACCCAGGCCTCTGCCACCCCCCACCCAGGAAGCTTCACGACCTCCAGGGTGAGGCCAGTAGACAATGACTTCCTTGCAGCCTCCAGCTCCACACCGGCTCCCTCCCCATCAGCAAACACTGACTTGCTGGGGCTTCCTGGACATCACACTCTCTGGCTTTTCCCTCTGCTCCATCCACAGCTTCCAGGCCCTCCTCCCTGCCTGGCCCTTAGATACTGGCACCCCTGGGGGCTCAGCCCTAGTCTCTGGGCCCCGGGCAAGCTTTCTCCTCCCCTGCTGTCTGTACCAGGCCTCTCTCACCCACCTAGGATTCTTCCAGAGACTCCAGACTCACACATCCAACCCCAGTTAACAGCCCACGGGAACCAAACACTCAACAAGTATAAATTAATTCCTTGCCCGCACCCTGCCCTTCAAGTCTGCCTGTCCTTCGTCTGTCACCTCGCTCCACGAAGATGCCGCCATCCAGCTCGCTGCCCAAGCCAGACAGCTGGGTGTCATCCCAGCTCCGTCTTCTGCTTTCTCTAACCTCTTGGGCCTTCCTTAAGTCTGTGCTCCCAGACAACCATCCTCGGGCTGGATTGCTGCCAGGGTCCTCAGCCTCCCCCCTCCCTTTCCCTGCTCCGTCCCGCTCCCCATACCAGCCTGCGGGCTCGTGTCCACGCTGTGCCCCCTCTGCACAGACCATGTCCCTTCTCTTCCCCGAGCGCTTGGCCAACTCCTTGTATGCTGCTGAGATGTCACCTCCTGTGACCATCAAGTCTGGGTCAGGTGACCCTCTTTTGCACCCCATGTCCCCTACTGCACTGTGTGACACAGTGCTGTGATGATCGCTGGTGACCTGTCGTCTGACCTCTCCACTAGCTGGGAGCTCTTGGCGGGGAAGGACCACATCTGTCCTGGGCTGAACTGCGTCAGGGGGGCTCCCCCGGCCTCCGCCCCCCTACTAGATCAGGGCAGTTGGAGGGCAGGAGGGGAAGTGGGGCTGCGGACTCCCTGCTTCTTCCCCGCTGCCGCTTCTCTACCAAAGTGCCGCCCTGGTCCAGGGGGTCCCTCTATAGCCTCAGCGCCCTGGGTTCCAGTAATGGCTCACTTCCCTGGCCTCTTCAGGCCTCGGGTGCCAACTTCCTGCTGCCTCTGGCCTGGGAGTGCCTTCTCCACCACCTGCTCAGACTTATTTAGCCTCGTAGTGGGTTAAATAATGTCCCCCTCCGGCCCCGCCCTGCCCCACCCCACAAACTCACGTCCCTCCCTGAAGCTCTGAACATGACCTTACTTGGGAATAGGATCATTGCGGATACAGTCAGTTCCGTTGAAGTCCTCCCGGAGTAGGGTACAGCCTAAATCCAACATGACTGGTGTCCTTACAAGAGGAGGGGGACACAGAGACACAGACACACGGAGAGATGGTGTGAACACAGACAGGCCAGGTGACGACAGAGGCCTATTAGAGCGATGCACCTACAAGCTAAGAAACACCCAGGATTGCCAGCGACGCCGCAAGCTGAGAGAAGGGCACGAAGCCCATTCTCCCCTGGAGGCTTCAGAAGGAGCACGGCCCCGCCAGCATCTTGATCTAGACCTGTGGCCTCCAGACCTGTGAGACCATAAACGTCCATTGTCTTAAGCCCCCCAGTCTGAGGTCTTTAGTTATGGCTGCCCCAGGATATGAACCCAAGTCCCTTCCACTCTTGCCGCAAGCCTCTTGCTCTGTGGATTCTGCAAAGGCAAGGCCCCAGTTGACTGAGGCCTCAGCGCCTGGCACGCTCTGGCCCTGGTAGGCACCCAAGACACATCTGTCGGATAAGAGTGAATGTGCCTCTCATTTGGTCTGTTCCTCTTGTTCTGAAATAAAAATCAAAATAAATTCAAAGCAAGCGTCGAAGTCTCGAGTTAAAGCAGAGGCCCGGCCAGGCAGGTGTGCTGAGCGGGCAGCCCCAGGTCTGGGCACCCTGGACTCATCTCTCTGGAACCCTGGCCATGGGCTGTGGCAGCGGCAGCCTGAGGGCACACCTCCACCGGTCCCCACGCTGTGTCATAAGTTCGAAAAGCTGGATATGAAAAGTTCAACTGGGTTGGAAATTCATTTATTGATTCACACAAGAAATGTCAACATTACACCTAGAAAGAAAAGGAAGAGTGTCAGATTCTTAAAAATAATTTCAACTTTTGTGAAATTTGTGTGATTGTAAAAAAGACTTTAAAGTTATCATCTACCTGCGCCAAGAAAGAGTGTCCAGAGTGACATCCCAGCTGTGCTCCGTCCTGAGCTTGTGTGCAGTCATTTCAAGCATAACACCTGATACGATCATCAAAGCAATCACACGTTTTCGTTTCAAAATGTGAACCGTTTTATTTGGAGATTTCATAGAAATTTACTAACTTCCTTAATTCATTTTTAGGTGTTTCTTACAATCATACAAAAGATTAATATAGAAACTAATATTTTCTAAAAGATTAATACTTTAATCTTTGTAAAATTCATAGATGAATATTTTCGGCAAGTGTTATATAGACCACCTCAGGTCCGTCTGGTTTTCCCCAGTGTGCCGTACAAACATCATCATTTTCCAGGTGAGAAATGGTGTGGAAACGTGGAGCATCCCTGTGCTGAGTCCTTCCGCACCTGTTCATGCACTCGGCAAACGTGGATGCGACCTTCTGAGTAGGGCAAGGCCCCGAGAACCCCTCCAGTCCCAGGCTAGGGGCCAGGAGACAGATTTAGAAATAACCAGTACCAGTTGGGTGTGCTAAGTCAGGAGCAAGAGGTATCTACAGTGCCCTGGGAAAGGAACAGACAAAACACCTGACCTGGGTCTCGAAGTCTGAGCTCACTAGGAAGAGCCGGGGTCTGGAGGGCTAAGGCAGAAATAGCCACTCAACGTGTGAGAAAGTCCTGGAAACTAAAAGAGCGGTCCTGAGCTTTGGTCGTGAAGTCGAGAGTGGGTTAGGGTCTTGTTTTCCAGCTACTAAGGACTGAGGCTCTTTCCTGATCCGGAGGGGGATCTCGAAGGGTTCTCATCAGGAAAGCCAGGGTCCCATCTGCTTTAGGAGGGCAATGTGAAGGGCTGGAGGAGTGGATTCGGGAGGGGAGAGCTTGCAGGCAGGGAGGCTGACGCTCAGGGAGAGAGGAGGAGCCCGGAGCAGAGCCTGGGGTGGCTGGAGAGAGAGGTGTGCCAGGGTGGGCAGGCTTGCATCACCATGGATGGAGAGTTAGGGAAGGGAGGGAGGAGGACTGTGAGAGAGGAGGTCTGCGGAAAGAGACCTCGCCAGGGGGAGGGAGGAATCAGGAGGCCGGGCCACCTCCCTTGCAGGATGAGGGGCCGGCACCCATCCTGCGGCTGAACCTCAGGGCTACAGTGAGGCTGGCCAGTCTCCTTCCTGCACTGAGAACGCTTCTCAAAGGCCTACAGAAGTGATGCATTCGACACCCAGCTTAGCCAACGGGAAAGGATAGCAGGGTGTCCCCAAGCGCAGGCCTGGCAGGAGGTGGGTACCTGCCAGGAGGCTGTGCGCACTCTCCTTCTGACCTCTTTGGGCAGTTACTGCCAGGCCTTGGATTGGTTTTATTTATTTATTAACATCTTTATTGGAGTATAATTGCTTTACAATGGTGTTAGTTTCTGCTTTATAACAAAGTGAATCAGCTATATGTATATATATGTCCCCATATCCCCTCCCTCTTGCGTCTCCCTCCCACCCTCCCTCTCCCACCCCTCTAGGTGGTCACAAAGCACAGAGCTGATCTCCCTGTGCTATGCAGCTGCTTCCCACTAGCTATCTATTTTACATTTGGTAGTGTATATATCCATGCCACTCTCTCACTTGGTCCCAGCTTACCCTTGCCCCTCCCTGTGTCAAGTCCATTCTCTACGTCAGCGTCTTTATTCCTGCTTGGATTGGTTTTAACTTTAAGCATTGTTTTAACAAGGGGGAGACTTCTTCCTGCAATTTCTTCTGCAAAACATGCTTTCTGCCTCACTGGGCCCTTCCAGGGAGGTGCTTTCCTAGGAGCTGGGCACCTGGGCTGGATTTAGATGCCATGTGTCTACCGCGGGTGCTTTGCAGGTACCCCAGGAAAATAATCAGGCTTGTGCGGGGCGGTGCCCGGTCACTTTTTGGCAAGAAGTGAGCGTGGGATTCGCGAACGCTGTTCCTGGGTGAGGTGGGAAGCCTGTTATGGTACCGGGGAGGGTCCGTCTGGTTCAGGAGACTGAGACCCAGTGCGGTTCTCCAGCACAGCCACGTGAGGGGCGTGTCACACACACACACACACACACACACACAGGTGTGATCAAAGATGGTTCACCACAGCCGATCGTGGGCCCCATTTTCACTTAATACGAGGCTAGTCTCATGAGTCTGACCCCTGAGAGGAGGTAATAAGAATAATGTCCAGGAGACCAAGGCTGGCCCCCTTTAGTGCCGGTCCTTTCTCGGGAAGCCCGGCTCCGCTGCTGTCCGGGAGGACTTACCTTGAGGACAAAGGGTCCTTGGGGAGCTCTTCTTTGGTCAGTTTCGAACTCAAGCCGGGGCGCCCGCAGGCAGGTGCAAGGAGCGGGGACCGCGGGGAGGAGTCCTGAGCGGCGGTGGCCCGGGGTCTCCTCGTGGCGGCGTCCCCGCCCGGCTTCCCCGGGGCTGGCTGGGCCTCCGGGTGCGCTCCGGGGCCGCGGGAGGACCGGCGAGGGGATGAGGGGGAGGGGCCGAGCCGCCGCCGCCGCCGCCACCGCCCGGCCGGGCGCCCCGCTGCCTCAGGAAAGTGAAAGGGCCGCCGGGGCCTCCGCGCGCCGCCCCAGGAAGTCACGAGCAGGAAGCGCCGGCGGCGCCCGGGCCGGGCAGCGGGGCGCCGGCCTGGGGCGCAGGTGAGACGCGGGGACCGGGAGGGGGCCGGTGGGGAGCGGGCGGCGCGGGGACCCCCTCCCCACCGCCCGCGCCGGCCGGGCCGCGGGACTCGGGCGCCGCGGCCGAGCGACACCTGCCAGCGCCGGCGACGGGCGGGGAGGCCGGGGGTCCCTGCGCCGGGCGCGCGTCTTTGTGCTCGTCCGGGGCGGAGGCGTCCGGCGGGCCCCGGGCCCGGGGCGGCCCTTGCAGCGGGCGGGGGCGGGGCTGGAGGAGCGGCCGGGCGCCCCCGGACCCGGCGAGCGGACCCCGGGGGAGCCGGTGCCCGGCCAGCAGCCGCCCAGCGGAGCCCCGGGCGGGGGCGAGCCCAGCCGTCCTCCGGGCCTTTTCCCCGACCGGGCGACCGCGGTGACAGCCCAGCCTGGGGCTCGAGAGGGGAGCCCCGCGCGGGGTGGGCGGCGCGGCGGGACGTGGGTGTGCCCGCCAGTCCTCCTCCGGGACGGGCCGCCGGGGAGGAGCCGACGCCAAAGCCGGCGGGAGGCTCGGAGCGCCGGCTCCCTGGGCCTTCGGCTTGTTCGTCTGAGCAGCTGGTTCCCGGAGCCGGTGAGCCTCCTGGAGGGATTTGACTGGACTCAAAGCCCCGGAAAGTCACCCGGCTTCGGGGCCCCAACCGTCAGGCTCTTTTTTCCAACACCCCCCAGCCGCCGGCCCTCCCAGCCCCTGCAGCCACGCTGCTGATCCTGGGGACCTGGCGACCTAGGACTGCGACCAGGATCCTGGAAGGCCCCTCTGCACACCGCCAGGTTTGAATTTCTCCGGGTGGAATTCCAAAGCCCGCCTTCCCTTTATTCTCCCTGAGCTTTCTGTCTGGAAAGTGCCCACCTGCCCTTGAATCTGAATTGTGTGAGGATGTTCGAGTTGGTAACTAGATTAGATCTCCCCCTCCCCCCATGGCTCCTTCTTTAATGTCTTTTAAGGTCAACCTTGAGAACCCAGGGCTCTAGACCTCCAGTGTCTCACCTTGTGGTTTTGGAACGGCATTTGCATGTTCTGTGTTGTACCCGCCACCTTGAGGTTCTGTTTGTTGGTGGGAGAAAGTGGTACAGGTAGAGGATTCCTTTTTGTATTTAAGCCCAGGAAAGAAATACTGGCTATTGTCATTAATTTTTAATATTGCTTACAGCCTTTAAAGCACAGACCATACAAATTGTTTTCTCTGAAAAGGAAGTTGTGTTTCTCTTTCTCTTTCTCTCTCTCTCTCTCTCTCCCCTAAAAGAAAAATGTCTGAAAACTTGTTTGGGGAACATGCATTCCCCCCGCCCCCTTTCAGTGTTACGCGCATCATTGCTTTTGAGACTCATTTTCGTCTCCAGCGAGTACGAACTGTTCCCCAGGTAGTGTGCTGAGGGTTGGGCTCCAGAATGTGTATTGCCCTCAGGTCATCCCATTTTATAGTTATGTAGTTTATAGAGTAGGTTGGGCACTTCCGGAACATGGGTATAAAAATGTATATTTTAGATTGTAAGAGAGATGCTCTAATGGGGTGTTTCTGAAGTTGCTATCTTTAACAGTAGGATGAAACTGGGTATTCTGACACTTTTCCCTACTGGAGTGGTGAGTTCCAAGGGTGCCTATTAAGAGCCGTTTTTTTAAAAGTACGTTTTCTTTTTTATGTGCTTGGATTATGTGCCAAAAACGGGGCTTAAACCAAGTGATCTGCTCCAGTTCTGCCGCCCTCTCTTTGGAGGAGACCTGCCCAGAGGAAGCAGGTTGGAGGGAGGAGAGCACTGAGGGAAACTGGACCAACCTGAATTTGCCCCACAGCGTCCAGCCAACCCAGATCAGCCTCCGGGCCTCTTCCTCGACAAGGCAGTGGGGCTCACAGGAGAGCACGGAATTTGTCACTGATGACCTTGGCGGTCTTGACTGGCTGTCGCTGGAATGATTTTCAGTGGGCACCGTCCAGGCTTTGGAGGAAGGGGCCTCATTAAATAGAGCTCCTAATGTCCTACGTGTAAAATCTCTATGTTTACACGTCTTAATTGCACTTACAGTGAAAACTTATAGCGCTTGAGTCCACCCATTTTACAGAGGTAAGAACCATGGTTTTAAAAGGAAATCAAGATATTTTTTTTTTCCTGCTGACTTTTCCAATGTCTTCTGGATTTCTTTTTTTTTTAACATTACAAGTTTTACCAGAATTGAATTGAGGTTCATTGATTAGTCGATGTAATAGATGGCAATAGAATATTTCCAGATGAGCTATAGGTACCTAGAGAAGCAGCATCTGGACAGAGGAGGAAAGTTGACTCTGACCATCCATTTCCAGGTGCTATAAAACTTAGCCCAAATCCTTTACTCTAAAGGAGTCACTCAAAGATTGTTTCTCAAAGTATATTTAGGCCCAAACAGGAGTCCACTCATTCTGAGCAGAATTTTAGTAAAATGGTTTTTTTAAATATAGAGATTTGAGCAAAAACATTGCGAAGCACTTGTGGAGCTTGGTTCAGCGCATCTCCTGACCGCTCGCTCTGTGCTGGGTTCTGAACCAGGGGATGGGGACCAGGTGGCTGCCTGCAGCGCTGGGCCTTCCTCCCTGATTTCTACTGAGACGACACCAGCTGCTGTTTACGGAGCATCTCCTCCCCACCGGGCTCTGTGCTGAGGGCTGTCCATAGATCGCTCATTTCATCTTTATAACAACCCTAAGTAGGTACCATCATCCCTATTTTCTAGCTGGGGAAGGTGAGGGAGCAGAAAGCCGGTGGCGTGCCCGGGATTACCCAGCCCAGGGTCAGCTGTCGGGGCAGGTGGCACTCTGGTGGGATGAAGAGCTGCGGCTGTGACACAGTTAGGGCCCCGGTGGGGTGTGGGTGCAGGCCGAGTGGCCGGGCTGGCTGCCCAGAGCAAAGCTGTAGTTCCCCTGGCTGGAGCGGAGGGGCCTCAGTGCCTCACCGAGAGGAGGTGGGGGCAGTGGGGAGGGTGGGAGAGCTCGGCAAGGTGCATTGTGAAAACTCACTCTGGAGGGAGAGCGGGAATGAACATGGAAAACTCTTTTAATCGGGAAGACACAGGCGCTGAGGAATAGTTGAGGTCCTCTAAATCGGAGCTATTTGCTATTACTTATCTGTTCTCTCAAGAAAGTTGTTTAAAGACACTGAATACATTTCAGCTTTAACTCGAGATGAATGTTTAGTCAAAAGTCGCTTTCTTGAACACCGTTATATAACCTGTGACTTTTCGATAAGCATTAAGGTGGAACAGTGCATGCTTCTGCATGCACTGTGTGCTGTGTGATTTAACGCATGGGTCCCGAAGATTCCTTGTCACCGAACATAGGAGAAAAACTGAAGAACGGCACGAGTCGTGAGGTTGGCTTTGGGGCAGGAGACCAGGCCTCCCTGCGCCTTCCTTCCCGTCTGGCTCTGCCTTCAGCCCTGCTACAGGATGGGGCCGTTTTCCAAGGCCGCTGAGGTGACCACAGGTGTGAGAAATGAGGTGGCACAGACGAGCTGAAGTTCATTCCCACGGCATTCGTGCATTTAACTGCGTTGCAAAGCCACAGTCAGATGATGGGCTTCATGACCTGCCACCTCGTCCAGGCCCATGTTCCTCTCTGTTACTGGCTCAGACGTAGCCCGGGACACAGCTTGGGGGAATGGAGCACGGCCAGTTCCCTGGCACTCTGGTGGTGGAGCACCTGGTGCGACCACTGGGCACATATGGGTCTCCTGTGAATATGAATGTTAGCTCTGCAGAGTACTGTGATTGGGAGTGAACAGGTTGATCTCAGGAGGGCTTCCAGATAAAGAGGAATTCAGTGGTTCTTTCTTTTTTTTTCCACTGTCCATCTGTTTATTATTTTTTTTAACATCTTTATTGGAGTATAATTGCTTTACAATGGTGTGTTAGTTTCCGCTTTATAACAAAGTGAATCAGTTATACATATACATATGTTCCCATATCTCTTCCCTCTTGCGTCTCCCTCCCTCCCACCCTCCCTATCCCACCCCTCCAGGCGGTCACAAAGCACCAAGCTGATCTCCCTGTGCTATGCGGCTGCTTCCCACTAGCTATCTATTTTACGTTTGGTAGTGTATATATGTCCATGCCTCTCTCTCACTTTGTCACAGCTTACCCTTCCCCCTCCCCATATGCTCAAGTCCATTCTCTAGTAGGTCTGTGTCTTTATTCCCGTCTTACCCCTAGGTACTTCATGACCTTTTTTTTTTTTTTTCCTTAGATTCCATGTATATGTGTTAGCATACGGTATTGTTTTTCTCTTTTTGACTTACTTCACTCTGTATGACAGACTATAGGTCCATCCACCTCACTGCAAATAACTCAATTTCGTTTCTTTTTGTGGCTGAGTAATATTCCATTGTATATATGTGCCACATCTTCTTTATCCATTCATCTGTCGATGGACACTTAGGCTGCTTCCATGTCCTGGCTATTGTAAACAGAGCTGCAATGAACATTTCGGTACATGACTCTTTTTGAATTATAGTTTTCTCAGGGTATATGCCCAGTAGTGGGATTGCTGGGTCATATGGTAGTTCTATTTGTAGTTTTTTAAGGAACCTCCATACTGTTCTCCATAGTGGCTGTACCAATCCACATTCCCACCAGCCGTACATGAATGTTCCCTTTTCTCCACACCCTCTCCAGCATTTATTGTTTCTAGATTTTTTGATGATGACCATTCTGACCAGTGTGAGGTGATATCTCATTGTAGTTTTGATTTGCATTTCTCTAATGATCAATGATGTTGAGCATTCTTTCGTGTGTTTGTTGGCAGTCTGTATATCTTCTTTGGAGAAATGTCTATTTAGGTCTTCTGCCCATTTTTGGGTTGGGTTGTTTGTTTTTTTGTTATTGAGCTGCATGAGCTGCTTGTAAATTTTGGAGATTAATCCTTTGTCAGTTGCTTCATTTGCAAATATTTTCTCCCATTCTGAGGGTCGTCTTTTGGTCTTGTTTATGGTTTCCTTTGCTGTGCAAAAGCTTTGAAGTTTCATTAGGTCCCACTTGTTTATTTTTGGTTTTATTTCCATTCCTCTAGGAGGTGGGTCAAAAAGGATCTTGCTGTGATTTATGTCATAGAGCATTCTGCCTATGTTTTCCTCTAAGGGTTTGATAGTGTCTGGCCTTACATTTAGGTCTTTAATCCATTTTGAGTTTATTTTTGTGTATGATGTTAGGGAGTGTTCTAATTTCATACTTTTACATGTACCTGTCCAGTTTTCCCAGCACCACTTATTGAAGAGGCTGTCTTTTCTCCACTGTATATTCTTCCCTCCTTTATCAAAGATAAGGTGACCATATGTGCATGGGTTTATCTCTGGGCTTTCTATCCTGTTCCATTGATCTATCTTTCTGTTTTTGTGCCAGTACCATACTGTCTTGATTTCTGTAGCTTTGTAGTATAGTCTGAAGTCAGGGAGCCTGATTCCTCCAGCTCCGTTTTTCGTTCTCAAGATTGCTTTGGCTATTCGGGGTCTTTTTTGTTTCCATACAAATTGTGAAACTTTTTGTTCTAGTTCTGTGAAAAATGCCAGTGGTAGTTTGATAGGGATTGCATTGAATCTGTAGTAGAGTACAGATTCTGGGTAGTAGAGTCATTTTCACAATGTTGATTCTTCCAATCCAAGAACAGGGTATATCTCTCCATTTATTTGTATCATCTTTAATTTCTTTCATCAGTGTCTTATAATTTTCTGCATGCAGGTCTTTTGTCTCCTTAGGTAGGTTTATTCCTAGATATTTTATTCTTTTTGTTGCAATGGTAAGTGGGAGTGTTTTCTTAATTTCACTCTCAGATTTTTCATCATTAGTGTATAAAAATGCCAGAGATTTCTGTGCATTAATTTTGTATCCTGCTACTTTACCAAATTCATTGATTAGCTCTAGTAGTTTTCTGGTAGCATCTTTAGGATTCTGTGTGTATAGTATCATGTCATCTGCAAACAGTGACAGCTTTACTTCTTCTTTTCCAATTTGGATTCCTTTTATTTCTTTTTCTTCTCTGATTGCTGTGGCTAAAACTTCCAAAACTATGTTGAATAATAGTGGTGAGCGTGGACAACCTTGTCTTGTTCCTGATCTTAGTGGAAATGGTTTCAGTTTTTCACCATTGAGGACGATGTTGGCTGTGGGTTTGTCATATATGCCCTTTATTATGTTGAGGAAACTTCCCTCTATGCCTGCTGTCTGCAGGGTTTTTAATCATAAATGGGTGTTGAATTTTGTCGAAAGCTTTCTCTGCATCTATTGAGATGATCATATGGTTTTTCTCCTTCAATTTGTTACTATGGTGTATCATGTTGATTGATTTGTGTATATTGAAGAATCCTTGCATCCCTGGGATAAATCCCACTTGATCATGGTGTATGATCCTTTTACTGTGCTGTTGGATTCTGTTTGCTAGTATTTTGTTGAGGATTTTTGCATCTATGTTCATCAGTGATCTTGGCCTGTAGTTTTCCTTCTTTGTGACATCTTTGTCTGGTTTTGGTATCAGGGTGATGGTGGCCTCGTAGAATGAGTTTGGGAGTGTTCCTCCCTCTGCTGTATTTTGGAAGAGTTTGAGAAGGATAGGTGTTAGCTCTTCTGTAATCAGTGGTTCTTTCTTACACATCATGTGAAGTTCATTTCAGTGACCTTTGAACAAGCTGCCCCCCACCCCTCCCGAGGACGGATGTTCTACCCCTACCTGGTGGTTCTCGTGGTGGGAGTGCCCTGTTGCAGGGAAGTCCAGCTCTGCTGTGGGCTGGGTGACCACACCACGTGCGGTTCCTTCTGCCAGGGCCTCCGACGGTGCCATTGTCAGAACACTTGACTTTTCCACCCCTCCTTCTCCTTATAGAGAGCCGAGCCTCTGCTGGAAGGAAGAGGGGAGGCGAGACCCCACAGGACACCCCTGCATGCTTCCCAGGATTAAGAACCTATTTATGAAGCATCTTATTTCGTGACCGAAGCTCCACGGTCAGTGAGACGTAAATGGCCCCACTTCCCCCCGGCATTCGCTTCATCGTCTCGTTCTCCAGGGATCAGTGGTAAGTCCTTGGGCACGGTGCCTCCGTGCAGCCAGTGCCCCCTGCCCCCAGTTTCATGATAAAATGCACGTGGATGACCAGCCTCCCCATAACTGTTGAATGGTTTATTGGTGGTGGAAGCGGTGACCAGGAACACGGCTGAGCTGTCCATCTTTGGTTCTGACAGTGACAGACAGACTGAAAACCTTTGAGGTTTTCAGTGGTTTCTGGTCCACTGAAGATAATCCTGGCCCCCACCCACAGAAAAATGACCACTGACTACTGGCAGGATAATAAAAGGGCTGTGGGTGAAATAAGTATATTAACTCTGAGCTTAGTGAGTGGCCTCGCTGGGTCAGGACTTTCAGAGAGAAAATGAAACCTGAACAAGTTACACGCAGATCACTTTGTGTTCTGAGAGCGCCTGGTGTGCTCTGAGAAGCTCTCTCACAGGAGATTCGTGAGTCCCACACTCCCTGGAGCAGGCGGATGGTGAGGGCGGAGTGCAGAGCTGGGCTGTCTAGTCTCTAACCCACACTCTCAGTGGGTTTTCTCCCCTGCTGACCTCTGTTGGGAAGGAAGAATTGTTCCTCTCCCCTCTTAGGTTGAATGATTGGGGGCATGTGAATTAAACTGGCAGAAAAACAGATTCACAAGAGAAAAGACAGATTTAACCACGTATGTGTGGGAGTTCACAGAAAAACGTGACTCCAGGGGGCCTTAGAATTTGGGGATTGTATGCCATCGTAATAGGGGAAGAGGGGCAAGAGAAGGGTGCTTTTGGGAGAACAGGTAACTTTTTGGAAAGGTAGATGTGCCCTTAGGAGACTAGCTGAGAGCTAGGATACCGTTGTGCCAATGTCTGTTTAGGTGTGATGTGGACACGTCCCGTTTCTGGCATTAAGACTCAGTCTGTCCTGGCTGCTCCCCGGGGAGGATGTATGACAGCTGAGTTCTTTCTCAGAGGCTCTGCTTTTAGGCAGATAAGCGATTTCAGGACTCACGCGTCTTCTGCTCAAAATAACGCTGATGCTGCAGCAGCGTGTTCTGAATCCCTTCAGCTCCGTCTCACCGGCGCACTCTTGGCCTCCGCGCCTTTTGCAGCTTCTCAGGCCCAGGCTGGTGGGTGGAGCGCCCACAGGATCTCAGGTGTGACTTCAGACATCTGGCTCTTGCCACAGCAGTTCGCTTGTCCACTGGTCTCCCGTCTACTGCTAATCTAGCCACAAGTGGTTCCCTTTTATTTAGCGGGTGTTTATCTTTCCCTTGTTTTGAAACTTTATTTTGATACAATTTCAAACTCACAGAAGAAAATAAGAATGTTACCAGGAGCTCCTGTAGAACTCTTATAATCACAAATTCTATTCTTTTTTTTTTTTTTTTTTTTTTTTTTTTTTTGCGGTACGCGGGCCTCTCACTGCTGTGGCCTCTCCCGTTGCAGAGCACAGGCTCTGGACATGCAGGCTCAGCGGCCATGGCTCACGGGCCCAGCCGCTCCGCGGCATGTGGGATCTTCCCGGACCGGGGCACGAACCCGCGTCCCCTGCATCGGCAGGCGGACCCTCAACCACTGCGCCACCAGGGAAGCCCCTCTTTTTTTTTAAGGTTGAGACCTACAGAGATAGAAAGGTGCTTCTCACACTTTAGTGTGCCTGGGAATCACCTGAAACATGTTAAAATGCAGATTCTGACGCAGTAGATCTGGGTGGTGACTGAGTCTTCATTTCCCAGGTGATGCGGTGCTTTGCGTCCATAGACCACACTGTGAGTTGCAAGGAGATAGCGTATTTGTCTTCATTTCTATTCCATCTCTACCTCCAACTTGCTCTTTGACCTTGAAAGGTTATTTAACCTTTCTAGATCTCAGCTTCCTTAGCTGTAAAAGAAGAGAATTAGCTTTTCTTCTAACATTCCTGCGAAGGACATTTTTTCTGTTTTTCTACCCAGCATGCGTTGCCTCTTCCTCACAGCACTTTGATTTCCTTTGGGGAATTGACTTCCCTCCTTTGTGTGCAGGTGTGATAGGTAGGTGAGTCTCAGGATTTTCCATCCCGTTATGGCAGCCCCGTGACCTTCCGCCATAGCCCAGGTCCAGCAGGAGGCAGGAGAGGACCTAAGGAGGGCTACGGGCCTCTCTCTTCTGGGACTTTCCGTCTTGAGTTGAGTGAACCTAGGGCAGAGGAAATGGTGAATCGCCTCTGGTCCAGCCGTGGGGGCCAGGTTCAACTGGCAGACAAATTCTTAACATTTGTCCTCATTTGCTTCTCCCCCTACTTTCTCTCATCTCTGTATGTGTGTGTGTGTGTGTGTGTGTAGATGTACGTATACACACACACACACTTTTTCCTGAACCATTTGAAAGCAAGTTAAAGACATTATGCCCTTTTATTTCTAAATACTTCAGTATGTACTTCCTGTGAACAAGACATTTTCATATAACTGCACACAAAGATCAAAATAAGCAAGTTTAACAGTTATAATGCTCTTATCTAATCCACAGTCCATACTCAAAATTATATCAAATGTCCAATAATGTCTTTTATAGATTTTTTTTCCCTGGGCCAGGATCTCGCCTGGGGCCCCACTTTGCATTTGGTTGTCCTGTGGGTTTAGTCGCCTTTACTTCGGAGCTGTTTCCTGGCCGTCCTTTGTCTTTCATGAGCTTGCCATTTAGGAAGGATACAAGCCATTTATCTTGTAGACTGTCCCTTGTGTGTGTGTCTGGCATTTCCTCATGGTTAGGTTCAGATTATGCATCTTTGTCAGGAATAACACAGAAGAGAGACAGCTTCTCGCTGATGGTAAAGGAGTTACGAATATTGGTGGCGGGGGGAGGAGGGACAGAATGAACCATGTGGTGTTGGGTTGGAATTAAAGATATCAAGAACTGGAGAGGAAGTGGGGGAAACGTGTGTGTGTGTGTGTGTGTGTGTGTGTGTGTGTAGGTATGGGGGTGTCGTGTGTGCGTGTATGTAAAATGTCCTCTCTCTGCCCGCTGAGGGGCCCCGGGAACAGTAACCCCCCGGCGGCAGTGAGCACACCCGGTACTGGATCTCAGTTTCGCTGTAACGTTTTCCACCGAAGGAGCCAGTCAGGCATCCTTGGAGGCTGGGTCAGCACTGGGCAGGGAAAGTGAGATGAGCCTGGAATATCTTGTGCCCAGAAATAAGGAAGTGCTTAAAAATGAAGGGGCGCTCACTGGCCCAGTCTGGGATGAGATTTGAAATAAACGATACCAGTAATGGATTATAGCCCATTGAATAAAACAAGCATCCAGTGAGTCCATTCTGCTCTAACCAAATAACGCATAAACGGGAGGAAGGAAAGCTCCTTCCTGCAGTACAACGCCAGCCGCTAAGTAGAGCAGGAGTGTCCACGCTGGAGCGTCGCCCCCTGAAACCATCAGGGCTGCTTGGTTTAGGCAAGGATCATCGATGGACACACACGACGGGGGGAAGGTTGGAGGAACAGGATATCTATGTAACCTCAAAGTACGTACCCACAAACTCCTTATTGACTACTAGAGGGAAAAACTGTAGCTCCTCTGAGGGGCGACCACGCAGAAAGCCCCTAAACCAGGCGGTCAGTGATAACATTACTGACGTCGTGGCCCTCCTTTAGGGTGCTCTGGAGAGACACAGTAGGCCTCGTTTCCTTGTTCCTAAATTAGGGATGTCTTCTTACTAATTTCTGTGCCAAACGATACTGTTCAGTGACTCGTCTAAAGAACTTTTTACTTATTTGCATATGACCGAGATAAATAACACTCAGATAAGGAAAGAATATTCTCCCTTGAGTCTCTGAATTGTCTGGGAATGCCTGCAGCATTCTAGAACATCGCTGAGGAAGCTTTGAAGGTGCCTCGCTGAGATAGGCTTTTTTTGCTAGAAACTTGGGGTTAACCCAAACACTATTCTTGTAGTATTGGTGCATACAGAGAATGCTATCTATTGTTACAGAAAGTAAGTGGAACACTGATGAAGTAAAGGTTTAAATAATTCATTTTTAATTGTATTTGCTTAATATTCATAAGCCTAAATGTAACACAAAGCAGAAATTGAAGTATCGGATTATATTCGTGTCCTGGCGCTGCTATAACAAGTCCACAAACTGGGTGGCTTAAAAGAACAGAAATTGGGGCTTCCCTGGTGGCGCAGTGGTTGGGAGTCCGCCTGCCGACGCAGGGGACACGGGTTCGTGCCCCGGTCCGGGAGGATCCCACATGCCGCGGAGCAGCTGGGCCCGTGAGCCATGGCCGCTGAGCCTGCGCGTCCGGAGCCTGTGCTCCACAACGGGAGAGGGCAC
The DNA here is from genome assembly GCF_039906515.1 of Pseudorca crassidens. Classification (NCBI taxonomy): domain Eukaryota; kingdom Metazoa; phylum Chordata; class Mammalia; order Artiodactyla; family Delphinidae; genus Pseudorca; species Pseudorca crassidens. The sequence continues at coordinate 146,161,788 of NC_090300.1, forward strand.
AACAGTGAGAGGCCCGCGTACCGCAAAAAAAAAAAAAAAAAAAAAAGAACAGAAATTAATTTTCTCGTGGTTCTGGAAGGCAGACGTCTGAGATCAAGGTGTCGCTAGGGCCGTACTCCCATGGAAGGCTCAAGGGAAGCACGCTTCCTTGCCTCTTCCCGTTTCTGGCGGCTGCTGGCGGTCCTAGTTTTCCTTGTCCAGCTCTACCTGCGTCACCACGTGGCCTTCCTCCCCGTCTGTCTCTGTGTCTCCCCCTGGCCTTTTTTTTTTTTTTTTTTTTTTTTTTTTGCGGTACGCGGGCCTCTCACTGTTGTGGCCTCTCCCGTTGCGGAACACAGGCTCCGGACGCGCAGGCTCAGCGGCCATGGCTCACGGGCCCAGCCGCTCCGCGGCATGTGGGATCTTCCCGGACCGGGGCACAAACTCGTGTCCCCTGCATCGGCAGGCAGACTCTCAACCACTGCGCCACCAGGGAAGCCCTCCCCCTGGCCTTTTATAAGGACACGGAGCTGGATTTAGGATCTTAGTGGATTTTAGGTCGTACGTGAGTTAAGTATGACCTCAACGTAACTAATTACCTCTGCAAGACCCGATTTCCAAATGAGGCCACATTCTAAAATTTATGGTGGACATCAATTTTTGGGGGGACAGTATTCAACCCACTGCAAGATGGATAAAAGGAAACAAATATTATCCAAAGTCCTTGCTTCACAAGTGATAAAGGAAGAGGGTGGACGAGGATAGAATTACAAAATGAGAAAGGGCTTCTGGAGGATTGTTTAATCCCCATAACCCAGGATAACCCTGCAGAAGTAAAAAGGCTGCTCGCTCACCCGGACGGGGGTATTGCCATGGCCGCTAGGAAGCCATCAGCCCCACAGTGGTTTAAAAGTGACTAGTGGGGCTGTGTTTAGGCCTTCCAGAAGTGGAAAGCTCAGCCTCTAGCTGCTGGGTCTTCCCCTCTCCTCCAATCCTACGTAATAAGATGAGGAAGGAGAGAGGAAGGATTTGAAAACAGAGGGAGTAGAGTTGGCCTGATCCTGGCGAAATGAAAGATCGGGTTCCTCTTTAGGCGACATACCTTCTGTGTGTGTCTAGGAAACTCCCGCTTTGCAGGGTAGGTTGACCCTTTGCCCTGATTCTGCAGAGCAGGTTCCCTCCGAGAACCCTGCCAACTGGCAGGCCAGTACTCTTCCCAAAGGACCTGATTCATCAAGGTGTTTCACCTCCACCCAGAACTGAACTGAAAATGTCTGGAGGCAGGTTCTCCACTCCGTAGCCCTCGGTGTTCTCGGGGCTTCCACGGCTGTGCTCCAGCGTGCGGCATCCCCAGCACGGGGCGGTCATGGGAACCACTTCCAGCCCTGCAGGCTCTGGGCAGGTGAGCATCCCATGCAAGACCGCCCGCTAGACAAGAAGGCGAGGGCCCGGGGATGGCTGCTGGGTTCCAATAACCTGGACAGCTTGACAGCCTAGGAACGAATGCAGGTGTGTTAGGGCCCCAGGGGTCTTCAGACCTGATCGAGGCATATGGACGAGCTCGTTATTTCGGGGTTTATTTATTCTATTTAATAAATATATTAAATGCACTTAATAAAACTAGAATATTTATAAGTGGAATGTTCTGGGTAGAGAGTGGAGACCATGAACCTGAGGCCCATTTTCCTTTTAAATTTATTTATTTGATTTTTGGCTGCGTTGGGTCTTTGTTGCTGTGCACGGGCTTTCTCTAGTTGCGGCAAGTTGGGGGCTACTCTTCGTTGTGGTGCGTGGGCTTCTCATTGCGGTGGCTTCTCTTGTTGTGGAGCACGGGCTCTAGGCACACGGGCTTCAGTAGTTGTGGCACGACCGCTCAGTAGTTGTGGCTCGCGGGCTCTAGAGCACAGGCTCAGTAGTTGTGGTGCACGGGCTCAGTTGCTCCGCGACGTGTGGGATCTTCCCGGACCAGGGCTCGAACCCGTGTCGCTGCATTGGCAGGTGGATTCTTAACCACTGCGCCACCAGGGAAGCCCCCCAAGGCCCATTTAAGTAGACCTGCTCTTTCCAAGTCCTTGTGAGCTGGGTGATGATGAAATTCAGAGTCTCCTGGCCAATGGCACACCTGTAAGCTGGTTGTGTGTAGCATCACTGAGGGCTCCAATCTCAGACTCTGATTTGGGAGGGGCTGGAGGCAACTCAGACTGAGAGTATTTTCTTACTCCTTGTGGAGATGGGAAAAGGGAGCTCTGTACCCAGACGGGGGCCGATCGGGGTCCCCCACAGTCCACACTAGCCCTAGCAAGTGGGCATCAAGCAACCAATGGGTCTAGCTATGGGCTGGAAATTCGGGTGTTGAAAGTTCCAGTGGCCTAGAACCTTCATAAGCTGCTGCAGAGGAGCAGGGGGTGGGATGTGGAGAGCTTCCAGCAAGGAATTGAGAGACCTCCACCCCCTCCCAAAACAGATGACTTTCAGAAACACAAGGACAAAAGCCTAGACTTTTGTTACAGGTCCACTGTACTTGCATAGTCTGTGTTCTTTGCGATAGACGACACACTCACTGGGTTTCGGTTTCACTTTTTTCCTACCTGCTCATTGGCAGGGGTTCGAAGAGAAAAATCCTAGGAAAGCCATCAGTCAGTGTTTCCTTGATGAAGTCGGCGTGGTGTGCCCTCGCTAAGCGCAGGTGTTCCGCAGGTTGACGGTTTGAGTCCCAGGTACTGCCAAGCCCTTTTTCCCACCTGAAATATGACCTTTTGTTAAAAAGCTGGCAATATTTATTTGACTCCTGCCTTTTCTGGTGGCCAGGGAGCCAGACACCCTCAGGAGTCTTCGTGTTAGTCCAGAAAGCTACCCTTGAGAAGTAAATCACAACATTGGAAACGTGGGTGGGAGACAGGAGGAAGGCCCTCTCCTCATCGAGGGCCTTGAATGAGCCGCCTCCCCGGGGGCCGTGGCCCCCCTGCGGCCCCTGTCTGTTCTGTCGCCCCTGCCTCCGCCTTGGGTCATTACGGGTTTAAGCCCGCACGCAGTTGGAAGGTGATTGGCCTTTGCAGACCAGAACAGGACGGGTTCTTCAGGGTTAGGGGCCCCAAGGACTTTATCCTCCTGACCCGTTGTCTTCCCCGAAGGGCCGCTTTTCTATAGGGTGGTTCAAACATTTAGAACCACATGTAGACCTGAATGAACTTTCATCTTCTTGCTAAAGTATCTTCTTGTCTGTAGTCTCCATACACCTCAGCACTTCCTCTCGAACTGCTTTTCTCATAAACCAAGCGCAGCAGCAGGGCTTTGGGCCACTAATTTTTATGCCATTGGCCTTATTCATAGCTTGTCAGCGTCACTGAGTTGTTCTCACTGAGGCCGGTGAAATAGTTATATTTCTGCCTTGCTGTGTCCTTCTAAAAAGTAAAAAATAAATATGATCTTAAATGCCCAGGGTAGCAGGCTTATAAGTCGCTTGCAGCTGATTTCGTTACGAACTAAATCATCATTCGTTTTTGTCTGCTTCGTAAACCCATGTGTACATCTGTGTCCCAGGTTTCTCTTTGGTTAGTTTTTCTCATGATGGTTTAAATAGTTTCAATTAACAAAGTAAAAGTGGCACATTTTTGAAATATTGTAGTGGTGTTATAAACAGGATTGATCTTTGATGTAGGACTAAGTAAAAAAAATACAGCATAAGGAAATTTAAGAATCCCGTTGGAATGGATTCTTAATGCACCTTTTTTTTTTAATTGAAGTATGGTTGGTTTACAACGTTGTGTTTAATTTCTGCCGTACAGCAAAGTGATACATGTGTGTGTTCGTTATACATATATATGTTCGTTTTCATATTCTTTTCCATTGTGGATTATCCCAGGATATCGACTACAGTTGCCTGTGCTCTACAGTAGGACCTTGTTGTCTATCCATTCTCTATGTAGTAGTTTGCATCTACTGATCCCAAACTCCCAGTCCAGCCCTCCCATCCGCTTCCCTCCCCCTTGGCAACCACAAGTCTGTTCTCTATGTCTGTGAGTCTGTTTCTGTTTTGCAGATAGGTTCACTTGTGTCATATTTTAGATTCCACATATAAGTGATATCATATGATATTTGTCTTTGGCTTTCTGACTCACTTCACTTCGTATGATAATCTCTAGGCCCATCCATGTTGGTGCAAACGGCATTGTTACATTCTGTCTTACGGATGAGTAATATTCCATTGCATATACGCACCACATCTCGTTTATCCATTCACCTGTCGATGGGCGTTGAGGCTGTTTCCACGTCTTGGCTATTGTAACTAGTGCTGCTGTGAACAAACAGAAGGTGCATGTATCTTTTCGAATTACGGTTTTGTCTGGGTGTATGCCCAGGAGTGGGGTTGCTGGATCATACGGCATCTTATCTTATTTTATGTCATCCCTGCCACTGTTTTGTGTTTCAGGTACAGAGCCTTCATTTTTATTTTGACATTTTTGCTGTATGCAAGTTTTCACTTATCTCGAAAGCCTATCAGCATAGTTAAGGTAAGAAATCATTAAAAGCACCCAATGTCATTTCCTGCCTGTAATCTCTGTAAGGAACTAGTGAGCCGGTTGGGGGGAAGGGGAGTTTGGGGGAGAGCAGTAAGGTAAATGGAGAAAATGGATTGTTGAGAAGCAAGGTACTTTGCTGCTTTGGTTTTTAGTTTCTCTTTTCTGAAATTAATAGCTTTAAAATGGTTTTGGGATTTATAATTTCAGAGGTAGTATACTTTCGGTTATATTCGTTGACTGTCCCAGAATTCTAAAGCTTAATTACATATCTATTCTGTCTCGTGTGAACTTTCCCTCCCAATATATGCAGTCTAAAAATGTTCCCCGAATTGCTTCTGCGGTCATAGGCTTTGATCCTAAGTCTGGCAGTGGTGGTGTCTCTCCATTATTCCTAGAACACTGAGTTCCTGTGTGAGTGGCGGCTGGGCAGGAAGTTATTAAGCAGGCATTTAACTCGACTTGGGGACAGGAAGCTTAAAGGAGACAGTCCTGCGTAGTAGCCAGCTGTAACCTGGGAAAAAGCAGGGTCGCTTTCTTACCCTCACTGGAATGACGTCATTTTGCCTGCAGACTGTCAGCTGGCTTGAATGGCTGCTGAGCCTTTATCATAGAAGGGACGAGGAAATCGTCCAGGGCCAAAGGTAGTTCATTTACAGCCCGACTACGCCTCCGTCACTTTCTCCTCATTGGCCGGGACGCAGGTCCAGGACTGTGAGTCCACTGACCTTTGTAGTCCTGCCTCCTCTGCTCCCCGGGTCGGGGGGAGGAGGGGCCGACTGCTGGACAGCTGTCGTCTCGGGCTCCCGGCCGGTGGCAGAGGCGGTGCCGAGGCTGTTGCTTCTCTGGGCGGTTCTGTGTTCCCCGGCCTCCAGCAACTCCCAGTGGGCGTGAAACATCATCCGTCTACTCCAAGGGTCCTAAAATTCCTCGACCCCTAGTAAGCAGGAATTTCCCCGGCCCTTCCGGTCGCTTGCAAACTTCTCCCTTTTTTAATGTACGAAGTTTGAATAACTATGGCAATCTTTGCAGACCTTTTATAATGCAGTTTTCAAAACAGAGAAAAGGATGGGACAGGAGAGGGTGGGCCGTCATCCACTTGACCAGTGTCTCTAATATCAGTACCAAGGACCAACCCGCCCCTGTCAACTTAAATACTACTAATTCCTGCCTTCCTGGTTAGGGAAGTACACAAATGACTCAAGAGAAAGGCAAGTTATGAAAAGGGAGGAGACCGTTGAAGGGACCTGAGGGAGTGCCTAGAACTGAAGGAGCCGGCGGGGTCGGGAGCCTTCCTGCGGCTCCGATGGATCCTGCAAGGCCGGGCGAGGGTCCTGGGGCCAGTCCTGGCCTGCTGGGGGCGTCGCGGTGCAGCAGCAGCCTGGCAGGCGCGGGGCCCGTGTTGGGACCGAGGCAGCATGCTGAGGGGGGCTGGCCACTGGAGGGTCTCCTTCTGGTGGCCACGAGGGTCCCCATTTAGCCAGGAAGGGATGCGGCATTGTTCCAGGCCACTCTCGCGGCTTCCCCGTCGGGGGCTTGGGGCTTAGTGATGAGGGGTCCGGCTCTTAGTTAAGTTTTCATCAGTCACGGTGACTGCCGCTGGCTGAGCCCCGCGCCTGACAAGGTGCGCGCCTCCCTTATTTAATCTCATCGTCACGGCCGTCCTGTGCGTGTCCTTTTGAGGAAACTGAGACTCAGGGGCCTAATTCCTCTGTGCAGGCCAGGGCCACCTCAGGTGAATTCCACAGGGTCGGGCTGACTCCAGGGTCCCTGCCCTTACCCTCCCTGCCACGGGTCTCTAGGGCAGGTGTAAGAAGCTGGGTACAGTCGCAGCATCACGCCCAGATTTTCTTCAACACGCAGATTGCCTGACTTAGCGCCTTAGACGTGCCTGGATGTGTGGATTGGCCTAACGCAGAACCCCGGGGCTTCTTTGCCTTCTGAGATAGATAAGATGTCACACTCCATACGATAAGTTACTTTGCAGTGCCTTGTGCTTTATTTAGCTCATCTTATTTATAAAACTAGAAGTAGTAACGGTGCTGTTGACCCAAGGAACAGCCTGAATTATCTATAACCTACATTTATTAGCACATTATGAGCAAAACAAAATTAAAATACATTTGCGTAGCTGGAATTGATCACCAGGGGTGATGAATCATAAAGTGATTCGCATTCTTTAATGTCATTTCCAGGGACGTGACATGTCGTGGTGGCACGAGGCTACTCTGTTTAGACTTAGTTTAACCACTGATGAAACCTTTCATTTTTCTCTGATTTTAGTATATAGCAAAAAGGAAAAATAAGTGACAGTGATGAAAACAGGGCTGGGAGGAGGTGGGGTTACAACCCCGCTGTCTTCTGAGAGCTGCCCCAATGCTAGCCCTGCCTCTTAACTGGAGGCCGATGGACAGGTGGGGCCTGCACACTGCCCGAGGGACACTCTGGGGGGCTCTTCCCTGGCCCCCCACCCCCGGGCTGGGCCAGAACAAAAGCCTGAAAGCAGAGGGTTCTCGGGGAGAGCCTGAGCTGCAGGGGATCCCTGAGGGGAGCCGTCACATTGACCGGTCTGAGTGTGAATGTCCAGCCCTCTCTGCACACACGGGACCCAGGAAAAGAAAGCCGTGAAATCCTCAGTGGCGGACAGAAAACAAAGCCTGAAAGGCTGGAAGTGCGTACCTTGGCTTTGGGTGGGAAACTTGCCATCTGGAAAGTTCTACCGTTCCCAGTATTCGTATTTAAATAGGACACAACTCCAATGAAAATCTCAGCAATGTCTTTTTTAACTGAATAAAATAATCTTAGAGTTTATGTGAAAAGAATGACCAAGAATTAATTACCAAGGAAAGTGTGGAAAAGGGAACATTTTTTAAGCCACTATAATCAAATTATTACGGTATTGCATGAGGACAGACAAAGAGGCCAGTAGAAAAATACAGAAAATACTGTGGAAACATACAGTAGAGTGGCTGACAGAGGTGACGGGAAAAGTCTCGTTCATCTAATAAATGGTGTTGACACAGCTGCAGATTCATCTGGAAGAAATAAAGTTGAACCCCTATCTTATAAAAAATAGATGGATGGATTAAAGATTTAAATGTAAAAAGTAAAAATCCAAGAACAAGATGATGTCCCTCTTAGGGGTATGAAGTTGGGGAATCCAAAGGAATGATGGACGGAGGGGGTGAAGAGGCCGTTCACAGACAAGGGATATAGGGATATACCACTTCATACCCACGAAGTGGCAAAACCCCTGAAAGAGTAATAGCCCCTGTTGCTGGCAGTGATGGCGGGAGAAGACTTTCAGGTACGGGTGATAGAGATGTGAAGTGTTACGGCCTTTTGGAAAGCATCTGGGTAACGCCTGTTGAAATTAAAAATGCTTGTCCTTCAGTCCTGCTTCTGGGAATCTTGTCCATAAGAATGGAAGCGCCAGCCCTCAGGAGTATTTGCATAGGCATCTTTTTTGTAGCATTGTCTGCAATTTTTTTTTTAAAGGAAAAAAATAAAACGTGGCTATTCTGTGAACTTACTCAGCAGCTGAAAGTGTGAATAAATTGTGGCACACCCATATTCCGATATGTGCAACCACTTAAAAGAATTAATTGGAGCCAAACCAGTCGACTCAGAAAGATTCCCAGCAGGTATTTTTGAGTCAGAAGAGTCAAGGTGGACATAAGTCCATGTAGAATGATCCCATTTAAAAAAAAAAGACAGTGACCCGAAAGCTTCCCTGTGTATTTCTGTACACCTTTGTGGGTGGGTGTACCTTTGCATATGCAGGCGTGTGTCTGGTCCATTTTCACGTGGCTCCTGTGCACTGACCACCTCCTGGGTGCTGGGGCCCAGGTTGTCTGTTCTTCCTGTTCTGAGCGCTGTCTCATCCACTCTTGCTGCCGTAACAAAATGCCATCGACTGGGTGGCTGTAGCCAGCAGACATCTGTTGCTCACAGTTCTGAAGGCTGGACGTCCCAGGTCAGGGTGGGTGCAGCACGGTCAGTTTCTGGTGAGGGCCCTCTTCCAGCTTGCAGACGGCCGCTTCCTTGTAGCTTCACTTGGTGGAAGGTTGAGGAGCTCTCTGGGGTCCGTTTAAAAGAGCACTAATCCCATTCATGAGGGCTCCACCCTCATGACCTGATCACCTGCTAAAGGCCCTACCTCCTAGTACCGTCACCTCGGGGGTTAGGTTTCAACGCGTGAATTTGGTGGGAACACCAGCCTTCAGAGCACAGCAGGCACCAGAGCTTTCATTTCGCTTCTAGGACTTCTTTTGCATAATGCTTTGGAGAGTTCTTTTAACCGAGAGCTTCATAAAAGGAGTCTAAAGGACTAGTTAAAATAAATGGACCCACACAACCTAATGAACCCTAGAAAATTTACTACACATTTACACTCTGTATAGATTATGGACACACGCGTGCACGTACGTGCACACACACGACACTCCGTGTGTCGTTCAGAGGTGAAGTGAAGCTGACACAGCCCCCCTCCTCCTGATGAGGCCCGAATCCCCGGCTCTCAGTCTCCTGCCCCTCTCAGCATCTTCTGGACCCCTTCCCCACTCCCACAGGCAACGAGCAGCTCGCTGTAGCCTTGGCCAGAGAACCGAAGAGCCCATGTTTTTGGAATGAATGAGCGCATAAAGAGTTTCTCAGGGTGAAACTGCTCAAGTTCAGAGTTCAGCGCGTAGAGTCTTCATTAATGTACATTTATATAAAAACATTGGTGCCTAAGGGACTGCACGGGCCGGTGTGTGTGGAGCTTACAGGGAACATGTCTCCTGCAGCTCCAGCTGCCCAGTGCTGGGGGTGGAGGATGCTAGAGAGGGGATCTGTAGGTGGGAGGTAAGTGCACACCCCCATGTCTCTGCCCCTCCCTTATTGAAAGGTGAATAGACAGCCCGGCTGGCTTCCAAGAGAAGCAGCAGAGAAAGGTGGGCGGACACACCTGACTTCTGAAGGCAAAGAGGAGAAGGAAATGATCACATCAGGCGGGTGGGGAAGTGCTGGCAATCCAGCTTCATGCAGAGAGGCAGGGCTCCCCCGTGTCCCCGTCCCAAATTCACAGCCACGTCCACAGTTTCTCAGGCGGGCAGGGAAGGAGCTCGGAGGATCCCAGGACGACAGCGCCCGGCCTCCACCACCGGGGAGTGGGAGCTCGGCGGAGGAAAGCTGTCTGCAAAGGGTTACTTTGAGTTTGGAAAGCGGAACCTTGGCTAGTTTTAGCGGAACCTTGTGTTTAAATTACAGCAGAGCAGCCCAGCGATGATGACAAAGCCACGTAACCACAGAGTGGCTGGGTCCTGTGTGCCAGGCCGGGTCTCGGGGGCACGTGTCCGTGTAAAATCAGGTGTCCCGCCGCGGCTGACCACAGCCCTAGCAAGGCGGCCTTTTAAAGGAGATCAGCCTCTTTAGTGACCCCTCCTGAAGAGGCGGGGTACCCACAACGCGAAGGTGGCGGACAGGCCTCCTGGCTGGCCCCGCACCTGGTGGACTGGGGTGCAGCTCCCTGCCCGCTGCCCTGTGTCTTGACCCCGGGGTAGATGCTTCTTCCGGGGCCAGGCTTCCTCACAGCCCCCCAGGCCCAGCCTCTCTCAGGTCGCAGCTCACTAAAGGCCGCCCCTTCGGGACCTCTGCTCCCCCTGAGGGCCACCTCCTTGACCTTGAGGACGCCTCCTTTCTGCCCTCGCTCACACCTGATGGATTGGTTCATCTGAGCCCCGTGTAGCGGAAACCCCAGAAAGCGCCCAGCAGGGGAGAAGTGGGAGCTGGGGGCCACCTGGGAGGGGACACGTGGTGGCACCGCAGGCGCATGGAGTCCTGTCTGCTGCCCCTTGTGTTTTAAGTCACCTGTTACTCAGGTCCCCATACCAGGACGGCCCCGGCTGCCCTGCGGCACTCTTCTGGAAGTGTGGATGCCTCCTTAAGGAGCACCTTGAGCTAGTTTTGGGCGGGGGAGTTGACATGTGATTTGCACATAGTAAAGTGCACAGATCTGCGGTGTCCAGCCTAGCAAATGTTTACACGCTCACCCGGGAAATCATCACGCAGGTTAAGGTCTGGTCCCGTCACTGTTGCCCTTCCCTAGGTGATGAACGTCACCTGGATTTATTCATTTCCCTCCTCCGGAGCTTCGTAAACAGAGTCCTCCCATATGTGCTCCTTTGTGTCAGGCTTATTTTGTTTCGAGATTCATCCTCGTCCTTGTGGACCTGTAACTTGTAGTCAATGATATAAATCCAGCAGGATGAATCCATTCTTCCGTCTGGGCAGGTGGGCCCCCATGCTGCCCGGCTGCTCTGAGCAGTCGTCTCTGGGCGGCCCGGTACAGGCTGTGTCGCTGTGTCTGTGCTCAGGAGGAGACGGCCGCTAGGGAGCTGGAGGAACCGTCCTCGTTGGCAGGCACTCTGTGGGTCCCCTAGACACACTGCCCCAGAGGTGCCGTATCCCCCTAGAACGCAGTCACCCTAGGACAGCTGTAAGGAGAGGGGCGGCTGAGCCCCACCTGAGTGCACTCTCTCTCTCTCTGGCTTCTGTCCTCCCCGTGGATGTCCCAGGGTGAGCTGCACAGCTACTGCACGGCTTCATATGAGGGGGAGGTCGGATTCCACAGCCAGAGCCCAAAAGCCGGGGACACCCCCGCTCAGCAGCTCCCAGACAACGGGACCGACTGTGGCTGGGCCCCATTTGGTGAGTTCTCCGTCCGTGCCCCTGCTTTCGTCCCGTGGCTGAAGCTGGCCATTCCTGCGGGCCTCCTCCACAGGTGGCAGTCCCCGAGCCGGCTGGCTGATCTCAGCAGCGGTGACGATGCTGTCAGATGCAGCCGCGCCTCCAGGTGCAAACTAACCTCTCCTCCCAGCAAACCAGCCTCGCACCTTCAGCTGCGGCACGTTTCCCGTGCCGTCTGCAGGGGTGTCGCTCAGTGGTCAGATGGGCTGCAGGTCATCTGCAGGTTGCATTTGTCCAAGCTGGAAGTTAGGACTTACAGAGCGTAAGCCGTGGTGGAGAGAAGAGAGCAATCTCAGAGCTGTGGTGTGGGGCTGGCCTGGGGGGCCCGAACCAAAGCCGGGGTAACATGTGAAACAGAACAGAACCCACAAGCTCACCGCCAGCAATGGGGGTTTGACCTGATGGGAGTAACGTTTATGTAGCGGTTATTGGAAACATGGTGACTTGATTTCCAGTTGCTGTATTTTCTGTGTTCCCTTCTGAGGACGCCACCCAGACGTAGAGAGCAGATGTCTCGTACGTCATTGTACCTCTCCCGGACATAAATTGGTGTTTAGTGAAAAGTAAACAATACCCTCCTTTTCCTGTTGCTTTTCGCCCCACGTAGATCAGGACAACTTCCAGCAGCTGCTCGGCGCCCTGGACTACTCCTTCCTGTGTGCGTACGCTGTTGGCATGTACCTGAGGTAGGTCTGGCTAAGACTGCAAGACCCAGGTGGTCCGCTGGGTGCAGAGCGCAGCTCAGGTACGGCTGAAGACGCGGCCCCGCCCGCAGGTGGCTGGTCCTCCGGTCTCTCCTCAGAGACAAGGGTGAGGTGGAAGCCAGCACACGGCCCGGGTGTCCTGCAGATCGGGCAGACTGTCCTCGGACGGCTTTCCTGGCCCCGGGGTTGGATGCACCGTGAGCCCTGCCGGGACCCGGTCTCTCAGGAGCAGGGCCCTGGCAGCTCCCCACCCGGTGAGCACGGCAGAGCCTCCTCTTCTCTGGTTTCAGGGGCCGCCGTCTCTTTCCTAACCCCGCCTGGCATCAGAGCAGTTCACACAGCGGGTGCTTGGCGTGTCCACCTGGATGGCCCGCTAGGCCGGAACAGAGCCTCCCCTGAGTGCCAGAGGCCGTCCTGCCTGGCGGTGGGAGGTGTGGACCCCAGAGGCACGTTGCTGGGATTCGATCCCGGCTTGACGGCCCGCTTGGGTGGCTTTGGACGAGTTACCGCACCTCCTTTGGGCCTCAGTTTCCCCTTCGCAACATGGGGGAAACAGTAGTTCTTAACTCACAGGAGTGTGGTGAGGTTTAACTGAGTTAATACATGCAGAATGCTCAGAACAGGGCCTGGCCCGTGCTGTGTTCCCAGTGCCTGTTACATACGATCGTTAGCCCATTCTTTTTTTTGTTTGTTTGTTTGTTTGTTTTTGCGGTTCGCGGGCCTCTCACTGCTGTGGCCTCTCCCGTTGCGGAACACAGGCTCTGGACGCGTAGGCTCAGCGGCCATGGCTCACGGGCCCACCCGCTCCGCGGCATGTGGGATCTTCCCGGACCAGGGCACGAACCCGTGTCCTCTGCATCAGCAGGCGGACTCTCAACCACTGCGCCACCAGGGAAGCCCCGTTAACCCATTCTTGATCCAGTTCTGAATTGGCCTAGGGAAGTGGTAAACATTAGTGGGTAATAACAGGACATGCAGTTGGCCGGTTAAAAACTACTGCTACTGTGTCAGTCCAGCCAGGTCTAACAGGAAAAACAAAACAAAACTTACAGGGACTAAGGCCTTTAGTCCAAAGAGGGCTTTGTTCAGAGACACACAGTTTCAGAGCTTTGGGAATCTCTGGAATCCCTGTAAATGTTTACCTTCTTCCCTGAGATCCACCCAGACTGTGTTATCACCGAGACCTGGACCCCCTCCCCAGCTCAGGACCGTCTGGTGTCTGGTACCCAGACAGGCGGTTTCTGCTGATGGAGTGGCTGTCACCCCTTTGTTGAACTTGCACATCTGCACGGAGCTGCAGGGCTTGTCCGAGTGTGGAATGCATAACACGGATGCAGCGCAGAACGGGAGCCCAGCTGCGGAGAAGGACAGCGTAAGCCTCAGGCGCCTCAGGGCGTGGGCTGCAACCGGGCTGCCAGCTGCATTCCATCCTGCGGTCAAATATTTATGTTCTAAAAACCGCAGTTTTACTGGACACCAATCATCAGTAATATAAAAAGACCCCAAGGTTGGAGTGTGTTTTTCTCAGTCACTAGAAAACACTAGTTAAAGGTGGTTCTCAGCTGGGAGTGATGTTGTCTGCTAGGAAGCATTTAGCCATATCTGGAGATAGTTTTGGTCATCTCAGCTGGAGAAGGGGGTGCTACTGGCATCTAGTGGGCAGAGACCGGGGGTGCCGCTAAGTGTGCTACAGGACACAAGACAGCCCCTCGCCACAAAGAATTACCCGGCCCCACATGCAAGGGTGCTGAGGCTAAGAAACCTGGTTTGAATAAAGTGGCTTCATTATCGCTTATTTATTGGCAAAGATCGTTCTTCATGCAACTCGCCAACGAAGGTTCTTATTAAATAATTTTGTTTTATTGTGAAATAGCATTATGTATTTCATAATAACCTAATGTGAAATCCACAGTGGACTCGTGACGGGGATGAGGGTGTACCCTGCTTCCTTGCATGCTTCCTCGCATGGCTTCTTAGTGACATCATGACACGTTGCTAGTGAGATGGATGGTGTTAGCGTAGCAGGTAACTCAGACGTGGTGGCACCTTCGCTAACCCAGGTCATTGCTGGCAGGTTCAAGCAGGTGTGGCGTGGCCTTTATTACCTGTAGGAGCCTGATACGACGTGGAATGCTGTCCATTCCGTTAGGCCTTTTCTTTAAAACTTGAAAATAGAGACCAAGTTGAGTCCCAGTATGGTCTAGCAAGACTAGAGGACGTTTGTAAGCCCCGGCCGGCCGATGGCACTAGCTTGCAGGAGGCCCATCTGACTCTGACACTTACTCCGTGACCTTGGGCAGGTCAGCCAGCTCCTCTGGGACATGCTCCCTCTTCTCTGAAGTGAGCAGGATGAAGTGGATAATTCCTTTAGCTCTCGAATGCTCTCGAGTTTGTATGTGATCAGTTTCTACTCAGCTTAAAATTTGACCTGAATGCTGTTTACAGTTTTAAATTACTTCCTCTGCTTTAGTGTTTAATAGGTCATCTGCGTGATACTAGGTTGATCTTTTTTCTTCTTCGGTAAATTCTGAAGGAAGATCTCGCTGGGGTATTTGTTCTTGAGATGAAAGACCAGAATTTTGGAGCTGGTTCCCAGGGTCCTGTTCACAGGCAGGCAGGCAGGCGTCATCCTTCATTACGTTTCATATCTATCTGACTCCTAGAATGATTACGTGGAAGGAAACGAGACCCACAGAGTGTATGTAGAGATTGCAGAAGGCTCACAGTCATTTGTGGTTGTTCTCCAGCTCTTTATTCACTTAAGTCACAGTGTCAAGCTGTGTGACACAGTGACATGTCCTACAAGGCAGTGAAGGGCGTATTTCACATGGCACTGGGTAGTGAGGTGTGATGGTGGTAGAGGCCTGTTGAATGTATGTCCCGTATGAAACTGGAGGTTCTCACCCTCCCCGGCAGCGCTGGAGCTGTTTGGTTGAGCACCCACTACCTTGCCAAGCACTTAACCGCATTTATCTCGTTCGAGCACCCAGGCAGCTCTGGGAAGCAATTCTCCAGAGAGATGAGCTCTTCATGGCGTCACGCTGCTGTTCAAAGGGAGCCTGGAGGCTTTGCCCCACGTTTCAGACTTTACCTTAAGGAAAAGGCTCTGCCTTTAAACCAGATCACAGTGCTTGTGGCCAGAGGGTCGTCGGCAAGAGCGCCTCTGGCCTGGCCGCCGATGCAGCGGCTTAATGCCAGCCCGAGGGCCAAGAGACGTGCTCAAGGTCACAGGTGACCCCTTTTCGTATTTGTCTACAGTTCGACAGTTAAACGTGGTTCTCTTAAAAATATACGTTCACTGACTGTTGTTTATATAAAACAGGATTAGCCAGCAGGACAAGGTTTTGGTTTTGTTTTTTCAATTGGCAGGCATCATATATGTCAGAGTGTCTCCGTTTTATTATTTGACAGTGACTTTTGTTAGAAATAGAAAGTCTTAAAAGGTGTTGCCAGTTTCTGGTTAATAAATGCTCCATTGAAAAATGATTGTGATGAAAATTTACTGGGAATTGGAGTGCTTTCGAGTTCTAAAAGCTCAGAGCACGAAAGCACCCAGCCGGGAATCGCTGGGTCATTTACATCATGGGTGTGTTTGTCTTCTCACATTTGTCTTTCTGTTTTCTCTGTCCCCAGTGGCATAATAGGGGAGCGCCTGCCCATTAGGTATTACCTGACTTTTGGAATGGTGGCCAGCGGTGCTCTCACTGCCCTGTTTGGGGTAGGGTATTTCTACGACATCCACAGTTTTGGATTCTATGTGGTGACCCAGGTAAGGTCTGGTCCACGGCTCACCACGTATGGGATTTCCATGATGAGCCGGACGGGGTGTTAATGTCACGGGTCCCAGGTTCTGCCAAGAGAGGACATGGCAGGTGGTGGGAGTGGGCGCAGAACCGCGTCCTGGCTGAGGCCAGGGTCAGCGCTGGCACATCCGGCCCCTTTTCTCTCCTCTGCTCTGAAATTCCAGCAGCCGGGAAGTGTTTTTTTCTTTTTTTTTTTTTTTTTTTTGTGGTACGCGGGCCTCTCACTGTTGTGGCCTCTCCCATTGCGGAGCACAGGCTCCGGATGCATGTGGGATCTTCCCGGACCAGGGCACGAACCCGTGTCCCCTGCATTGGCAGGCAGACTCTCAACCACTGTGCCACCAGGGAAGCCCCGTGAAATGTTTCTTAGTTTCAGGAGTTGCCGCCTGAGGAATCCTACTTGTCGGTTCCCCGGCAGAGGGCTTGAGGCATGAAGCCCTTCTGAGTCCTTCTGCCTTAATTTGGGTGCATTTGAGATGTTCTGTCTTGGGTCAGACTTGACCGCTCTGGGGTTGGGGGAATGAGGGGCGTGGGGAGGGGAGGAGGTTGAGGGGACTTGGGGATTGTCGGGGGCAGTCAGCGGGGGGCGGAGGGGGCGGGGGAAAGGCCAGGGCCTAAGGGTGCTGCAGGGGAGTGAGGGCCGGACGAGCATGCGGCCTGGCCCTTCCTGCGGGGCTCAGTGCTTCCAGGAACTCTTGGCTCTGCCCCTCCCCACAGCCCTGTGGATAATATTAGCTAGAAATGGAAAATGACTTGAAACAATGACGCTCAGCTTCCGAGGCTCCCCAGACACAGCCCAGGGAGATGTGGCAAGGTCATCAGGGTACATCGTATGTAATTTGCTTTTAAAATTTTCACCATAGGACTCGAAAGAGTTTGGCTGTTTTCATTACCAAAGCGATGCACACTTTATGGTGATACAGAAAATCGGAGAGAAGGAAAAAACCTATTTCCCAGAGTCCCAGCACATTCCTGGAGGGAAGGCTGAGCCTGGCTGGCCCTGAGGCCGGACCAGCGGCTCCCAGTCGGCCTCTGGAGGCTGGTCCTTCCCGGGGGGCAGTTGGAGGAGGCTGCCCCTGAGGCCCCTGAGACTAAAGCAGAGCCAGTTGCTGATACACTTCCTGAATCCCTTCTTCAAACAAGAGCTCGGGGCGCTCTTGGCAAGTTGGAGAAACCATTTCTCTAGGCACTAGTCAAGGTTCTGCTCCCTTCGGTGGTTAGCAACAGTACCGTCTTCGTGATATAAGAAGGGAAAACGTGCAATTCACAAGCCACCCCTATGGTATCATCACAGTTCTATAAAAAGGAGAGGGTTTTTCTCTTTGCATAAAGTTTTAGCTTGGAAAGAGAATGGACAGCTTGACCCCAAGCTGTTGACAGTAGTTCATCTCCGAGCAAGAGATTTTCTTTTCTTTTTTTTCTCTACTTACTCCAAAATTTTCACAATAGGCACGTACGACTCTCGTGGTAAGATATATGCGTATATTGTTAAAATACACGTCTGGCTGTCGAGGCTCATATCGAATCGGGTTCTGCCCCTTCCTTTTGTGAGAGTCCCCGCTGGGCGCCCAGACCCCTGAGGCCAGGCTCCCGGGTGTGGGTGTCCCCCCTCAGCAGTCTCTTCCTTTGCCCTCTGTCACAGATCGTCAACGGACTGGTACAGACCACCGGCTGGCCCAGCGTCGTCACCTGCCTCGGTAACTGGTTTGGCAAAGGGAGGTAAGGAAGGCAGCCCTGCTTCCAGCAGCGTTCGTTTTCAGAAGATTCTGATGAAAACCAGACCGCTTTATGTTTAGTTTTTCTTTAGATTCATTACAGAAAAAAACACGTCAGTCTACTGTATGAAATAAGATGACTGAAACCTCTGGGTCTTGAGGGTCTAAGATTCAGGCAGGCCTCTGTTTCAGGAGATGCCACCCCCGTTGTGGGCAGGGCGGAGTCTGGGTCATCTGCGCAGCCAGCCGGCAGCCCGGGCCTCACCTGGCCTCCTGGGAAGCTGGGAGAAATGCAGTCAGGGCCTTGCCCCAGGCCTTTCGAAGCAGAAGCTACATTTTCACAGGACTGAAAGGCACAGGGAAGTGTGACCTGTCCAGGTCACCCAGGGCCTGGTAGCAGAGCTGTACCCAGCCTCTGGTGACCTCACTGCGGTCAGATTCCATCGTAACGTCTGTGTGACAGGCAGCACGGCCGGGCCCACGGTTAGGAAGTGGTCGAAGATGCCGGACAAGATGGGGAAACTAAAACAGGAAACTCACTCCTCCAGCCTTACTTAGCCTCGTTCGTCTGGCAGGTTCTTCAACGTGAACTTTCGTTAATGGGGTATTTCATCAAATGATCGTATTTAGATTGCAAAGGCACAAATTTAAATTTGGGGCCTTCCAAGAATTCTAGGAAAAGGCCTCTTTCTTCTTTTAGTCATAGAATGAATAAGCTCAGAGACATGTAATTATGCAGCCGGAGGTAAGTGAAGATACTGTCCTCTCGTAAACACCCCTGGTCCCAAGCCTTGCAGAGGTGGTGTGTTGTGCTGCCTGTTTACTTCTCCACCAGCTCTTACGCTGTGCAGGCACTGTTGTAACCTCACGTACTGATCCGTGTAAGCCCCGAGACATCATTTGCCCCCTTGTGTTTTGCTGTGTTGCAGGCGAGGTTTGATCATGGGGGTCTGGAATTCCCACACGTCTGTGGGCAACATTCTGGGGTCCTTGATCGCTGGCTACTGGGTGTCCACGTGCTGGGGCCTGTCCTTCGTCGTGCCTGGGGCCATCGTGGCAGCCATGGGGATAGTGTGCTTTCTCTTTCTCATTGAACGTAAGTACCGGTGGGTGATGACCTCTCCCCGGGAGGGCGTTGCGGGGTTGCGGGGCGGGGGGGGGGGGGGGGGCGGCGAGTTTAGGAGAAGAGGCTGCTGCTGCTTCATCGCAGGCAGGGATGGGGTTGTCCGGCTCTCCCTTGCCAGGAAGACTTCCTTCTTAGGTATAGGCTTCCCTGATGAGCCGCTGCTCTCCTGGTCTTGCTGGATTTTCTGCTGTTTCCTGATTTCTGGAGTAACCAGTGTTGACACTCCTCCCGCCCTGTCCTCTGGCCCCACGGCACTGGGCATGCGTGGTCTTCTGCCACGCCGCCCGCTGCCCAGCCCACGTGGCTACACCTGCTCACGTCCGTCCTGCTGCCACAAACTGAAATGGGCCTCACCAGCCTGTGTGCCTTCTGATAAGATACAGGCTTGCCAATGTTTTCAAGCCATGACGTGACTTAAGATCATATACCTTAATTAGGTAGTGTTGTACCAGAAAATCCAAGCCTTTGGTCCATCCTAGACTCAATCCCAGGCTTTTGTTTTAACTGAATTTTAAATTAATTTTTTGAATAGAAATCGGCAGGACAAGCATTGCTGACAATTACACTAATGACAGAGAAGCAGGTGCTCCCTTAGCTGGTATGCGTCAGGGTGCTCCAAGCCCGCGAGCTGTTCTGATATGCTGTATCTCGCGTTTGCCTCTTTGATTTGTCTTAAAGCAAAAGGAGATCGTGTGGCACTAGATGGCTCCCGCTGTCAGCCCGCAGGTAGGGCTGCTCCGGAGTCAGATGACCTCATCCCTGGGAAGCGCCAACTATAGCTTCAGCTTTGCGTTCGGAGTTGCGTTGCCGGTTTTATCTTCCAAAAGGTTAAGGCGCTGTGAAGTTTCTCACTTCTTTTTGCTTGTTGCTAATGCTAACCTTTTCATTTTTAAAATAACCGCCGTTTAGTGGAGCACACGTGAGGCTCTCAGGCCAGCGTTGTGCTGTCAGTGAAGAAGGAAGCCACAGTTAGATGAGGAATCAGACGCCCCCCTCCCCTGGGTGTGAGCAGAGGGCACGGGGCTGCTCAGCTTCCATCTTCACCGTTTTCTCCAGGGGCCCAGTAAGCTTTTAGCAACATCTCGAAATGGCCCAAACAAGTGAATCGTTAGACAGATGGGGGCGCGGGGGGAGGGTGGGTATTGTGACTTCCTTGCCGACATGCCGACCTGCGGCATCAACTGTCGCTTGTGTGTCACCGGAGATCCAGGAAGGATCGTCGTGTCACCTGGACTCTCCAGGGGCTGCTTCCACACCGTCACCTGGACAAGGATGCGCTTCCTCTATGTTAGTGCAGGGACACCCCCCACCCCCGCCCCCGCGTGCCTTCGGCGGCCCGAGGTCCAGAGTCCACGGTGGCTTTTATTCTCTTCCTCAACTGATAAAGGGGCGGCTCTGGGGAAAGGGGCGGAGTGACAAGGAGCGGAGGGCCTGGCAGTGGACGGGAACTTGTTTGCTGGCCCGGCCAGGGCTCTCAGCGCCAACACCGTTCAGCTCAGTCATCCTGGGCGGGGCAGGATTTCCAAGAACGCGGAAGCCCTGGTTTGGTCGTTTATAATAAAACGAGAGCGTCCTCGCACTGAGCCGCCGCTCCTGTAGCTTCCAAGGGGGCGCGAGGCCGGGGGTCTCTCCTGGAGTTGCTTTCCCGCCTCTGGCCGTCCTCTCACCCCCTCTCCTGTTTCCATGGTGACCGTGGGGCTCTGCCTCCCTCCCTCCCAACCCCACCCCCGCCCCGCCCTGGCCCACTCTGGGATGAGATGCACTCGCTCAGCTTCCCCCAGGCCCGTAAGGTGTTCCTGGGAGATGTCCTGGTACTGACTCAGGGAACAGATGAGCACTCGTGCCCCCTCCTTGGCCTGTGCGGAGGCGGCCCCAGCGGGCACTGAGGACGGACGGGGCCCTGGGGGGCCACGGGCCGCCGGGAGGGCGCTGTGGGCTGAAGTCCGGGCCACAGAGGCCGTTCTCCCCTCCTCCCTCAGCCCATCGCATTCCCCTGGGCCGTGTCGGTTCTTTTCACCTGGAGTCTTAGCCTTTAGCTGTTAGGTGTCCAAGGTAAACGTGGTCAGGGTTGTGCAGGATCGTCCGTTGAGTTCCGTGCCCCCGTTCTTCATGAGGCCGCCAAAGATTTCCTCCCCCTGGGCCTCCTTTCCTGCCCTCACCCCTGCGCTCCCCTCCCGCTGTCCCCATGGCTGGGGCAGGGCTCTCTGGTGTCCCGCGAGCATCGCTCAGTCACCTGGTCCTCGCTCTCTCCGCCGTGGGCCGGTCACCTTTCCCCGGGACTGGCCGGCTTTGTCCGACCGCCCGCGGCTGCTGCTTTCCTTGCCTGGCCTCCGCCCAGCTCACCAGCGCCCAGCTTGTGCGGCCGGGGGCACCTTCCGGACTTGGCGTTTCTCCACCTTCTCGCTGAACGTCTTCCTCTTGAGCTCGGGCTCTGGAGGCACTGCTCTGCGCACATGACTTGGACAGGACGCCCGCCGACCGTGCCTCTGACACTTTCCTCTGGGGGCGGCTCCTGCAGCCGGCCTCACGGGAGGAGGCGTTTCTGTGGCCCCCTAACCCTCCCACGCTGGGACCCGGCACCCAGGGCCCCCTGTCCACGAGTGTCTCAGCGAAAGGAGAGAAGCCGGTTCGCAGGCTCAGACACCCTTACTCCTCCTCGCGCAGCCCGAGCCGGGCCCTTGTGAACAAGGCCTCTCCTCCTGGGCCCGACGTCACCTGTCAGCCTGAGGCCACCGCAGGCACAGGCCTGTTGCTCTAACAGACCCTCCACGGCGGAACGAGAATCAGACCGCCGGGCCCTCTCTGCTGAGAGGATTGGTACCTGTACTCCCCCTGGTAACAAGGAGGTGGTGTCCGCATGAGTGATGATGAAAGCCAGCTGCAAGCAGTGACCAGCACATCCTGTGTCCGAGAGCAGAACACTGCAGAGAGGAGAGACCGGATCCACGTGCGTCTCGGTGGCTTACTTCCGCTCCCTCCCGCTCCCTAATCCCCAACTGCAGGGTGGGCGGGAAGGCCCCAGGAGCGCCCCTTCTCGTGACCAGCAGCGAGGGACCGGCTCGGCCCTGTTCCCCCTTCCTGCCGGGGCTGGGCCCAAGGGACAGGGCACCCCATCCACAGGCCCCTCCAGGGCTGCCTGGGAAGCTGCCCTCAGACGTGTCCCAGCCAAGGGTCACTGGTACTAATGTCCTGCAGGGTGAAAGTCCAGGAAAAGCCATGTCCTGGGGACCAGCCGCACCCCATCGAGACCGACCCTGGGGCTCACAGCACAGCTGGGGAAAGCCACGGGCTGGGGAACTGTTGGTGTCACTGCACATCCCCAGGGCCATCGGGACCATCAGGGCTCCCCAGGCCTACCCTCCGCAGAGGGCGGCGGGGAGGACCCCCCAGCCCAGGAGCACATGTGGTCCAGGGGCCCCTCCGCGGTGTCACCCTCTATCTCGCGGGAGGGAACGCCGCTGTGGGAAGTTGAAAGCCCTGTGGCTCGGTTTGTGTTTCAGGGTGGTTAAACTGTCTCACCAAAACTTATAAAAAAAGACCCGGGTTCTGGGTGATGGGGAAGGAGCAAAGCTGTTACAAGGCGGCTGTCTAGATTCTCAAGAAGTGGAGTTCGCTGGCCAGGGCGACTCGTGGCCCTGAGCCCGGCTCTCGTTCCCGGTCACACCAGCGTGATCTTAAAGTACGAAGATGAAGAAAGCCTCGCTTCTGGTTCTGTCCGCTTCCGCATGTCCTTCCCTCTGTCGACAAAAAGTTAAGCAGTGGATCTAAGAAAACAATGGGACATTTTATTCAAGCTGAATTTGAGGATTGTAACCGAGGAAGGGCATCTCAGGAAGCTCTGAGGACTGTTCCGCCCATGAGAAGTCAAGACACAGTTATGTAAGGTTTCTGAGACAGAGGGATTATTGACAGTTTACATAATCCAGGTCTAAGAGGCGTCGTGGTGGGTCACGTGGTCCCTTACGGGATCAGTAAGGAATGTTTAAGGCGTTGTCCTGTGGATGCTGGGGGAACGTTGCTCCTCTGGGCTGCACAGGTATTCCTGCTCATGGGGGAGGTTTGGTTGATGCCTCCTGTGGATACACGATGCACGGTGCGCGGCAGAGGACGCCCAAGGGCAGAGAAGCATTTTGACGTGCACGTGTTTCTTGTCCTGCCGTAAAACGTGAATTTTATTTCACACCTCCTTGCATTTAGGTAAAAGGCATTTTGTTCTATTTCAAGGTAGATGTTTTGTGCCTGCTAATTTTCCTTCTAGTTAATTCCATAACATTAAATGACTCATCCCAAACGTTATTCAGAGCCCCGCTACTCTGATCTGCGGGTCATGTTTTTCTAGTTCCTTCTGATACTTACGTCCTTTGCATGTACCTTACACGGCTCGTCACCATAGTGTATTTAAGCTCTGCTTATTTTTATTTGTAAACTATTTTCCATGTTGCAAAGCAGCCTTCATATTCGTGACGATTTGCGTTTGTCAGTGCTGGTTTCATACCCTCCCGGCTTCGGTGCGTGGGGATCAGGCAGTCACGGGGCCCGCGTGAGGGAAGAGGCACGTGTGGGTTCTTGCGGGGGTGGCTGAGCTGCGCCCTCACCCCACCAAACGTGCTGCCTCGTGCATTGTCTTTTTCTGAAATTGTTGCTGATGTAGTAACAGCATCAGAGGGTGCCTTGCTTTGGTTTACGTTCTTGTGTCAGAGGAAGCAGCCAGCCCTGGTTCACACTGTTCCGTGTTTGGTGTTTCAGATCCGAAGGACGTCGCCTGCTCTTCCTCCCCGGCCATGGTAAGGACGTGCTCCCTGCTTCTCGTGTCTTCAGTGTGCTGTGATGATGACTGTCACCAGCCTGGCCCTGCCTGTCCTGTCAGTGGGTAACAAAGTGTGGACAGAGGTCCTGCCCTCAAAATACGGGCAGTTTTAGAAAAAGATGAATCATAATGATAACAGCCAAAACCAGACGAGGAGCTTGGTGCGGTCTGGGTTAGGGACTCAGAGAGCAACCAGGAGCTGGGGACTGGCCGGGCCTCTCGAGGAGCAGGGACATCACACTTTTCCTGGGCGGGTGTGACTACAGGCTGACGCAAAGCTAAGCTGGCTGACGTCACTTGAACCTGGCGTCCACACCTGGCAGGTGGCCCGCTAGGACCGCCCAGCACCAGGACCACATTCCCTGAGTCATTGTCACTGCTCACCGCCCCTGACCTGCTCACGCCCAGCTGGTGAGCAACCCTGCGGTCTTCGCGGCCCTGGAAGGGCGCTTGCCCCGCCGGCGTCCGCAGAGGTCTCTGCCTACCCCCAGGTAACTAACTCTGGGAGCTGCCCAGGCCAGCTCCCCGCCCCTGGCCTTCGGCTTGCCCTCTCTCCTGTGTCGCTCCCAGCAGGGGTGTCGCCCTTGCACCCGGTTTCCTGCTTAACCTTAGAGTAGACCCCCCGAGTCGTGCTCCCTGACTTCCCTCTCCCGGCTCCCCTCCTGTCCTCTGGCCTCCACCGCTCTGCCAAAGCCACCCGCCAGGGCCCCCAGCAGCACGGTCTGGCCGCATGTGGTCAGCGCTCTGGCCTCACCCCTGACCTGTCACCAGCGTGTGATGCGGTGGTCTCCTCCCTCCATGCGATGCTCCCTTTGGGGGCTCGTAACATGCTCTCCTGCTTCTCTGGTAACATGCAGAGCTCTTTGCTGGCCCTACTCTGGCAGACCCCCAAACATGGGAGCCCCCCCAGCCCGGTCCTTGGCCCCTTCTCCCCTCGTTCCTGCTCTCACCGTAGGAGATCCTGCGTGGGCCTGGGGCTTTCAGCATCCTCACGGCACCTCTGTGTGCGTTGATGTGCAGTCCCAGCATGGTCCTCTGCCCTGAGCTCCGTGGTCATAGGTCACACTGCCCACCTGACATCCCCACAGAGGCGTCTGGGTGTCTTCCCAGACTTAACATGACCAGAATGTTCTCTTTATTTCACCCCGTAAACTTGCTAGGCCCCTGGCATTCCCCGTGTCAGTCAGAGAACCGCTGTCCGCCCGTTGGACAGGCTGGATTCAGAGGACTCGTCCCAACTCCTCCTTCCATCAGCCCCGTGGCCCATCCATCCCCAGGCCCGTCAGCTGTGTGTGTGTGTGTGTGTGTGTGTGTGTGTGTATGCGTGCACGTGCACATGTGTGTGTGGAGTCATCCTTGTGCACAGCTTCAGACGTACAGGAAAGCGTACCTGTGCTAGAGGCGTTCCTGCACTTGTGTGTGTGACCTGGGGCCCAAGCTGTGTCGTCTTCCCCCGCTGAATCCTCCCTGACAGCTCACTGAGCCTCCCCAGGGTACATGGGGTAGGGTGGCCCACGGAGCTGGGGTTCCTCTTCCTCTTTCTTCCTCACAGGGGTCAGTCAGAGGGAGAGATTGGACTGATTTCTGGGGGCGTTTCATCAGCTTCTGCCACAGCCCCAAAGTTCTCTTTCCCACAGGAACTCTACTCACTTCCTGTAGGGCCCTGGAGAGACCGGTGTCACAGGGCCTTCTCGAGGGGCCCCAGAGCCTGGGGAAGTGAGGGCGAGCTGGGCTGGTTCTCTGTCCGCTCTGTCCGTTTGCACCTCCCCCTTATCGTAAGCAGAGCTTCCGTGCAAAGCCGGATGCACTTGCAAGACATCTCACAGGTGCTGACTTCTAAGTAGAGCCGTGTCCTGGGAATTTCCCATCTGAAGGTGTTATTTTCAGCATCAAGTTCTTCTCCTTTCCATTTCTTTAAAGTTTTCATTATGGAAATTTTAAAACACGTAAAAAGGTAAAAAGAATAGTATCATGAACCCGCATGTGCCCATCACCCTGCCAGTCTTATTTCATCAGTACCCCTTCTAATACTCCCTCCGTCTCCTCATGATTTATTTTGTAAGCAAATACCGATCATCATATTATTTTGTCTCCAACTATTTCAGTATATGTTTCTAAACTCTAAGGACTCTTTTATTAAAAACAAACAAACAGCAAAAAACATTACTGGGGCTTCCCTGGTGGCGCAGTGGTTGAGAGTCCGCCTGCTGATGCAGGGGACATGGGTTCGTGCCCCGGTCCGGGAAGATCCCACGTGCCGCGGAGCGGCTGGGCCCGTGAGCCATGGCCGCTGAGCCTGCGCGTCCGGAGCCTGTGCTCTGCGACGGGAGAGGCCACAACAGTGAGAGGCCCACGTACCGCAAAAAAAAAAAAACAACAACGTTACTATACCATTAGCACACCTAGAGACCAACAGTAAAGAATAGAAAAAAAAAAATAGAGGTAATCAATTAAGCCTGACAACTGAAAAAACACACAACCTAAAAGTTGTGAGTAATGTTTATTCAGGGACCTTACTGAGGACTGTAGCCCAGGAGACAGCCTCTCCGTAGCTCTGAGGAACTGTTCCAAAGAGGTAAGGTAGGAGCCAGGATGTATAGGAGCTTTTGCTGAAAAAAAAAAAAAAAGGCCATGTAGTCAAACATCGAGAAAGATTACTGTTAATCACAAAAAGCAGACATCTCAAGTTAATGATTTTATTGCTTGTCTCTATAGGAAGATGCAGGGGTCTGGGCTCATTGAAATTATTCCTTAGATATGCATCTTAACGATCTAGGGCCAGTATCCAGTTTCTCTCCTTCCTGAATTCCCCTCAGGGCACACAGTTGGGAGGGGCTGAGGTGGGGACTGCAGCGGCTGATAGCTTGGTGGCAGCAACATTCTTTGTTTACTGAAATGGCAGACAACATTTTTTGTCCACAAGCCAAAATTTGTTCTTCGAAAAGATCAACAAAATTGACAATCCTTTCGACTGACCAGGAAAAAAAGATTCAAATTACCAAAATCTGGAATGAGAGAGGGGACGTTACTGCCAACTTCACAGAAAGAAAAAGAATTATAAAGGAATACTATGAACAACTGTATGCTAACAAGTTAGATAACTTAGAATAAATGGGAAAATTCCTAGAAAGATGTAAACTACCAAAACTGACTCAAGAGATAGAAAATCTGAATACACCTATAACAAGGAAAGAAACTGAATTATTAATTTAAAAATTGACTACAAAGAAAATTCCAGGACTAGATGGCTTCATTGGTGAATTCTGTCAGACATTTAAAGAAAAATTAGCACCAACTATTCACAAACTCTCCCAAAAAATAAGAGAACAGTCCCCATTCACTCTCTGAGGTATTATCCTGATAACGTAAGGAGACATCACAAGAAAACTAGAGACCAATCTCTCTTATGAATGTACATGCAAAACTCAACAAAATACTAACCCAGCAACGTATAAAAAGGATTAACTATCATGATCAAATGGGATTTATTCCAGGAATATACAGTTGGTTTAACATCTGAAAATCAATTAATGTAATACTTCACATGAATAGAATACAGGACAAAAACCACAGGGTCCTTTCAGTAGAAGCAGAAAAAGCATTCGACAAAATCCAGCACCCCTTCCTAATGCAACAGTCAGCAAACTAGGACCAGAAAGGAACTGCCTCAACCAGATAAAGACGATAAAAAGCCACAGCTGGGCTTCCCTGGTGGCGCAGTGGTTGAGAGTCCGCCTGCCGATGCAGGGGACACGGGTTCGTGCCCTAGTCCGGGAAGATCCCACATGCCGCGGAGCGGCTGGGCCCGTGAGTCATGGCCGCCGAGCCTGCGCGTCTGGAGCCTGTGCTCCACAACGGGAGAGGCCACAGCAGTGAGCGGCCCGCGTACCGCAAAAAAAAAAAAAAAAAAAAAAAACACAGCTAACGTCATACTTAATGGTGAAAGCTTGGATGCTTTCCCTGTACATCAGGCACAAGACAAAAGATACCTGCTCTCACCATTTCTACTTAACGTTGTACAGGAGGTTCTAGCCACCAGAGCATTTAGGCAAGAAAGTGAAATAAGAGACGTGCAGATTGGACAAGAAGAAGTAAAAGTGCCTCTGTTAGCAGATGACGTGATCTTGTATATAGAAAATCCCAAGGAATCCACCAAAAACCTATTCGAGCTAATTAAAAAATTAGCAAGGTTGCAGGATACAAGATCAGTATATAAACATCAATTCTATTTCTGTACATTAGCCATGAACAATCCAAAAACGAAAATAAAAACACTTCATTAACAGCAGCATCAAAAGGAATAAAACACTCAGGGATAAATTTAACCAAGGAAGCACAAGACTGATGCGCTGCAAACTACAAAACATTGTCGAAAGAAGTTAAGGAAGACCTAAATAAATGAACAGGCGCCCTGTGTTCACCGACAGGAAGACTTAATACTGTCAAGATGGCAGGATTGCCCCAAATCGATCTGCGGATTCAGTGTAATCTATATCGAAACCCCAGCTGGCTTCTTGGCAGAAATTGACAAGCCGATCCCTGATTTCATATGAAAATTTAAGGAATCCCGAGAGGCCAAAGGCATCCTGAAAAAGAACCAAGTTCCCAATTTCAAAACTTATTACAAAGCTGCAGTATTCACGACTCTGTATTACTGTCGTAAGGGTAGACATACAGATCAATGGAATAGAACTGAATTCAGAAATTAGACCCTCATACTTACGGTCGGTTTTTTGACAGGGCGCTAGGACCATTCAGTGGGGAAAGAATAATCTTTTTAACATGTGGTGCTGGGACAGCTGGGTATCCACAGGCAAAGAGTGAATTGGGAACTGTTTGTCACGGCGTACACAACATTTAAATGCATCAAAGACCTAAATGTGAGAGCTAAAACTATAAAACTCCTAGAAGAAAATATAGGAGGACATCTTCATGACCTTGGATTAAGCAAAGCCTTCTTAGATATGACACCAAAAGCACAAGGGGTGGAAGGAAAAATAGATAAATTGGACTTCACTGAATTTAAAGCTTTTATGCGTCAAAGGGTACCATCAAGAAAGTGAAAATACAGCCCAAAGAATGGGAGACAATATGTGCAAATCATATATCTGATGAAAGACTTGTATCTAGAATACATAAAGAACACTTAGAACTCGGTAATAAAAAGACAAGCTAGTTTAAAAAGGGGCAAAGGATCTGAAGAGACATTTTGCCAGAGAAGATAAATAAATGGCCAGTAAGCACATGAAAAGGTGTTTAGCTTCATTGGCCATCAGGGAAGTGTAATCAAAATCACAATGAGATACCACTTCAGACCCACTAACATGGCTAGAATCAAAAAGACAGATAATAGTAAACCGGAACCCTCATACACTGCTGGTGGGGATGTTAAAATGGTGCAACCACTTTGGAAAACAGTCTGGCAATTCCTCAAAAGGTGAAGCATAGAGTCACCATATGACCCAGCAATTTCACTCCTAGGTATATCCAAGAGAAATTAAAACATACGTTCATTGTACAGACACACACACGCACGCGCGCACCCCATGGCTCCAGTGGTCGAGCTCTGTCTTGTCCGGCAAGCCATGCTCTCCTTCTCTATGGAGGGTGTTTTCTTCCTTCTGAAGCGATCTGCTGTTGTAGGAAGTGACTGTGTTTTTCACTGGTTAGAGGAAAAGTCGTTTAGAAATGTCAAAGCCGTTAAGGAGAGTTAAGTTGCATTCACCGGCAGTTTTACGTTTCTTTATTCCTCGGTCTTGGATTATTCTTCAGGAAAGGATTTGATTTTCACCCTCCGTTATCTGAGGGTCTGGAGCCTTGAGATTAAACTGATTAGCCTTTGTTTTGTTTTAATCATTTGTCTTATTTTCCCTTGATAGCATTTTTGCGAAGATATTTCGTGTCCTTGCTGCAGTGAGTCTAGGTGTAATTTCTGTCCATTGATTCGGTAATTGCTCTAGCTACATTTTTTTCTCCCAGCATCCAAAAAGCTACGAGAACGGCACGCACAGATTCCGGCTGCAGAAGCAAGCGCTAACCGAGGAGAGGAGCAAATCTCTGGTGAGTTGCACACGAGGCCGCTTGGCAGGAAGGCAGGAAGGCAGAGTCCTGCCTCAGCGACATCTGTCGCAGACATCCAGGGTCTTGTGTTTCTTCAGTTTGCCTTTGTTAGTTTGTGAATCCAATTTGTAAGCGATTCATTCATCCGACAGCTGTCTGCAGCATTCAGGGTTGCAGCACCGGTGCCGTGGACATCAGTCCCAGTGTCCTGTGGAACTCACATCCTGGGGCGGGACGCGTGTGGGGTAGAGAGAAAACCAGCAGCAGACAGAGCCACCCAGAGGACTGAGCAGGCACTAATTCAGGCCTGGTGTTGGGCGCTTCCCGAAGCTGGTGGCTTTGCGTGGAGCTGTCAAGGAGGTGAGGAGTGAGTCTGCACCCACGTGGCCCAAGGGGGTTTCAGGTGGAGAGAGCGTAGGTGGTCTGGGAATAAGAGCGACCCGAAGGCAACATAGAAAGTCGACCTCCAGCCTTCCACCCCTTCACAAGTGGGGAGGCCAGGATGCAGTCCAGGGCTCTTCCCCAGCGCTGGGCTCACCCTCCCCTCTCCTTTCAGGATGCAGTCAGCCTCGTATCCACAGATGCGAACCCGCCCATACAAGGGCTGACTGTACTGAGCCATTGTACGTGAGGCACTTGAGCGTCTGCAGATTTTGGTCTCCGCGGGGGATCCCTGGGACCAACCCCCTGCAGATCCCGGGTACCAAGGGATGACTGTCCTTCCAAGAAATTCCTCCCATTGCTTCTGCCTAGCTGACCGCATGGAGCCGCAAGGGCATTTTAGGTTTGGTTTTAATTCTTGAAAGTATAAGATATTCTCTTTTCTTTTTAAATCAGTTAGCTTAAAGGATAAATGTGCTAAACAGGCTTCTTACTTTTTTTCTTTAGTGCCCAGGAAGTTATTTCTGGTGGTTGAAATAATGGAAGAGGGAAAAATGGTGTCTCATACATCTTGATTCTTAGATCTTAGTGAAATTCAACTGAAATGCTTTAAAATCTCTACTCACTTCTGAGTTTGCATCAGAAGCAGGTGTCTTAGATTGGGCTGCTGTAACAAAAATACCCTAGACTGGGTGGCTTAAACAGTAAACATTTACTTCTCGCATTTCAAACGTTTGTTTCTGGAGGCTGGGAAGTCGCAGATCAAGGCACCAGCAGATCTGAAGTCTGGTGAGAGGCTTCTTCCTGACTGGTAGGCAGCCGCCTTCTCTGTGGATCCTCAGGTGAAAGAGCAGGGAGAGAAGCAAGTTCTCTGCGGTCTCTTCCTCTAAGGGTATTAATCCCATCATGCGGGCTCCACCCACATGGCCTCATTACCTCCCAAAGACCCCACCTCCTAATACCATCATATTAGAGATGGGGGTTCAACATACAGATTTTGGGGGAACACAAATGTCAGTCCATAGCATCAGGTCTTAATCAATGTCCAAATGGCTATAATTCCTCTCCGCTTGTTACTGAAGACTTATCTTTTCTCTGTGTTCTAATGTAGTCACTGACCAGTAAAGCTAGCTCTCTTCTGAGCATAGCTTCCCTCTTCCTCTTTTCTGCTCCTTCTATTAGTCTATTTACTAACATGTCACCAAAGAGACAGTGACATATTTAGAGGCCCCGTAGGTCCTGTTTCAGGCCCAGCCACGCCACAGGCTGACTTTGATGTGGACGTGACCGGGCAGGTGTTGGCCGCAGTGGACGGGTGTCCCCTCTCAGCTGGCCCCTGCGCGCTCATCAGGCTTCATGTGGCCCCCGCCCTTCCGCAGCATGGAGAGCTCACGTGCTGGAGGTGGCTCCTGGGTCACAGGCAGGATGTCCCACACGGTTGGCAAGACACGCTGGTGTCACCTTTCCCCGCGTGACCTGGCTCAGATCCATGGGCTCGGAGTGGAGCCTTACCCAGGACCCTGATCCCCACTGCTTTTCACCTGGGACTGCGTCATTCCCTTCTATGCCAGGCATGGTTCTTAGACTCTGTGGGGAAATACGTAAAGAAGGGGGTGGGCCAGGAAGAGAATGTGAACAAAGAACGAGGCTCCGGGGTCTCTCGCCACGCGGCGGACCTGCGTCCAGCCCTCGTGGGCGTTTACCGTGTCGTCTTGGGGATGTCGACCTCTGTCGTCTTTGTAGTCGCATGTCCTTCACGTCATCCTTGGCTTCTCTGAGGGTCTTTATCTTTTTTCTTTTGAAATTCTTTCCATTTTGTGTTCTTATTTTTTATTTTTATTTTTGTTTATCTTTTTAAAAAATTTATTTTCTTTGACATATAGTTGAATTACGACGTCGTGTTAGTCTCTGCTGTACAGCAAAGTGACTCAGTTATACATACATGTATATTCTTTTTCATATTCTTTTCCGTTATGGTTTATCACAGGATATTGATTAGAGTACCCTGTGCTCTACAGGAGGACCTTGTTGTTTATCCATTCTCTATATACCAGTTTCCACCTGCTCACCCCAACCTCCCAGTCCAACCCTCTCCCACCCCTCTGAGGGCCTTTCTGATTGGCTGTGGCTCAGCGGCCACTTCAAGACCGCTGAGTGGGTGTTTTGACGCTGAAGGTTTCTCCACCCGGCGTGCCAGTGCGACTCCATCTGAGGCCAGCACGCGGTGAGGCAGGGCTGAGCCGTCATTCGTGCAAACGCCCCGTGTGCGTTTGCTCTCATCACACAAGCCCTTTCACTCTGTGCATGTATAAACCTCAGAGGAGGGTCCCCAGCTGAATAAGCCCCCAGCCCCCTGAGGGCTCCCCATCCCAGCAGATCCCCCGGGGGCTCCAGGCACACCGCTTCCCCTGCCCTGTCCTCCCAGCAGGTCCCTGTTGGCTCCGAGGAAGAGGCAGCCTTGCTCTCCTGATTTGCTTTGGAAAACCCGCCATGACCTCACACATCCCTCTGTCTCCTCCAGACACTGCAAAAGACTGGACTTGGGTGGCTGGGACGGCCCCCACCCCCCAGACTGTGCATAAAGGATGAGCAGGTGTGGGCAGGAGGCCCATCCTCAACGAAGACAGGGCCTTCCCTGCCTGCCTGAGGGGCTGCTCGTGGCTTAGAGCAGAGGGGCTGGACCAGGGCTTTAAACCAGGCCAGTTTACAGAGCAAGGAAGGGCCAGGTGCTGACCCAGGGCTGTGACCTGGTGGGTTTCTGTGCTGGACCTGCAGTTACTACTGTCCTGGCTGAGCAGAGTCTCTTGACTTTCTTTTTTCTCTTTATCTGGCTGTATTTCATGGTCTACCAGTCAGACCACTTAGTGTTAAAAAAGTCTGTCCTGTGGTTCTCAGCCTGGACTACACATCGGGCTCTCCTGGGGCCTGCCCCTGAGACTGCTGTATTCGGTGTGGGGTACAGCCTGGGCACTGGGGTCTCCCAGAGCCCCCAGGAGATGCCAGGGTTGAGAACTAAAGATTTCATCTCCTACACTGGACAGCCGGCGTAATTCATGAGAGAAAACTTTATTTCCAAACGCAAATCATAATTCTCAGTTTTCATATACCTTTGCGGAATGGTCGTCAGGAGGATGTTCTGCGTCCTGAAACATCAGAGCACGTGGCTACCTGCGACCATGTTCACCAAAGGCCGGTTCTCAATGCCTGAGTCATGGCGGGCACTGGGCTTCTCGGTGATGCAGCCCTTGCTGCCCGAGAGCTGAGGCGCTGCGTGCTCAGTGCCCGTAGGGCTGCGGTTGCTGTAACCTGCCAGCCTGTTGCCCAATTTCTGTCTTTCACCGGAAGAGAATTCTAATATCAACAGTGGGATACCGCAATGCAGTGCCTTTTTTTTTTAATTTAACTGCATTTTTTAATCTAACTCGTGTAGATTATAGTGAGATAAGTACAATAAAACCTATTTGGTTTTGTGGTAAGTCCAATATACATAGAAACATTGCTTTTTCAATCCTTGACCTGTATAGTGCACTCACGAAGGACACTTTTAGATCATCCTTGCTCTGACTTGATATCCCACCCAGAGTTGAGGACCACAGTTCTTTGTTTTAATGAAGATAAACTTTTTTTTTTTTTGCGGTACGCAGGCCTCTCACTGTTGTGGCCTCTCCCGTTGTGGAGCACAGGCTCCGGATGCACAGGCTCAGCGGCCATGGCTCATGGGCCCAGCCGCTCCGCGGCATGTGGGATCTTCCCGGACCGGGGCACGAACCCGCGTCCCCTGCGTCGGCAGGCGGACTCTGAACCACTGCGCCACCAGGGAAGCCCTAATGAAGATAAACTTTGTCCTTTAGGGATGTCTGGAATCAGAATTTATGAAATAGTGGAATTTGTTTATGAATTTTAAAATAATATTGTTTTTGATCATGTATGTCCTTTGTGAACTCCTTAAAAAATACAGGATCATGGAAAGAATTTATCGACATTTCATACAAATTACATGTAATTCTACCATTCAGTGATAACCATTGTCGGTTTAGAATTTAGCTTCTTTCTTCCTATAAATAGATCCTTTAGCCACCTACTTACAGAGGCACATATTTAAACATTCTTTGAGATCGTGATGAAAATGTGCTTTTGAATGATGTCTTATTACTTAATGTATCATAAGCACCTTCCTATGTCATCAAATCTCACAAACTTTTTTTTTTACAACTGCAAGATATTTATATGGATGTACTTTAGCAATTTTTCTCAATGATGGTGTGACATTAATTTTATCACATAAGTATTTTTCCACTTCCCAAATTATTTTTCACAGAGTCCTAGAATTGTTGGGTCAAAGGATAGGATTTTGTGTGTTTTTAGTTAGTATTTCCCAAAACCACGTGAATGTTAATGGTCATAAAGCAATGGCCACAGTGCAGATGTCACCCAAGGCGTTCCCCAAGGCCTTTAGTGGGGCAGCTTACCACACCTCAACCAAGCAGACTACCTGGTGACACCTTTTCTTTTCTTTTCTTTTATCGTTTCTACGGGATCTGTCTCCAGGACCCAGAGATGCAGTGCTTACTGCTGTCGGATGGAAAGCGCTCCGGCCACCAGAACCACGTGGTCGTTCTCCCGGCAGACGGCGGCGGCAGCGTCGCGGCCATCAGCTTCGTAGGGGCCTTGAAAATTCCCGTGAGTTACACGTGTCCAGGAGAGTTTCAAAAGGGGGCATTTATGCTCCCTGTGAACAGACACTGGCCTGTTGATAACCAAGCTTAAAAAGAGAAATCCGTGATTCTCCGGATCACGTAATCCATAAATTAGAAATCCATAGCATGAACCAGAAGTTGCAGACAGGTCAGCTCAGGAACGAATAAGGCTGCAGAGTTGTGTTAGCCTCTTACTAGTTATAAAATATATTGAACGTGTATAGTATGTATACGAAATTCATGGGCTCCCTCAGCAGAGCATCTGGGGAGCCATGCGGAGGACCCTGAGGAGCTGTGTTCTGCTGACGGGGAGCCGTGGAGGGTGCTGAAGACAGAGCCAGGAACAGAGGCAGGATGGGAGGAGGGAACACACCCCGCCCCTGGGGGCCGGCATGGACGGCCCCACGGGCCACACTCAGAAACACCTGGGCTCCTGCCCTTGGGTCCTATCCCGGGGAACAGACGTGGGTCTCATACAGCAAGATCGCTTCCCTCACGCTGGCCTCGGGGAAAACCAGCAGAGAGAACCCAGAAGCTCCGTAGCGCCTGTGTGGGAGCTGGAAACTAAACGGTACACCCAGAGCCTTAGACTCACGGCCCAGAAACGAAAGAACTGAGAACTTCGGCTGTAGAACAGAAACTTCTGCCAGTGCCCAGATGAAACTGGGCTGTGGAGGACCCTGTTGCCGGTTTCCTGCCAGAAGAGAATGTTGAAGGCCAGGCCTGGACATCTCTGTGGGCTGGCCAGAGGACATGCTGGTTCTAAATTAAAAAGTTATTTTTTAAATGTTGCTAATAACAACAAGTAACTTTTCTGTTGTACCTTATTGTGTAGCCACCTCAAATACTTTTGCTAAAAAGTAGGGTGCACGCTATAAGTAGAAGTGGGGTGGTGGAGAGAACAGGCTTCAGAGCCCTGGCCTGGCCTGACCTGGCCCTGCTGCAGACGAGCTGGGTGTGCCTGGCAAGGGTGTTAACCACTCTGGGCCTCCATTTCCTCACTGTAATACAGGCTCAGGACCTGAATTACTACTTAATGCTGTTCTGGGGATCAAATGAGATCATTAACTACACAGTAAGCACAACGCCAGGCACATGGTAAGCATGCAGTACCCCACCCACACACACCCTCATACTGGGTCTGACTGTGAAAACATAACTTGCTTAATTTCAAAGGCACTGCCATGAATTGCATATTGTGTGCTTTGCCTAGTTTCGAGGGATGTTCGTAACTATGCAGTATAACCTGGGAGGAGCAGGGGAGGGAGTCAGTACCTTAGTGTTACCTGATTTCTCACTCAAATTTCCCAAGTGATATCTGGACTTACTGTCTCACAAGGGCCACCTCTTTGTAAACGCAGACATAAGATGGAACACAAACAAGCGTTTCACAGTAGCCGTGAGACTCCAAACCTCAGTGTCCTCGCTGAGAGCTACGTCTCCCTTTTGGGTGTTAACCAAACTCCAGTTCTGCTGCTTGCCCTCGAAAATCAATACTCGAGAGGCAAGTGTTGGTTAGAACGGAAAGTCGCTTTAACCAGAAAAGCTGACAACCGGGGAGAAGGCGGACTCATGTCCCCAAAACCACCTCCAAAGATTCTGCTTGGCCATGAACGTTTTTAAAGAGAAAAGGAGAAGAAATCTCAGTTAATCATTGAGATAAGGGGTCAGAGTTGTCACCATCCCCCAGTGTGTGCAGGCTTGTGTGCAGGCTTGTTGACTTCTTGTGATCTTTCTTTAGATGCTATCTTGTTCACAGGCTTATGGACAGGGAAGCTAAGGAAGAGATCTGGTCATCCATTGATGTTAATTACTTATTCTTCATTTTTACTTCTTTGATCTAGGAAAGAACCAACAAGTTAGGCAAGGTATTGTGTAATCAAAAGATTTGACAGGTGTGCTTAGGCCAGAGACACGTAGACCATGGGGGTGCCTGGTTTAAGGTTAGTTACAGTACAGCTCTGCTAAAGTGACGAGAGAAGGGGCATCTCCTGCAGAGAGCTCTTTCCTTCCAAAAGCTGCTGACAGATCTCCCTTGTCAGAACATCATCCCATTTCTATGAGTTCATGGGGGAAGGTCCATCTTCTATAACTTCTTCATGCTCACATAGGATGCCATATTCTCAGAGTGGGAGAAGTTGACATGCGGCACCTCTCTGCTGACAATTTTAGTTGCCTGCTTATGTGCATGGGCAGAACAATCTACAGTTATTGGGTTGGCCAAAAAGTTCGTTTCAGGTTTTTCCATAACACCTTATGGAAAGACCCAAATGAATTTTTTGGTCAACCCAATATTCTGATGCCCACAAAGACAGAGATTATTATGTGCAGTAGTGTTAATCCCATTCTCTTGAGGCCAGTTCTCAGAACTCTGCTAACCGTAGGTCCAGTACAGCTGAAGATGCAGCAGCTGTGTCATGGCTACAGTCTGGTCACCATGCAGTCAGCTTTCGCCTCTGGTGGCAGTTACAGTATCTGTAAAACAACTCGGGAATGTGCATCAGTTACTGAAAGATTCTGTGACTCTGTTCTCCTGGTTACTAGCAGCTCAAACCTATTCCCTTGTGACTCAGGGAGGCCTGGGAGACTTCAGCTTCTCTACAAACAAGAGGCAGGGGCATGCAGGGGCCTTTGTACTTGGACGGGGAGGGGGCGTTGCAGGGTTCTGCCTGGTTCCGTGGGTGTTTCCCCAACACCCACTAGCTTGCTTAGTCCCAGGCAGGCGGAGGTAGCCTGTGTATCTTACAGGATGGTAGGAATCGTTTGTGCTGTGTGTTTCCAGATCTCTGTCCTTTGCAGTGATTTCAGTTTTAGGGGAAAAGAAATAGCCAGTAAATACTCAGTAACTAGATGACCCTGCACGACATCTGTGCCCTTTGAGAACCCCTTTAATAGCTAAGTTCCAGAGAGAGATGGTGTGAGAATTAAACCAGTAGTATTTTTATTGACTCTGATCTGATGTAAAGACATTGAATTTCAACCTTAAAAGGTAAGAGTCCATATCGGTCAGTTCTCCAGTTACCTCACGTCCTCCACAGCAGTACAGTATCCGTGCATCTGGAGGTGCTAAAACCAGACCCAGGACGTGGGCTGTTTTTATGGGAATGAAGTGCTGTGCAATTCTATTGCATATTTCAGCAAACCTGCTGAGTCCACTTTCGGGGTGAACCCCTGCTCTCTCTCTCTTTCAGGGCGTGATAGAGTTCTCTCTGTGTCTCCTGTTTGCCAAGTTGGTCAGCTATACCTTCCTCTTCTGGCTTCCACTGTACATCACAAATGTTGGTGAGTACTAGCTAGCGTCACAGCTGGGAAGTTCTGTGCGGGGTCTGTGACCGGGACTCCCTTTTATCCACTGGTGTCTGTAGTCTTGGAAAGGAAAGGGATGCATGATGCTTTTGAATCAAACAACATGATTAGTAGAAATGTACGGACAGAAAGAATTCAGACAGCAACGTTTCATTGCCATCATGGCAACCTGTATGGGGTTTAAAGGGTTGGCATGGCATATCCCAGCTTGGCTACAAACTCCATGGGGCTCTTCCTATCTGGGGCAGCATACTTTTAATGTAGGCTGCGTCGGACTTTGGGTCACAGCCGCTGGTGAACAGGAGCAGAGGCCTGAGGGATGTGAGATAAGAAAGGCTGAGTAACTGGCCTGGAAATTGCTTCCTGGAGATGAGCTCTAATTCTGGGGAGCAGACAGTTTGTCTCGCATTTCCAGTCCAGCAGGCGCTGAAGCCGGAGATTCTGACAGAGCAGACTCGCCCCGCAGTGACGCCCACTCCCTGTCCCGTGCGTGAGCACACGGGAAGATGGGCAGGGACCAGCAGCTCCTCCGGGGAGAGGTCCTGTGCAGGAACCGCAGCCGCGGCTAAATGGGGACAGGGATGGTCAAGGAGGGCCCCGAGCTCTGGGCCCCGGGGTCAGGGAGTGTGAGGACAAAGTGAAGAAACCAGGGTCCCCCGGAGGAGCGGGCTCTAGCGAACGTGAAAAGAGGAGACATTTGGGACATGGGGGCTCCAGAGTACAGACCAGTGACTCCCGGCAGTGTCGTGGGACCAGCAGAGGTGGATGTGAGCCCGAGGCCGCAGGGCTGAGTTTCTCGGGGATGGAGGTTGTGGAGGCGGCGAGGGGACCACCCCGTGTTAGCAGGGAGCTTCCTTCCCGGGCCAGAGACCTCCACTCGTTACCGCAGGCAAGGCGCACACAGTGTAGACACGTGGGTGCCTGATAGGCCGGCCCTGCGCCTTCCACCCCAGCGGTCTCCTGTGACTGCGAAGGGCTCACATCGTGAGTTACCGGCGTTTACCGTTCGAGGGATTGTTTGAAAAGAGCAGAGTTCCCGGTATGTGCCGTTTGGGCCTCTAGGAAGGGCAGGACCTGATTCACGGTCCGGAGGCTCCACCTCCAGGCGCTGGCCAGCCGGAATCCAGCTTGAAACTCAGGCTAAGTCCAGCGACGGGTCCTGAGCTGAGCGTGAGGACACCTCGGTCTCCTCCTCTGGAGGAGAAGGTTCCAGCCGCCCCTGGCCTGAAAGCTGGGGGTCCTGTGGTCCGTGTCCAGGGCGCTCTTGCGGCCAGCCCCTTCCCCAGGTGGTGCCCCACAGGCCCTGCCTCGCCTTCGGGCTGTGTCTGACTTCACGGCTGCCCCGAGGGGGACCCAGAGCAAAGGCTGGGTGTTGCTTGGACGGAGCCAGGGGAATCCGCACCTTTAGGTGAAGAGTGTTCGGTTCCCATCCTTTCTGTGTGTCTGCCCACAGAGCGGACTCTTTCTTCCTTCTCCTCTGTACTTACTGCCTTGACACTAATCTGATAATGGATCTCATTGCTGCCTGGTTTAAATCATGCTTCTGAAACAAAAGAGCGTTGTGTGAGCTCGCACGCTGCTGCGACGTGCTTGCGGTGACGCTCTGCTGTCACGTTAATAGATCACCTCGATGTCAAGAAGGCCGGGGAGCTCTCCACCTTGTTTGATGTGGGCGGGATCTTCGGTGAGTTCATTTTTGTTCTACTTTGACTGAAGCCTTCACCGCCGCAGCGCTGCGTGAACGCCCGTGGCCCGCGCGCTCTTGGAGTGGACTTCCAACCAGGAGGCCCCCGAGCCAGGCCTCTGAGGGCAGGTCCCTCCCCATCCTGGGCCGTGAGCGTTGCTCCCTGGGGACCAGGGCACGCCTCATGTGGGCGACAGACGGGCGGTGTCAGGACCCTCACAGGCAAAGGGGCTTTGAGGCCAGCCTGAAAGCTGACCCCTAGACCTGGGTGCCCTCGGGTCACGGGTCAGCAGCGCTGAGGCGGCTTCCTGCTCACGGGCTGTGGAAACGGGTCTAGAGAGGAGGTCGTTCTCTTCTTGCCACTGCTGCAGCACGGGTCCTGCTTCCTCTCCACGGGGTCCTGCCCTGGCCACACACGCCCCTCAGGACCCTCCCTCTCCCTTGCAGGTGGGATCCTGGCAGGTGTGATCTCCGATCGACTGGAGAAGAGGGCCTCCACCTGCGGCCTCATGCTGCTACTCGCAGCCCCGACGGTGAGACCAGCCCCCAACCTCGTCAGGGCACCCTCGCCTCTGGAAACAGCTTCTCTGTCTTCCCCGCAGCACACACGCCAGCTTCCCGGGCCCCCTCCTCTCAGGGCTCTGGTTTCTGGGAACGGGCATCACCTCAACCCCAATCAGTGCCCTGGTGTTCGGGACAGACAGCCTGGGAGGGGACACGGAGCTCAGGGGGAGCTGCCCCAAACCCAGGCCCCTCCCCTGGGAGCTCAGAGTGGGGCCACCCCCCTGGGTTCCCAGCTCACAGGGTGATCAGACCCTGTGTGTCTGGGACAAGCCTGGGGGCAGTTGGCCGAGCACTCTGGCTGCCTGTCTCTGGGTAGCCTGCCAGGGCGGCGTGGTCTTCCTTCCTTTGTAGGGGTTTCCACTGTCTGGTTGGCTGCCTGAGAATCACTTTTCAGAAATACACATTCCTGGGTAATCTCTCAGCTAGTCGTAGTAAACCTTTGTCTTTCTCTGGTTTTGACACCGTTCACAGCTCTACGTATTCTCTGCCATCAGCAAAATGGGTCTAGAAGCCACCATCGGTGAGTCTATGAGGCCTTTCT
The DNA here is from genome assembly GCF_039906515.1 of Pseudorca crassidens. NCBI lineage: Eukaryota > Metazoa > Chordata > Mammalia > Artiodactyla > Delphinidae > Pseudorca > Pseudorca crassidens. The sequence goes on from NC_090300.1 coordinate 146,202,401, forward strand.
TTACTTTCACACACTTTTTTTTTTTGGCCACACAGCCTTGTGAAATGAAACTTAAAAATCAACAAAGAAGCAGTTTGTGCGACGTAGCTACAATTGTCCCTGTGTCCCTCTTTGGGGGATGGGGGGGCAGATGGGAGGGGCCCATAGAGACTTCTGCTCCCAGACCTGAGGCCTCAGGTTTAAGGGCCAGCGTGGGAGGGTGCAGGCCCCTGGGCTTGGGGCGGTGAGAAGCTCTGGGTGCCCAGTGCAGGAGGCACTCAGAGAAGCCGCACGTGCCCCGGAAGGCAGCAGGTGGGGCTGCGGAGACCTGCACCCCCAGCATCACCAGCCCAGGGGCACCGTCCCCTCTTAGCTGCTCTGTCAGCTGCCATCCTGGGCACAGTTGCTATTTTTAACTTCCTGCAAGGAGCGCTATCAAATTATGGCTCTGACACTGAGTAACTACTTCTTCTGTTGTCACGTGACAGCAGTGGGGATTGGCAGGGACCCCGTTAAAAGTTATCCACAGGGCAGGTTCCTGATTCAAGGAGACCATGGAGTTTCCTGGGACCCCTCGGTCCAGAAGCTTCCACACGGAGGAATGTGAACCAGGGGATGGTCTGGGAAAGTGAGCCCAGGGGACAGGTTATGAGCTCGGTGGTCCCGCCCATGCGGAGCTGGGCTGTGCAGCTGTGGGTGCAGAGAGGAAGCCCTGTCTGCTACAGACGAGGCTGTGGCTGGTGGTGGCATCCAGGCGCTCACCCGCGTCACGTCTGTGCCCGGGTGCCGGGGCTCTCAGTTCCTCTTGGCTTTTGACAACACCGCTGCCCATCACGTTTGAGCAGGCGGGGACCAGGTCCTCTGAACGGCGCTTGGATCTTTGGGAAGTGTGATTGGACTTAGAGACATCTCAGGGCAAGTTTGAAGGAAGATGTTTGTGACGCTTGCCCCAGCAGTGGCCACTCCCCGCACAGGCCTGCGTCCCGACCCGTGTGTGATGCCGGGATGCCCACCTAGGAGTAGCTAAGACGGTAGAGGCTCCCGCAGGGCCCTGTTCTGCTGGCTGAACCCCCCCTCCCGGTTTCTGTTTCCCGCAGCCATGCTGCTCCTCAGCGGGGCCCTGGTCAGCGGGCCGTACGCACTGATCACGACCGCCGTCTCTGCCGACCTGGTGAGTGAGGGCAGCTCAGCGCAGAGCCGGGGCCAGGTGCTGCCCGGGGCGGCCGCTCCGTCCATCATGACTCAGTGGTCTCTGTTAGTAAAACGGTCTGTTTCTATAAGCACTCTTTTGCAGATGAGCAGTAAGGATGCCAAGAGTCTTCTGAAGCAAATAAGGGGACATGGCAGTCCCGTCCCATAAACAAGTGGGCTGAGATGGCCTGAGGCCCGAGGTCCGAAGCCAGCAACTGGCTCGCTCCTCCGAGCTGCCCTGGCAGCCCCGGAGGCTGGTGGCCGTGTGCCCCAGAGCCCCGCCCACCCCGGCTGCCCCCTCTGTGCCCAGCCCCCTGCTGGTCTTGAGGACTTTAGGGACAAGCCCAGTGGGGTCCTGGCCCTGGGAGGACACACTCCAGGTAGCAGGCCAACATGGTAGAGAAATGGTTCTGGTACAGGGTGGTAGTGCCACGGCAGGGCCACCAGGGCCTTGGGATCCACGGGGGCTCCTGACCCGTTCTCCCTGGAGGGGGGCTTCTTACAGATGCCATCTGACTGTCGACCTTAGGGCCCCTGAGAGAGCAGGGCTGTCTCATCCACCTGAGAGGAAAGACAGTCAACTCCGTGCAGTGGCCACGCGCGGACATCTGAAGGACACACTGCACTGACATACAAAATCCCCGTTAGAAGGCAGTTTCCCTAAATAAACGGGAGAGAAGAGGCAGGCGTCCTGCACAGAAGGGTTTATGCAGCTCCTCTGCCCTGGGGGAGGGAGAGCACCTCCCCTTTCCTACGGTGCAGGCTGCGCACAGGGATGTCCTCCCACAGAGGGCAGCGTGGGGAGGGGGAAATAGAGTAACTTCGCAGGGGAGAAACCTGACAGCCACGCCTCCACCAGGGGTCACCATCAACACCAGCAGGGATGCGCCATGTTGGTGCACGGATGCCGGGTAAGAGGTGACGGGCACGGCCCTTCACGCCCGAGGTCCCCCTCCCAGAACCCACACCCCATCCAATCACAAGAAACAAGGAAAGTCCCAGAAATAAAGTCTGAGAAGCTGTCACAGCCACGAGGAGCCCCAGGAGACACAAGGACTAAATGTTATTCAGTGTCCTGGGTGGGATCCTGGGACAGAGAGAGATTAAATTAGACACGAGGTAAAAGCCCAGGGGGTCTGAATCCAGTGTAGATTTTCACGAGTACTGCATCGGTAGTGGGCCACTCGTCACGGTGAACACAGCCGAAAGGTGTAAGGTGTTAACACGGGAAAGTGGCAGCAGGGTGTGCCACAATCTGCTCTCTCTTTGCAAATTTTCCGTGACTCTAAGACTATTCCAAAATTAAAAGCGTATTTAAAATCGCGAGCATTTCCCCAGAAGTGGTTTACAGACTTGTGGGCAGGGCGGCCGGGCGTCTCAGCCATGTGGTCCTGCGTCCCCTCCCCCAGCCAGCTCCCGAGTGCCCTTGAACTTTCCTGCCAGCTCAAGTGGCCCCCTCTTCACTTCGGCGTCTCTCAAGTCCTTTCTGCATCAGACCCAGAAGCCACCAGCCTCCAGCTCACTCTCCCGTTTAGAAACCACAGCAAGCCCATGTCTCTGCAGTCCCCACACCTGCTCCCGCGTCCCCTTCTCTCAGGGCCGCGGGCGGTGCGTCTGCCTGGCCCTCGGCCCTCATAGAGCCACCAGCCTGCCCTCACGCACTGTCGTCAGCATCCCAGGCTCTTTGCTTCCAGGCAGGACCAGAAGTCCTGTCCTGACAGGGGAGCAGAGAGCAGAAGAGGAAGGAGGGGGTGCTTTTCTCTTCCTCGTCCCCACGAGGGCTCTGGCCCACCCTCACGTTGACAGACGGCTCCTAAAACTGCCTTTACAAAGCGTGTCCAGGCTCCTGTCTGTGTGAGCACAGAGAATTCGGGAAGGGTGTACACCGGCCCAGCAGCGTGTTTGCCCTCATGGAGTTAGAGGCGGAGGAGGGACTTTCACAGATTCCGGAAGACGTGGATCCTGGGGGATTAACTCGTCGTGTGTGTGTGTGCTTTATTTTATGCTGTAGATGTCTGCGTACACACACAAGCACTTGTATTTTACAAGCTTTGGTTTATTTGTACAGTTTTAGGCTTCCAGGCACTATTTTTCCTGCTTCATTTTTTCCTTTTATTGTCCTCAGTTTGTGATTTTTTTCCCCCCAAGCCTGTACGTGTGCTTTCTGAAAACCAGAGGTCCTGTTGGTTTTTCATGTAGGACTTGTGCCCCCTCCGTTGGTTTCTTGGGTCCTGCCCTGTTACCCGTCCCCGGGCACTTGCCACTAATTAGACGCTGCAGAGGCGTCTCAGCCACGGCACAGAAAGCCCCAGGCAGACTCGTGGACGCAGGCGTTAGCACTGGTACAGCTTAGGGACCGGACGAACACCATATTCATCTTTTCATTTTCCACGCTGGCCGATACGGTGCCTCGGTGATAGTGCCGAGGAAAGATTTGCTTACTGAAGAGAATTCTAAGACCTTTTTCAAACTAGAATATATTTGGACAAGTATTTCTGATGAGTTCTTACTATTGAAAGCACTTGAAACTTTGCATCTTTTTCCAAGGTGAGATTGGGATGGAACAGAACTTAAATTTTCTGATGGAAATACCCGTTTTGCTTTGCAAAGTGATTTGGGTGAATTGTCATAGAGGAGGTGTAGGTTTATTTCTGCCTCTGCTGTTGCTGGGACGTGTCTCACAATTGTGTCTCCCTCTCTTCTAGGGGACTCATAAAAGTCTGAAGGGAAACTCCCACGCCCTGGCCACCGTGACCGCCATCATTGACGGAACTGGGTCTGTAGGTACGTGGATGCTTTTAGCCCATCACTGTGGCCCTAGGGGAGACACATGGTCACATCCTAGTTAACAGCCGCCCAGGATTCCAGCTGCCTTGGTGATGTCAGGATCAGCTGGCCTTCCTAAAATGTGAGCAGATCAAAAGCACGGGCAAACCCAGAGCAAACAGGCGGCTGGCCCTGCCTATCCTCTTTGGTCGGATGGTTCCAGAGGAGACCTGCGCGCGTGGCTGGCAAAACCAGGTTTCCTCGGTCTGAAAGGAGGTGGACCCAGGTTTCCTTCCAAGCCGGTGGTGGGCAGACTATGGCCCACGGGCCTCTGGGCCGCTGAGTGTTTCTCACAGTCGTTTCAAGGGAGATAGGATCTTATGTCAATATAAATGACAGGTGAACTGGTGGGTCTCGTGGCGCACAAGACTCCGAGTGTTACCAGCCCCGTAAAGGATCTTGGAGAGAATGCAGCAGCATATTCCAGAGGGAAAAAGGAGCAACTCACGGCTCTGAGCTGGGCCGCTGGGAGCTGGTCAACAGCAAGCCTGTCCTGACCCGTGAGTCAGAAGGCTGACAGCAACGTCCATGACCTTGTTGAGCCTCTTGGGAGGAGCACACAGACCGGGACCCCTCCCGCCAAGCCCCCAGAGCCGCCTGCCCCGGGCTGCTGCGTCGGTGAGGGCCCCTTTCTGGAGACACGGGGACTGGAGCTGGGAGGTGGGCTGGAGTGGCCCCGCTGGCTGTTGCGGATGTGTCACCTGCTGCCCCAGGCCCCTGGAGTAGGGGGACAATGAGAGAGAGGGCAGGCCAGGTGGGGCGGGGCCCTGGGGGGTCTGGAGCACCCTTGTAGCAGTAAACCAAGCGCTTGCCGGACAGAAGCGGCTCTGTAAGCACAGTTCCACCCAATACTGGGCCCTCCTCGGTCCACCCTGTCTGGGGCGTGAGGACCCCTCCCTGCCCAGGCTCAGGGCCTCTCCCCGCTGGCCCGCCCTCCTCTGGAGCACCGTCCACCTGTCTGCTCTGTACTGTCCTCTCTCCCTGCACCTGAATGGAAGCCCCAGGAGGACAGGAGTTTGTTTCGTTCTCGGTTGTACTCTGAGCCCCGGGACGGTGCCTGGGATGGAGCAGGCACTCAGTAAGTGGGTGAGGAAGGAATTGCCCGGTGGCTCTAAGATGGGAGAGCGCAGGTGGGCGGGGCGGTCTCCCATCCAGGCTGTCGGGTTCGAAGATGAGGGGCCGGGTAGCAGAGGCCTCAGCCTGCACGGCTCACTGGGACAGGGCCGCACTGTGATACTGGTCTCACCACCCTGAGGTTCTCGGTGAGAACATCCCCTCGGGGGCGCCTCCTGGGAGCCGGGGTACAGGTCTGGGGTTAGGGAGGTCGGGCAGGGGGCCGTGTCGTGTGACGGGTGTCCGCGGTCTGCCAGCACGCCCCCCTGGGCTCACATGGGCCCTGAGAAGTTTCCCACAGCCTGGAAGATGCGCTGTCGGGAGACCCCTGGGCTGAGCACGGCTCTGAGGGGCTGTGTGACCCGGCCGCATCCTCTCTACCTCCTGTCCACAGAGGCCTCTGTCTGAGTCAGTCCAGCGCCCACTGTGACACCCTTTTCTGAAAGCAACTTGGGAGCTTGGCCGGCAGCCCTGATCGCATTTTAAAGCAGAAGATGGGGGATTAAAAAGAAGGAAATTATGAAGTAGCCTAAAGAACACATTTTTCTTGATCTTCTCAAAACAAGAGGGAAGCAGAAGTTCTTGGCCCAGGGCAGAGGCTCTGCGTGTCTAATCGGGGGCAGGCTCTGAGCTGCAGGAGGAACCAAAGCCCAGCTCTGGACACCTGTCACCCCTCACAGAAGGAGGGCAGAGGCTAACTCGGACCATCCCCGGCCTCTGCACTCGCTGCAGGTCCTGCATCCTGGGTCTGGCTGAGCCTCGGACTCCACGGGCTCTGGCAACCCCAGTGCACCGGGACAGAGGAGGTGGTCGCCATGGAAACGGCAGGCAGGCACGTCCACCACTGTGTCTCTCCCCCGCTGTTTCTCTGCTTAAGTGCTGCCCAAGTAGATGGAAGCAAAGCCAGGCTCAGGCAGAGATGCACACTGTTCCAGCAGAAGTTCTGCTCACAAGGGCGTTTACCCTGATGTGTTTATTAAATGTTGTAAATGTTGGTTCCAACGGAGACAGAGCTCCACTAATTGTGAACAAGCTGGTGCCTTCTCTCAATTCACCAGAGCCAGACGGTTGCAGGGACACCAGTTCACGTGTTTGGTGCGTTCACAGGGTTGAGAACTGCATCCCGGTGGGCTGCAAGCCTGGCCGTTTCTTTATGTTTATGCAGGGCGATTAAATAGAGCCCTGAATTTCTTCAAGTTAATTTTTATTTTCTCAAAGTAACACACGGTGTTACTTTAGAAACCAGATAGTAGTCTTAGAAACGTATTATAATGCAAAGTGACAGTCCCCTGCCCACGCCCCCTCCGCCCCCTCCGCCCCCTCTTTCTAGAAGCCATCGCTTTCGACCATTCTGTCCCGTCTTCCCCACACACACATTCACACGTTTCTTGATCCGTCACCTTCTCTGCTGTCCTCCTGGTGAGGAAGCTGGGGCCCCTGCTCCCCACGGCCCCTCCTCTCGTCCTCCCCAGCCATCCTGACTGCTTGACTTCACTCACTCTTGAGCCCAGAAATAAACTTTAACTATTACACCCTTAATATGCACGTTTTTGGTTTTCCCCAGAGTAACAAACGTCCTGTTTTCCCTTTTGTTTACTTTTCTGTCTCGGCTGTTCCTCTCCAGCATGGCCGGCAGCCTGCGAGGGGCCCTGCAGCCACGTGACCCCTGTGCTCTGCCTAGGACACGGCTCTCATCCCAGAGCTGCTTGTACTGCCCTCCTGCAAGCCCCTTTCATGTCTTGGCCACGGTGGACCCCTGTTTCCTAGACCCCGTGTTTACTTCTCCTCTTTGGTGGAAACCGTCTCCTAGTAGCTTCCGAGGAATCGTTTGCAGGAGGCAGATTTGAGGGCTCGGGAGTCTGTGGGGTCTGGATTCGGTTCTCTCCCTCGGGTATAGAATTCTAGCCGAGAGTCCTTTTTCTCCAGAATTCTAGTGTCTTTTAGCTCCCGCTGTCACCACAGAGAAGCCCGTTGTCACCCTCAGCCCAGGCCTCCACCTCTGACCTCTGGTCTTTCCTCTTGGAGGCCCCCAGGCTCACTTTACCTCTGCAGCCTCTTTGCATCCCCCATGCCCTGGGCACCTGGGGCCCACCCAGCCTGGAAACACATGCCCTGCATCCCTGGGAAAGTGTGCTGTGTTTCCTCTTTGACAAGTCTCCTCTCCTGTTCTTGTCTTCCTAGAAAACCCATTAGTCGGATGTTTCACTTTCTGGATTCATCCTTCAATTTTCTTTTTTCCTTTTGCCTGACGATGTCTTTGTTCTCCTCTGCTTTCTCCGAGATGTCCTCGGCTTTCCTTCCCAACTTCCGTGCTGAACCTTTAATTTCAGGCATCACCATGTTACATTCATTTGTGTCATCCTGCCCTTTCAGTGCATCCTGTTCTTCTTGGATGCGGTGTTGTGAGATTGAATGCTGTGAAACTGCTGAAGCTGGATGGTTTTCAGACACAAAAGTGGGAGTTTCGCATGATTCAACTCCTTTTTCTGTTAGTTCTCCGAGGGTATGACATTTTCCGGGGAATGTTCTTCTCCACGGTTTCTTTATTTCCTCCAGATTCCCCCTCCTCCCGGCTTGTCTGCTTTCACGTTGAGGCTTTTTCCTCTTCACGGGTGAACCTTGGCCATCCCATCATATATTCATATTTAAGACGGAGCCACTAAGAACTCGTCAGAAGCCCTTTCTGCACGGGGCGCATGTCAACTGCTGGTCTTTGGGGTCCAACTGGGGTCTGGAGGAGGAGACGCGCCCCCCCAGGACCCACAGGGGTGTGACCTCACGGCCAGCATTCTTGCCACTGGGAGGCAAGGTTAAGCTTCTGCTCTCCTGGGGTGTTGGGGGGGGGGGGAATCACTGAGTAGTGATGCTGAGGGGAGAAACCTGGGATCAGAGGGGCCGGAGGGTCGTATCTAACCGTTCATTATAGAAGAGTCTCAGGCAGATCCCGTGTTCTCCTACCGCCCCTCCGGCCCTGCCTCGTGCACTTGGGCAGTCTGGCTCTGAGCTGGGAGTCCCCGGCCCCTTCTCGTGAGCAAGGAGAACCATGCCAGTCACGCCCTTTAAATCCCATCCTCAAAAGCAGTGCCTTCTCTCATCCACCCGTCTCCTTGTGGGTTTTCATTTTTTTTAACTCAGTTATGGTTCATCCTGGGGTGTTCGGGAGGGAAGACAGAAACACGTGTGAACAATGCACGTTGACCTGGAGTCCTTCTGTGACTTTCAAAAAACACAATTGCTTCTCCGATTATAAAAGTAGTAAGCGCCCTTTGTGAACACTTAACACTAGCACGTCTGACGTAGGAAAGACCCTCATCAACCTCTCTCTCAGAGGTTAAAGCTCAGTCAGGAACTTGGTGGGAATTCTCCACGCTTCTGCCTGTTCCGAGCCACTGAGCCATCCTCCACACATTTCATAACTTATTCCAGTCTCTCTTAGGAAAATAAACAACTGCTGCAACAAACATTCTTAAACAGATATTTCTGGATATTTTGAGGAATATTTGCTTTCTTTTGTTTTATCATTTTTTTAAAAATTATTTTGACATAATTTGAGACTTACAAAAAGGTTTCAAAAATAGTACAAAGAAATCACATTTGCTTTATCATTCCCTCTCCCTCCCTCCCTCTCTCTTTTCTCTGTCTCTGTACGTACACACCCACACACGGGCACATATGCATACACACGAGTGTATACTTATGAATATACACGTGCATGTTTTTTCCCAAACCACTTAAGAGTAAATCGCAGACATGCTGCCCCTTTTACCAATAGCTATGTATTCAGCGTGTATTCCCCCAAAACCAGGAATTCCTGATATAGCCACAGTACAATGATCAGAATCAGGAAGTTAACAGTGATACAGTATTAACATCTACGAACCTTATTCATATTTAACCAAATATTTTTATAGCATAAGAATGTCTAAGGTTGTGCATTAGGTTCTGACTGCTTTATAATAATTTTTTAATGGGATTGTTGGGTCAAAAGAATGGATATTGTAAAGTGAGGACACATTTTTAGATTTGCCTCCAAAAACAGCTTGGACCAAACCTGCCTTCACCAGTACAAGTACCAGGCTTTTTTATCCCTGATCAGTCTGACAGGTGAGAGTGAGATTTTAGCGTTTAATGTGGTTTTTCTTTTTTGGGGTCATGCTCCGTGGCTTGCGGGATCTTAGTTCCCCAACCAGGGATCGAACCCACTTCCTGAAGTGGAAGCTTGACGTCTTAACCACTGGACCGCCAGGGAAGTCCCCTTAACGTGCTTTTTTAAGTTAGGAGTAAGGTGTCGAGCACCTTCCTGTGTATTTACTGGGCCTGGGTGTTTTGGGTAGTCACGTTCCAGAGTTTTCTGCACACAGCACCACGCGTGTCCCTTTGCCTCGTTCCAGGAGCAGCGCTGGGCCCACTGCTGGCCGGGCTCCTCTCCCCGTCGGGGTGGAGCAACGTGTTCTACATGCTGGTGTTTGCAGACGCCTGTGCCTTAGTGGTGAGTCATCTTGCTTTCCAGCCAGGCAGCTTTCACGAGTGTCTCTGCGGCTGTCAGCCACACACCGGGGGCACTTTTTCCTGCGGACTCCTGCGGCTCTTCGCAGAGTTTGGGCCGGTGACAGACCCCTAAATGTTCGTGGTCCTAGGCCCTTTCTCTGGTTTAAACAGATGTCTGAAGCAGCAGCGGGTGGTTTCCAGCAGGTTGGGAAAGAGGCCGAGAGGGGGCTGGTGTGGGCCTCAGGCGGGTTCTTGAGCCCCTCTGCTCCGAAGCACCCGCCTGTGCAGTGGGCAGAATAACGGCACCAGGGGCGGGATTTACTGTGGGGGTTAAACGGGACGGTGCCCTTAGCTGGCCTCCTACCCGGTGCCGTGACTGCTCCCACACCCCTCCTGCCCCCAGCCGGCCGCACTGGGGAAGCAGCTGGTTCCCGCACCCAAACTGTTCTAGAGTTCAGAACAGGAGCCGGGGCCGCCCATGCAGCACTGAGCACTGCGGTCTCTGCGCCCCGCGTCTGTCCCCTCCTGCATGCGACGGTCGGAGGCTTTCCCCAGGGTGGAGAAGGCCGGTCCCGACGGCACAGCCCTGCAGCGGCCACCTGCAAGAGTGGCCACCGCGCCTCCCCGAATGGTCACCCCGCGCAGGGGCCCAGACCTGAAGCCACCGTCTCCTCTCGCATCACCCGGAAAACCGAATGTTGATCCCATTACAAATGAGTTGAGGATCTTGGAAATATCAACTCCATCAATTAAATGAAACCTTTATGTTTTCATTCCCGGAAGCCCTAAGACACAGCTCCCCCCATTTCATACAGAATCAAATACCGACTCTCAACTTATGAACCTGTTAGGTGTTAAAAGCAGCTCTTCAATTAAGTCCCCAGATCATTTCCGCCAAGTAGCAGTGACACTTTCATCGTTATGGCTGTTTAAGGCTGAAAACACTTCAATTTCAGAAATACCAGGTAATATATACACTAAACTTCCTTTTAAAGCACAGCTAAACTCGTAAGAGAGGAAAGGCTATCCCCAGGACCCCAGAATGTAAAGATAACTAAAATAAGTACCCAGGCTGATGCTGGAGCAGCCAGGGTGAGTCGTCGGTCTCAGGAATTGAGGGGCTGGGTGGTTATGCCTCCCCTCCCACAGCCCTGGGACTAAGGCGCGGTGCTGGGCTGGCCCAGGGTGCGGAGCTGGAAGTGGAGACCCCTCGTCAAGGCCGGACCGTCGGGGGTCCCTGCGTGTGGTGAAAGCATGCACGTTTGCACACTGGTACAGAAGACAGCCAGGATGTGTGCCGTCTCAGCCCACACACCAGACTGGGGGCAAGTCTGCCCTGAGAACTTTTAGCCATGGACCTGCTTACAGTAACCTTCCATTTTTTAACTTAGCATTATGTAAATATGTAACACCTACAAAAAATTAAGTTGGTTCTAGGGTGGTGATGTACCTGGTTCTTCGGCAGAAGCAAATCCCAAACCATGTGCGAGGAACAGAGTTCACCCCCCACCGCGTGGGGCCTCTAACACCCAGCTGCAGATGAGCTCACACTCCCAAATCAGGAAACAGTAGGGAACGGCCCGCTGTGATGCAGTGACAGGCACAACAAACAGACCCCCAAACGGCAGGTAAAAGGGTTATCGCATAAACCGTCAAAATAAACACTTGTAACATTACTAAGATGATCATACTGAGTGAAGTAAGTCAGAAAGGGAAAGGCAAATACCATGTGATGTCACCTGTATGTGGAATCTAAAATATGACACAAATGAACCATCTGCAAAACAGAAACAAACTCGCAGACATAGAGAACAGACTCTGGAGGCCAAGGGGGAGGGGAAGTGGGGGAGGGAAGTGTCGGGAGTTCGGGGTCAGCAGACGCAAACGATTATACAGAGGATGGATAAGCAACAAGGACCTACTGTAGCGCACAGGGAACTAGATCCAACCTGCAGGGATAAACCGTAATGGAAAAGAATATGAAAAAAGATTGTCTCTATGTGCATAACTGAGTCACTTTGCTGTACAGCAGAGATTGGCACTACACTGTAAATCAACCAGACTCCAGTTTAAAAAAGATGAAAAAAAATGACTAAAGATGGCAAAGAAGGAACTGAATTCACGTGCAAAGAACAAGAACTAAAACAGACGGAGCTGGTGACATACAGGTATAAGGAAATCATCCAGAATGAGCCCAGAAAGGGGAAGATGGAAAATACTAGGGAGCAGATAGAGATTGGAGGCTCAGAGGAGACGGCCCGGCACCGTCCAGCAGGAGTCCCAGAGGAAGAAACTGGAGAACCTGAGGTCGAAGCAGTCGTTGAAGAGAAAAGAGCTGGGAGTGAGGGGTGTGGGAGAGGATCCCAGCGGGTCTGCGGTCACCAGCGGACGGCAGACTGGCTTGGAAACCCCGACTCCAGTTACTTACAGGAAACACACCTGAAATGTCAGAAAGGACGAAAGGGAAAACACGTAACAGGCAAACAATAACTGCGAGCCCGCGGCACCGGCTAGGTTAGATGAGAGACTCCAGCCAAAATCGCTGCAGGAGAGAGAGCGAGGACAGCCAGCAGGCGGCTCGGTGGTTCCACTGAGGACAGTCTTTTCGGCCTTAAAGACCAGACACGGGCTTCCCTGGTGGCGCAGTGGTTGAGAGTCCGCCTGCCGATGCAGGGGACGCGGGTTCGTGCACCGGTCCGGGAAGATACCACATGCCGCAGAGCGGCTGGGCCCGTGAGCCATGGCCGCTGAGCCTGCGCGTCCGGAGCCTGTGCTCCACAACGGGAGGGGCCACAGCAGTGAGAGGCCCGCGTACCGCAAAAAAAAAAAACAAAAAAAACCCAGACATGCCTCTTCTCTTCTGGGGTCTGTAGGCCAGTTTCACCACCTTCCACATCTGAGGCTGGACCTCCACAAACCCGGCAGGTGACTCTGGGGGCCTGCGGACTGTCTGGCTGTGATCACGCCTGGGGCCCTGCTCTCCGAGCCCCGGGCCTTCCCCTCTCCCTCTGACCCCCGTCACACGGGGCTGCAGCCACCTGGGCGGGCTCTGGGGCCAAGAGGCCCTCTCCCTGCTGGGCAGTGCACACAGACGGCCGCTTTTGTCACGTCTGAGAAGTTGGTGGGGCGACCAGCAGGCCCTGAGGCGGCAGGGCCGGGGCTCTCGCAGAAGCTACCCCGTGAGACAGGGCTGCTCCAAGGGTGGCCGGGCAGCCTCCGGTGCTGCTGGCTGCGGACCCTCGCCTCCTCCATTACCCTGGCCTCCCCCAGTGTCACCGTGACCATGGGTCACCTTGTCCTCACTCTCTGTCTTCTTCCCATTTGGACACTTTATGACTGGACTGGTTTCATTTTAAACAGACATCCTTCTGGCTGGAATCTGTCCTAAGGGCGTTATTCCCAGGAGCACGGCCTCCGCAGTGACACACGGGACTCGGTGCCCAGCAGCCCTGCCCTGGGACCCGGCCCGTGGGCAGCTGTGCGGGGCACTCCCACCGCTCTGCTTGAGGCTTTTAAGTTCTTTACATTCTGAGGAAGAGGCCCCTCCGTGGGCAGCTGGTCCCCCGCGCCCCACGGGAGAGCCGCAGACACGGTGAACTTGAGCGCCCGCTGGGTTGGGCTCCCGGGGGGCGGGGCTGCTCGGGCACCTTCCCGCTGCCAGCAGGGCACCACCCGCAGGGTCTCCCAGCAGTAACCGTGGCCTTGTCTTTGCTCTGGGTGCAGTTCCTGCTCCGCCTCATACACAAGGAGCTGAGCTGCCCGGGGTCGGCGACGGGAAACCAAGCTCTGTAAGTGCGCCCTGCCCCCTGCGCCCCTCAGCCTCTGAGCGCCAGCCCGGCCTGTCTGCCGCCACACCTGCTTCTCCTAAAAGACCACAGCTCACCCGTGGTCCCTGGCACTGCACGCCTCATTCACGCTCATTTTTCCTTCCCTAATCAATACCTGGTGTGGGTGCGATCCCGGCAACCTCTCCTCAAAATGGAGGGGAACAATGTGCGGGAAATTCGCCTCTTTTCTGCTCTTTGGGCTGCAGCTTTCAGACAAACGTAGCAGCTCCCAGGCTCAGCCTGGCTCTGCTCCCGCTTCCTGTGTCCTCTCCCCTTTTCTGTCCCCAAGGCCTCGGGACAGGAAGGGAGAAGCTCCAGGCTCTGCGCTTTGGGCGTGAATTGAGCGCTGCAGGCTGGGAGACCAGCTGCTGCTTCACCCTCCTCTTGCAGGTTTAAGGAGCACTGACCCCTCGAGTCCCGTGGAGGGAGGCTGGGCCAGTCCTTCACAAACTGTCTTTCAAGGAAGAGTTCAAATAAAGGATCCTGTGTTGAAAAGAGTGATTTACCTTTGCCTTTTGCACATTCACCTGGGAAAGACACACAAGCCACTTTGAGAAATCCTGGTACTGTGTCGGCCGGGCCGTGGAGCTCCCCGGCAGTGGTGGAGCAGCTCGTGGGCGGTGCTGGCTGCCGCCCGCCGAACCCCACGAGCTGGCATCTCGGGGCGCCGGGTGGCCCCTCTGCATCCTGAGTGGCAGCGGCCGGGACTGGTGTGCAGCGCCCAGGGGAGCCTCGGTCTCTCTCACGTATTTCAGCGCGGGACGTCCAAGTGGGTGGAGCTCAGATGGCAGGAACGTGCCGGGGGACAGTCAGGATGCTGCAGGCAGTCGGGGTGCGGACCGCAGAGACACCTCTGCAAGGACAGAGCTGACACCTGCATCAAAACCAAGACAGAGCTCAGACCCATCATGTCACCCAAAAGATGTCCCCAGCACTTCCCCCTGCTCTGCACCCACCCGGAAACGGTCCAGGGTGGACTGCGGTGAAGCCGTCAAAGCCTGTGGACAGACTGGAGGACAGACGGCCGCCCCGGAACCCCGGGGGTTGCCGTCACCGGAGCCCCAAGGGCCCCGAAGCCACTGGCCCCGGGTGGGGTCGCGGGGAGGACGCGGCGAGGCCCGGCCCCCAGCCCAGCCCTGTGTCTCCCCCCATGACGCCACGCGCAGACCTGGGCCTGTCCTCGGTGACACAGCACTGGAGCGGATTTATTTGCTGAAATGGGTGACGTGTTACAGAAGCTTAGGGAACATACGTGGCATCTTGTCGTTGATTCAGACAAGCTCCGATTGTTCTCTAACGACTTGTTTCCTCGGGTGTTGCCTCTCGGCTGTTGACCTTTGAAATAAAACGTTTAAAAGAAAAACCAACTCAGGCAGAATGTCGGTTATTTCTGCTCACGTCTCCATTACATTCAAAAAAGAAAACTTCCAAATAGAGCTTCGCGCTCTTGCTTTTCTCAGGGTCGGACACAGTCCGTGGTTTTGCAGCTGGAAGCAGAGACCGTTTCCAGCAGAGAGGGGGTCACCTGCTTGTGGACAAGTCCCCAGTCTACACAGAAGGTCGTGCCCAGGCCCCAGCAAACCCAGCGGCTGGATGTTTTGTAAATCATGTGATGCAAGGAATACCCCAAGGTTTGTCCTTGACCATGAAATGTCACACCGGCAGGAGCAGGGCTGCACTTGAAAACTGCACAGTTCAGGGCAGGCTTTCAGACGTCCTTCTCAGAACAGGCATCTTCTAAGGTGACACACGTCTTTGTCAGACAGGGTGCCGAGTGTTAACACCTGTGCACTGAAAGGCAGGCTGTCCCTGGGGCCGTGGTCAGGGTCTGGCCGTAGACCACGGCCGTCTTGTTGTCCCCGCTCTCCAGTGGCGGGCAGGTGAGGTGAGGGCCCTTCTGAGCACACTGGTCCTCACAGGGAGCTTGCTTTTTTTGTTAACCGCAGTTACTTACACACTTAGAAAGCTTCCTCCTACTAAAGGTAAAATTTCCATCGACGCTAAGTGGATTCCATACGGTTTCGCACACACGGTTCACTCAGCCTCATCCTTCTGTCCCTCCGGCATCCTGTGTTTCATCCTCTGCCTCTGGCCCACACGTCCTCATTCTCCCTCCCTGCCCTTGGCTGTAAGCATCCTTCTCGCCCGGCCTCCAGGGATCGTGGTGGCCTGAGTTTGTCTGTGCCCTGCAGGCTGCGGCCCCCTTGCTACCATACAGCCTCTGTCCTTTTTTCGTTACTAAATTGCATCAGCAAGGGCAGGAAAAGACTCAGAGCTCCCGCCTGAGAGCACAGTTCTGTCTGGGGCCTGAGCTGCTCAGATGCCCAGGTGAGGTCTTGAGTTGACCCAATTCAATTTTGCACCTTCCCCGAAGAATAGCTACCCTCTGTTGTGGTTCAGCAACAGAAAGCTTTTAAGGAGGCGATCGTTGTTTTTCCCAACCCAGGGCACTAAGGTATTAGAAGAAAATCTTCCACAACCCACAGAGGAAGAGGGGCGGCCGTCCTGAGCCTGCAAAGGGACAGCAAACAGCGCCCTTGTGGGGGAGAGTGGACCCCTTTAGGAAAGGAGGTTCGCACACGGCTATTTTCTAAAGCAGCTTGGCTGAAGCCTTCTCTATCCGTGAATGGAAGATTTCATCCTGACTTTTAAGGAAAAAAGTATACGGTTTCAGTATAAAAATACATCATCGTTTCATTCCGCGCAGTAGCTGGGATAATATCCTTCTGCAAGTAGCCAGCCGTGGTGCCTACGTGCTCGTATTCATGTGGAAATGTAACTCTGCCCTTCTTGAATGTATATGTCAGTAAGATTTTCCTATTCCAATCCATAAAAAATGCCCAGGATGATTGAAATGCAAGCTTGCGACAGGGGCAGTGAAGGAGCCAGGGGCGGGGCTACAGCCCTCCAATCACAAATGAAAGAGAAACTGGTCCTAGAAACTCGCCATGATAAAGAGCCCCCTCCGATCACCAGCTTGTAAAATCCAGTAAGAATAAATTATTGGAAAAAATGAACTGGAAAAAGAATATGTCATAACTTTTTATCATTAGATTCAATACACATGCAAGCACTCTGCCGCGTTGCTGTAGGAGTTTGTGAACGCTGACTCCCCTCTCTGCTCAGCCTTTTTAAAAAGTTTTATTGGAGTAGAGTTGATTTACAACAGTGCGTTAGTTGCAGGTGTACAGCAAAGCGATTCAGGTATACATGCACATACGTTCATTCTTCTTCAGGTTCTTTTCCCATATGGGTCATTGCAGAATATTGAGTAGAGTTCCCTGTGCTCTACAGTAGGATCTTGTTGGCTGTCTATTTTATATATAGTCGTGTGTATGTGAATCCCAAACTCCTAATTCATCCCTCCCCGCCCCGCAGCCCACGTTTCCCCTTCAGTAACCATCCATTTGTTTTCGAAATCTGCTCATCTTATCGTGACCTGTAACCAGTGACCCACCAGACACACCCGGAATAGGAGGGAAGCTTGCAGGGCAGGGAGCTGCGTGGCTGCCCCCCCATCCCGGGGATGGGGGCTCCAGGGTGGATGGCTTGGAGGCTGGCTGTGGGGGTGCAGGGGCTGCTGTGAGTGACCCACACTGTGCGTCACGTGGAGTGTCCCCAAGGAGCGCCAGCAGTGTGGCTTCCGGGGCGCCCCAGGGCTGCCGGGCTGGGGAGTGCCGGCAGCTCCTCTGCTCACTGGCCGGGCTGCAGGCGTCTATTTCTCCAACCAGAGCCCAGTGGCAAACGAACACATGGGCCCCTTGTTCAAAAGTCAGAAGAAAGTGCTGTTCAAAGTACTAGAATATGAAACGTTTTCCCTCTTCCCTGGGGAGGGGCGGTAGGAGACAGGATCACGGGACCGCTGAGGATCCAGTCCTACAGCCCCTTAACACTGCCCCGCCGGACTTCACCACAAACACAGATCCAGAGAGAACACCCTGCAGGACTCAACACAGCAACGGCAGAGCAGTAAACCCAAGCACAGGCCCCGTGGCTGCGGCGGCCGTAGCCCGTGAAGCCATCATGGCGACGCCGCGGCCCCCCCCAGGCTTAGACAGGACCTGCAGGCCAGATGGGGAGCCCGGGGCCAGAGTCAGCAGGAGGGGGCTCGCGTGCTCTCCCTGCCACTGTGCGGTCCCTGCACGTCGTGCAGCCCGTTCGGTTAGGGTGGCCTGTGGGCGTCCTCCTGTAGGGTGTCTGAAATGTCCCACCCCCCACCCCCCACCCCAGGAACGGACACGGGTTCTGGGCTCATCCTGTTACCGATCAGGGTTCTTGGTCTCCTTAACCAATAGAAGTTGATCAGAGGCCAGGCGAGAAATTCAGGCAGGGCTTTCCTGGGGCCCCTGCTGCAGCAGGCGGGATCGGCAGCAAACCCCAGGTTCCCTTGCTTGCCTGCTCCCCGAGGGGGGGGCGAGCTGTTCCTTACATGGGGTGAGGGGAGGGGTGTGTCCAGGGGTCAGGCCGGAAGGGCAGCTTAGGTGGTCTGCCCACCCCTTAGGTGGTGGTGTGTGTAGGGGGCACGCACAGTGGTGTGTGCAGGGGGCCTGCGCAGTGGTGTGTGCAGGGGGCCTGCGCAGTGGTGTGTGCAGGGGGCCTGCGCAGTGGTGTGTGCAGGGGGCCTGCGCAGTGGTGTGTGCAGGGGGCCTGTGCAGTGGTGTGTGCAGGGGGCACGCGCAGTGGTGTGTGCAGGGGGCCTGTGCAGTGGTGTGTGCAGGGGGCCTGTGCAGTGGTGTGTGCAGGGGGCACGCGCAGTGGTGTGTGCAGGGGACACGTGCAGTGGTGTGTGCAGGGGGCACGCGCAGTGGTGTGTGCAGGGGGCCTGTGCAGTGGTGTGTGCAGGGGGCACGCGCAGTGGTGTGTGCAGGGGACACGTGCAGTGGTGTGTGCAGGGGGCACGCGCAGTGGTGTGTGCAGGGGGCCTGTGCAGTGGTGTGTGCAGGGGGCCTGCGCAGTGGTGTGTGCAGGGGGCACGTGCAGTGGTGTGTGCAGGGGGCCTGTGCAGTGGTGTGTGCAGGGGCCACACGCAGTGGTGTGTGCAGGGGGCCTGCGCAGTGGTGTGTGCAGGGGGCACGCGCAGTGGTGTGTGCAGGGGGCCTGTGCAGTGGTGTGTGCAGGGGGCACGCGCAGTGGTGTGTGCAGGGGGCCTGCGCAGTGGTGTGTGCAGGGGGCCTGTGCAGTGGTGTGTGCAGGGGGCACGCGCAGTGGTGTGTGCAGGGGGCACGCGCAGTGGTGTGTGCAGGGGGCCTGTGCAGTGGTGTGTGCAGGGGGCACGCGCAGTGGTGTGTGCAGGGGGCACGCGCAGTGGTGTGTGCAGGGGGCCTGTGCAGTGGTGTGTGCAGGGGGCACGCGCAGTGGTGTGTGCAGGGGGCCTGCGCAGTGGTGTGTGCAGGGGGCATGCGCAGTGGTGTGTGCAGGGGGCCTGTGCAGTGGTGTGTGCAGGGGGCACGCGCAGTGCCCCGCCTTTGCTCCAGGCTCTTCAGAAGTGGCACTTGGGTTTTGGTCTTTTTATATCTTGCTGTCATTAATTTGCCCCAGCTGTGCGTGCACGCAGTTATTTTTAGTCCCTTATACTTTCTTTGTATTTTGTTGCTTGAGAAGACGTTTGTCCAGGTGGAAGCCCTGCAGCAAAGGGTCCCGAGTCCCAGCCTGTCTCAGTCCCTCCAGGTGCTGGGCTGGCCTACCTCTCCAGCTGAGCCAGTCAGTTCCTTTCAAGTCACCCTTTCACCACTCAGCCTGGTGTCACTGTCCCCTGAAGGCTCAGCCTTCCTGATATGCTTCTAAGGAAGCGTGGTTAGGTGTCCCCATCCCCGCCCTGTTCCCACCTGGCCCCTGCCGAGGGCGCTAACTGACTGGGGCCACTTTACCAAGGCCCATGGGAGCGGGGCCCCGAGGGCAGTGACACCGCCACAGGGACGGGGTTCCACGCCAGGAGCCGGACTCCCCCACACCCCAAATAAAGCACAGGAGCTGGCACCCTAGACCCACACAAAGCCCGACCCTGAAACTGGTGAGTCACCATCCCAGCTGAGATGCTTCCGTGACAAGGCAGGGGCGTCACCTCCAAACTCACTGCAAGCCAAATGGGGACCTTGTGACATCTTGACGGAGGGTCCTGGCCCCGCTGAGCCATTGCAGGGGGTACCCCGCGGGCAGAGCCGGGCCGTGTCCCGCAGCTCAGAAGGCGGGCAGCCTGCTAGAGGTTTGCCCCTTTTGATGGGCTCGTCCCCCCTTTCCTTTTCAGTCGGATGTCTGGGTACCTGTGTCCTAAACACCATTTCCTCTCCTCTTCCCACTGGTTTTACTTATTGATGATTTCCCAACAGCACCAAATGGCTTACTGTCCGGCCGGGACACATCACACATGCGTGTTAAGTGTGCACGGGTCCACCAGTGTTTAAAATAGATCGATTTAGACTATTTTTACTACTTTGAGTCAAACTAAACCTACAACCAAAAACAGATAACCCTGGCCAAAACATATCTTTGTGTGTCATAGTCCATGTGACTGAGGTCCCTGCATGGGTTGCATTTGCACCAGAAAAGCCGGGTGCTTTGGGGGCCGCAGGAGAAGCAGGTGTCTTGCTCCAGAGGACAAGGGCTACAGCATCCTCTCCACAAAAGTGTCTGACCCCAAAAGGCTGAGGCCAGTACTGCCTTCCCTCTACCCCCTAAGCGAGAACCAGCCCCGTTCCAGGGGATCCCCTCACCCCTTCATGTACAAGTGATCAATGATTGTAACTTCACAGCCATGTAGCAGGGATCCAGGGCAAAAGGTGGAGGGTTACCCCTACCCTGGAGAGAGCCCCGGGCCTCCCTGCCCTTCAAAGTCAACATTATTCTGACCTTACCAGGTTTCCTGTACTGCAGCGAGTGAGGGTGTGTTTCCTGTCGTGTGTCAGCGGCCCCCAGGCACCTGCGCTGGCCTCTTGAGAGCTTTTGCCCGTTTTCCTGTTGGGCTGCTGGCCTCTTTCTTTCTGCCCGGCAGAGTACCTCCTGGAGCTGGTCCCCGTCTCTGATGGTTGGTTTTCCGCTTGGCTGGTGTGTGTCCGTGTGTGTGTCGTGTGTGGGTGTGCATGTGTAGTCCCCTACTGGTTCTGTGTGTCCGTTGGAACCCTGACCTGTACAATGTCTTCCTCTCTTGTCTTCAGGTTTTAAGGGGACATGTCTTATTTTTATAATCAGAACAAGTAATAAAGTTAATTTTAAAAGTAGGGGTAACACTAGAGAGAAAGTAAAGACCACTGTTGTGGGTTGTGGTCTCCCGGGCCAGCTGTGTTTCAGCACGTTCTCCCAGGGGCTGCAGCAGCGGCAGCAGGGCTGTGGAGCCTAGGACCCTGCCACACCCTCAGGGACATCAGATGTCACCAACTGCACAAGCGCTGCGTTCAGAACCCCCGGCCGGGAAGCCACACCTGTGAAGACACCTCTCGGGTGCCTGGAGTCATGACTTCAAACCCGATTGGTAGACTGGTGTCATTCTTTCATCCAACACACGTGTCTCCCGGTGCTGAAGAAAACCAGCGACAGGCAGGGTGAGTGCAGCCCCTGCCTCGTGGGGTTGATTCTGTGGGACATAGACCAGAGCAGCAGACAGACCAGCAGTGCTGCGTCGGGGGGCCAGTTCTAGGAGAAACTAAACCAGTGCGAGGGGACAGGAGGGAAGAGGTTATTTTACGTCGGGTGGTCGTCTTTGAGGAAGGGGTAGTTGAGCAGAGGACTCAGTGACGGGATGGAGTGAGCCGTCCAGGGACCCGGGCAAGCTGGCAGGACGGTCAGCGGGCACCGTGCACAGTGGGCGCTGCCTTAACCAGGACTGGCAGGGCCAGGGAAGGAGGGAGGGAGGGAGGTGCAGGGGGAGGCGGGGAAGGGGGACGGGATCCCCGGTGGGAGAAGGGGCGGGTGGTAGGGGGACTGAGGACCTGATGGAAGGACAGTGCTGCACGGTCCAGACGGGCAGAGGAGGTGGTCAGCGGGCCTCAGAGCAGAGACTTGGGAGGTCTGCCTATCCCGGCCACAGCAAGGCTGAGGCTGTGGTGGCGGAAGTGGGGGCTGACGTGGGGGGAGGTGGGCCAAGCTGGGCGGCTGGCGATCAGGAGACAGGGGTTAGAGACAGAGGGGCAGAAGGAAAGCCGAGCTGGGTGAAGCGCAGCAGAGGCTCGATGTGGGCGCAAGTCACAAGCTCGGAGCTGACAGACGCCACTTGACGGTGGAGGACGCTGAG
Source organism: Pseudorca crassidens (assembly GCF_039906515.1). Classification (NCBI taxonomy): domain Eukaryota; kingdom Metazoa; phylum Chordata; class Mammalia; order Artiodactyla; family Delphinidae; genus Pseudorca; species Pseudorca crassidens. Next base: position 146,224,049 of record NC_090300.1, read on the forward strand.
ACCCAAAGAGAGGCCCAGTGGAGACCAGCCCAGGCCTGCCGGCCGCTGGTCTGAGCTTTGCCCACCGTCCCTTATAAATGCCGAGTCCAGCAGACCTCTGATGGCCAGTACCCCTGGAGACGCCCTTGTCTTTACAGCGCTCCTTCCGGCTACCGTGACGCATGCCTCCCAACCCGTGGGACCGCCCACGCTCCAGGGGTCCCGGCCACTGACAGACCACCAGGGGCTCCCCCCAGCCAAGGGGCTGGAGGGCTCACGGGACCTGCAGGCCTGAGGGTCTGAAAGGCCAGGACCCCTGTTATGTGTTTTCTTTTGTTCTGATTTAATAGAACCCAGATCTGTTGCTGCCACCAGAGGGCCTCCCTGCGCTGAGTCACAGAAGGACCTGTGGAAGTACGGCCACGTCCCTGGGGGGCTCCTCTGCAGGGGCTCCCTGGGCCCCCAGCCAAGCCCCCAGCCTTCCCTCAAGGGCTGGGTTTTCAGAGGGTCCCTTTGCTTCGCTGTCACATTTAATGTGGTACAGGAAACCGAAGGGCAGGTGTCAGATGGCCAGCCTGGCAAGGGGAAAGTTGGACCTGCAGGCGGTGGGGAGGGGTTGGGCCCAGTGCAGCCGCGGGAGGGGGGCGGAGGGGGGCCTGGGAGGCAGGGGGATGGGGCCAGGGGAGGCACCGACCTTGTCAAGCTCAGCTCCACCGCTGTGGGGGGGGGGGGGCGGGAAGCTCCATCACGTTGTCACCACCCCCTCCTCCCAACACTCGTGAGGCCCCGTCTTCCCCTTCGTTTAATAAAATAACGAAGGGCCGAGGTCTAGACAGGTTGACTGCTCAAAGCTCCCTGAGCCAGGTTAGCATCCACGTTTCTGCCCGCAGCTCACCGTCCGTCTGTCCTTCCCCAGAGAGGCTGGAGCAAACCAGCAAAATCCTTGTGATTTTGTTTTATGGTCTTTTTTTTTAATACTTCTTATTAAGGGAATTTTCATGTCCACATGAAATGGACAAGATAACGTAATAAGCTCCTCACTCCCGTCCCCGGCCTCAACAGCCATCCCGGCACGTTTCCTGTTTCCACCTGTGCACTTTCATTTTCCTCTTATAATGTTACGTATCTTTAGGTAAAATCTGGAATCATATCATTGCACGCAAACACCTTCACTGGCTTCACCAGCCATTTGCTCAGCTCTCTTCTGTAGGAGCAAAGACCAGACGCTGATCTCCACTGTCCAGACAGTCACTGACGGCCCGAGAGCCTGAGCAACTTCCCACAGCACGTCCGCAAGATTCAGAGCTGGGAGCCCTGGGGACACGGGTCCTGCTGGTGACCTGACCCCAAGGGCAAGGAGCGAGCCCCACCGACGTGGTGGTGTCACCTCTGCAGGTGACCACACATGTGCCACCTGGACCAAAGCAGAAGGGTGACGACACACGTGCCAAGTAACTAGGTCCTCCACTTACCTCCTCGGCCACAAGATTTCATAAATCCCATCGCCTGGGGTTGAAAAGGAAGAGAAATGAGTAAGAAACTCAAGATACCACTAAGTTCATTTTTAGAAACTGCAGCATGAAATGAGAAATGAGTGTCTCTAGAATACCAAGTAGGGGAAATGATAAATCATGCCTCCAAATCATATGAAATGCCAGGAAACCGTCCAAGTACCCGTGACTCAGAGGGGCCTGGGGGCGGGATTTGATGGGACCGTGAACCACTGCAGGACTTGTTGCAACTCAGCAAACCATCGATGGTGTTAAACGACATCCTCCAGGGAAGATCAGCTCTCTCTCCACCAAAGCAAACGCAGCGTGAGGAACAGTGGTGGCTCAGTACTTCTAGGGCTCCCGAGTCACGTGGGAACAAAACTTCAGGCCTGGGCTTCCCTGGTGGCGCAGTGGTTGAGAGTCCGCCTGCCGATGCAGGGGACGCGGGTTCATGCCCCGATCCGGGAAGATCCCACGTGCCGTGGAGCGGCTGGGCCCGTGAGCCATGGCCGCTGAGCCTGCGCGTCTGGAGCCTGTGCTCTGCAACGGGAGAGGCCACAGCAGTGAGAGGCCCGCATAACCCAAAAAAATAAAAAAGAAAAGAAAAACTTCAGGCCTGTTCCCTGAGCTAGGACCCGTGGAGGGACCCCCAAAGGGCTTTCAGGTGTATGGCCGGGTGTGTGCCAGGGTTTACCCAACCCCGAGAGCTGAGTCACCACACCTCAGACACCACCCTGTGTGCGGCCAGCACGACCCGGAGCAGGGGCTGGACCATGAAACCGTGTGTGCTCACCCTGACCACCCTTGGGCAAGCCCGCCCGCAGGGCTCATCCTCCCGGCCCTGAAACTACATCAAGCAGGCTTGTAATGCGTCTGTTCCCCTGGAGTCCCTAAAAGTCCTCCTGCTTCTTTAGTCCTCTGCGGCAGTCACTCGCATTTTCTGCCAAATATTCTCGCCCCTTCCAAGCACACGCAGCCATTGTGATGCCAGCCCCCTGCCTGTTCGGCCAACATATTGTGAGAGGGGTGACACGTGTCCCTTCTGGGCTGAAGCATTTAACTGCCCGAGTGTGACCCCCCAGAGCAGTTTTCCCTCTGCCCTTGTGGCTGGTGACGTTGAGATGCTGGCTGCTCTGCGAGCCTGGCTTAGATGTGAGCAGAGCCCCTGACAGGCCCAGGGGCGGGGTCCCCGCTGCGAAACCTACACAGCTGAGGGGCTGGCAGGAGGGCCGTGCAGAGACCATCATCAGAGGCGAGAAGAGGGTCATTCCTGGTGGGCTTGGTCACTCATTTAGTAAAACTGTCACCTGTGACCCGTGGGAAGCAGGTCCTCCACCTTAGGACACCGTAGCTCTAGGGGACACGGTTGGAAATTGGATTTTAGCGTGTGTGGGTTTAGTTGCTGTTGGAAAGACATTATACAAGAAGATGAGCTCAGAAAATAATTCTCTGGTTTGTAAGCGGGATGAAAGGCAGAGAGTCAACACACTGAGGAACTCGCAGGGCTGGAGAGAAGCTACTGATTCTCAAACCCCAGCGGCCAAGTGGCGAACCCGAAAACTGCCTGAAGCGGCAGCTGCGCGAACCTCAGCCGTTTCCACGGGTGAGATCAGGGCCCGGCCTCGCGTCCGTTCCTAAAACCTCTCCGTGGATCAAGGCGACTCCCAGGGAGTCATTCCATTCCAGGTGGACACAAGCCAAGAGAAGGTCGTGTCCCCCATGTCGGCTCGTAGGCTCAGAGACCGCAGCCATCTCTCCACCATCGGGGTAAGAGGACGATCCCCCAGAGGGACTACAAACCAGGAGGAAAACAGCCATTGCTCGTCATGTGCAGTAGCTACACTGCACGAAGTCGCTGGGAACCCAGAATTAGTGAAATCTGAACCATTGCTCCAAAGGGGAAAAATACAGGGTCAGGGTCCTGCGAGCCTCTGGTCACTACATTTTCATCAGTCAATGAGCCTCTCTGGTGACTAGACAGCTCATTTCATACATGATGTTGATTCTCTAACACTGAGCCCACGCCAGCAGCCCCATAACTCACTCCTGTAACGAAGCTCATCTGACACATGTGTTTTCTCCGGGGAGGCACGTCCCAGCCTTCCTGCACTTAGGACACTAGACAGCCCTTCCCGCTGTGCTTGGGGCCATTTAAAAAGCAAAATCACCAGCAAAAAGCACAAAAATGTGAAAAACGTGGCACTAAACAGGCCCTGGAAAGGACGCTGGTTGCAGCACGAGCTGAAACAAGCGGGCAGAGCCACCCTGTCACCCTCAACTGGGGACTTGCACATCCGGCCCCCCAGATCCTTTGCCTCCCTGTGCATGTCAGAAAAGGCCCCTAAATTCCTCGAGTATTGATTCGAGGTTACAAATACATTTTCTCGAGTAGATGAATTTAAAAACAGAATCTGCGAATAACGAGGACCAGCTGTGGTTGAGGCTGATGGGAACTTAAACATGCCCTGTTCTCGTAGGAGCAGACAGGCTAGGAGAGCAGCTCAGCCCCCAGCAGGGCGGTTCCCCCACGTCCAGTTCAGACGTGACCGAAGACAGCAACAGCAAAGGGAAAACACCCAAGGGGCAGAGCCACAGCCAGAGCACGGTGGACGGGGCTCTTCCCACCCCACCGGGATTCCAGGATGGCGCAGAGCTGGGACTCCTGTGTGCCTGTCCTCCTGGCCCCGTCCAATGGGTGTGAGGGTCTCTGTCATCCAAGCCCAGTTCCGACATTTTATATGGAATGTGGAGGGGCTAATTTGCCTTTTCATCCAGATCTCTGACCCCATGGGAACCGCTGGGCATCACCCCCAACGCAGAGACCCCCCCACACACACACACACCACCCAGAGAGCCGGAGAGTTCTGTGCAGGACTGAACAGGAGCTGGGGGTGGTGCGGGCAGAGCTATTTCCAATGTGAGGAGAGGGAACCTTGGGCAGTGGAGCGGATGCGTGGGCATCAGTGCTACTCACCATGGCCTCGATTCTCTCCGCTAGGCGCCCAGCCGGGCTCCCAGGAAGCAGACCCTGAGGTGGCGCTAAGCACGTAGGATATTTGTCAGGAGTTCCCTTGGGATCGAAGCCGTGGTGGAAAGGAGGGGCAGAGAAGGACGTGGCAAAGGGCGCTGTGGAGCTGCTGTGCAGACCAGACCACAGCCTTGGGTCCCAGGGCGGAGATCTGAGCAAAAATGGCCCTCAGGTCCGGGACGGCGGGCCGGGTCCTCCTGCTGGGCTGCTGGCTGCCTCCCCGCTGCCGATGCCCCCTGCTGCCCAGAGAGCCTCTCTTTCTGCTCACTCGTGTCTACCCACCAAGGCCCCCACTTACACCTCCTTGTTCCTCCCCTCACGTCCCCCCTCCCCACCTCTGTTCAGCTGGCCAAGTCCTTCCCCATCGCTCGTGAATTCCAGTACCTTCTAAGATTGGGGCTGCCTCTCCTTCCACACAGGGCGGAGGACCAGGCGGGCCCAAAGCTCTGCCCATGGGGAGAACTTTCCCTCTCACTGGAGCAACCTGAGAGAGGCTGTCGTGTGGCAGCCATGCTGCCTTGGCTGGAATGGACCCACCCCTGAACTGGGCGGGGCTTCTCCTCCTGTATCTGCTCACCGGGAGTGTTTTTCATTTACTACCTTGACCAGGGTCAGGGGCATTTCCAGAGGCTTCCACCTGTCATGTCCCACTGTGATTGTTTTTACCCCCCAGAGACTAAAGACCCAGAGCGAGCTTGCTCCAAGTTTGTCCTAATTGTAATCTGGGGTTGGGGGACGTGACCATAGGGGGTCAGAGACCCAGTGGACCCACTGTAAGCCAGTCCTTGGCCATGACCACCTATAATTACTACCTGGCTTCTATATACCCGCCCCAACAGGGGGCCACTGTGGAGCTCTGGGTCCTTAGGTACCAAAGTAAACTCTAACCTATGTCTAGCGATCCTTAAAATGTTTGGAGACCCCCCATACACAAGGGAATGGCTGCAAGCCATTGTAACAAGCTCGCGTGTTATGTGGTCCATTCCCCTAGGGACCCAGGCTTCTCAGGTCTGGAAAGAGGGCAAAGGATCATGACTCTTTAATGGGGCAGCTGTTCTTACCCTCCAGATATCCATCCTTGCTTTTGTCTCATGGTCTGCGTTGAGTGGTCCCCTTGTTGGCCGCATGGACATTTTGCCCCTGAGGATGCTATACTCTATTAACCATTTCAGAGGTCTGCAGGTTGCCCTACCGACCCTTCTGCTCTCTGCAGTGATTCTGTCCAGCTGTGTTCTGACGGGTCCTCACCCACACCTGATCCTACGGTTTTCATGTCTTTGTCTCTGGGGCTCTTGGTGAGCCTGGTTACCACGGCCCCTCCTCCGGTGAGCCTGTTCCACAGACGAGGCCGCTACTGACTTCTTCGTGAGGCTGGTTCTCGTCTCACTGACGCATTTCATGTGCCTATTGTCAATGGTGTGACCTGCAGGACTTCCCAAGGAAAAGAAGCATCTCGTAGGTTTGGGGCTCACATAGTTTACGCATTCCAGCCAGGTGTGTTAACATCTCCCGCTATCGTTGCATTTGTAGATTTTTCTACTTATTTTCATTCTGTCGATTTTTAAAATATATTTTGGTAACATGTTATTAAGTGCATACAAATTTAGAATTGCTATATCTTCCTGGTGAATCAAAGTATCCCCCTTTGTCATTCGAAAATGTGTGTTTCTAGTGATTTTAATCTTGAAGTCAATTTTGTCTGAAATTAGTATATATACACTAGTTTTCTTTTTGTGAGTATTTGCCTGGCATTTTTTTTTCATTATTTTGTTTTAAGCCATCTTTATCCTTACTTTTTAGATACTGTGGGATGCAACAAAGCAGTGTCTAGAGAAACATTTTGGGTCTTGAATGCCTTTCTTCAATGAGAAAAATGCTTAACCGATATTTCTTCGATATTGCTTCTGCCAATTCTTTTTTTTCCCTTTCCTTTTCAGACTCCTGTAAATATTTACAAAACCTTCTCACAGTAGCCTTTATGTCTTTTTCCCCCTATTTTGTATGTTCGGTCCTGTGTCTCTCCTTGCTTTATTCTGGATGTTTGCTTTTAACCTGTTTCAGATTCACTCGTTTTCTCATGAGGTAATGGAACATTCTGTTAAACCAATCTATTGAGTTTTTATTTCAATAATTGTATATCTCTATTCTCAAATTTGTATTTGGTTATTTCCATTTATGTTATATCATTTTTTATAGTTTTCAATTCTCACTCACTTTAACATTTTGCCTGGTTAATTCCAATATCTAGAGCCCCTGAGGGTCTGTCTAATTTCATTGTCCTTTGTTTCTGCTGGTTCTTGTCAATACTATCTTTTCTCTTAGTGTGTTTGGTTATTCTAGATTTTGTACTGGACAATGCACTTGGAGCAAAAAGATTTTATAGAAATAATTGATGAAAATATTTTTCTCTGAGAACTTTTTGTGACTGCCAGGCTCCTGGTTATATTAGCAATCTGGAATCATTTTAATCTAATTGTAATAAGTGAGATTTTCTGAGACATCCTACGTCTGAAAACTGGACTGAACTTTTCGTGAGGGCTTGTTTATTTCCAATTCACTTTTTTTCCCTTAGGTGTAACACTTTGGGGTCCCAACCCAAAGAAGAAGGCTTGATAAGACCCCCAAACTTGGAGGACCTTGAACTCTAAATGTCATCCTCTCTTACTATGGGATGGTAGAAGGCACTGCTCAACTTCTCAGTGGCCTCTTCCATGATTGGCAAACACTCTTAGTAGAAAAACTGCCCCAGAAGCTGGGTTCATCTTTCCAAATTTTGATCTTCTCCCTGACGTTGGCCTCGTGGTTTTCACTGTCTTATTAGTCCATCAGTAGTCAAGAATTTTTTTCAGATATTTTGTTCAAATATATCTTGCTGTCCTCAGAGGGAGGGTTGGTCCAAGTTGCTTAGGTCAGTATTCCTGGAAGCACAAGTCTTTACACTGTTGTTCTCAGCATAAATTTAACAATTCACTCTTCTGACACCAAGAGATCAAAGCTTCAAATATGCTCGGTTTGTCATCCTGACTACGTCACTCTATACTCTGAATACAAATGGGAAAAACAAATACAGTCAGACTTTGTACGAAGTTCAGAAGCTCGAGGACAAGCTGACCTAGCACTCTAATAGGTTGCCTTTCCAAGTTCACCTGTCAGGGGGTTGCCTAGATTTCGGAGTGTGTGTTCCCATGCAGGACAACCAGCCCACAAGAGCCCCGACGTGGGGCTGAGCCACTGAGGCCTCGTGAATTCTGGGTCACAGGATCAGAGGTGCAGGTGGGAGGAAAACTACAGGAGCCAGAGATGGGACCGCCTCCCTGTCTGCCGAGTAGGAGGAGGGCCCAGGAGAAGATGTTTAATAGGCTCACTCTGCCTTTGGTGTTTGCCCACCTCTCTGCGTTCTGAGCACCCAGCCTCCAGGCACTCTGTGCTTTCCTGGGGTCCCCAGTGCCCTGTGCCTCCCTGGGGTCCCCAGTGCCCTGTGCCTCCCTGGGGTCCCCAGCACCCTGTGCCTCCCTGGGATCCCCAGCGCCCTCTGCCTCCCTGGGGTTCCCAGCACCCTGTGCCTTCCTGGGGTCCCCACTGTGCACTGGAGAGCCTCACCCATCCTGTCTCCCACCCATCCTGCTCCACACTCCCAGTTCATCTCATCCTTTTCCCTCATCATAAAATCTCAGACTCCTTCTTTGCAGCCGTCTCAGCTCATAGCTGACAGAGGGAGGGATCCGCTCAGACTAATTCCAAGTCTGTAAAGAGGCACCTGGTACAATTTCAGGCAGCAGAGGTAACAGAGTGGACAGAACGCTTGCAGAGAAAGTTGGTGACATTATCTGGGGGGGAGACAATAGGAGAGACAGTCACTGAGGTACCTCTACTTTAACTATTCAATTCCCTTAATTAGGTCCTACTTTTCCAGAACTTTCTCTCCCTCCAATTCTGAATCCTAGGGATATTCCAAGTCTGGTTATTTTTTCAGCTGCTCCAGGGCAGAGCAGTGTCTGCCTTGTATCAAAGGGGACCCGTGACGGGGAGACAGCGAATGGGAGAGGTCAGGGGCCGCGCTGAGGCTTCTGGAGCTATTTGTGTTAATAAACCAGGCGTCTGTAAGGCTGGGATTATCTGGAGTCGTTTTTTAGGTTTTTGCCCTGACTGAATCAAATTTGATTTACACGCTACGGTGTTGCTGCTGGGGTTTTGGGGGGGGGGGGTGTTTCTTATTATTATCAGTTTACAAACAATCAAAGTCAAGCTTTTATTCCTGGCAGGTTTCGGTTGCCTACGCTTTATTTAGTGGACATTTCTATTGTGCTCAGTTTTTCTAGAAAACAGAAAACCTGCCTGGTTTTGTTGCAACCACAAGAGGAGCTCACGCTGTAAGCAGGTGGAGGGTCGTTGGAGCGCCTGAGCGGTTTACAACTCTTTCCTGAGGGCCAAGCTTGGCCCCTACCCCCTACATGATCAGCGTGGCTTTTCCCCATTTACAGGTAAAGGAATGAGGCTCCTGGAAGCCAGCCTCCCTGCAGGTCACGGCTGCCGCCCAGGGCCCTCCCCCGCCAGCTCTACAGCACTGCGTGCGTTTCTCTGCAAACCTTATTCTTATGGTTTACAGGGGTGTCTGATCAAAGTGTCTGTAGGAGAAAACCACATTCACAAAGGGGCTATTTTTGGACAACAAAACTTGGAATTGTTTTTTCCAAAGGGACTTCTCTGGGCTTTCCAGGGATGAGGGGACATTTGACATTCATGGCCCACTGCAGGTCTGGGCAGAGTTTACTCCCTGACAGTTTGGTTTTTGAAAACGACACGGCAAACTCTAGGAGAACGGAAGACGTCATGTGGACAGAGGCCGCGTACGCAGTGACCGTGCCTGTGCTTCCCAGCGGGCATGGCCTCATGACTGACGTCGCTTTGGACTCCATCCGAGGTCTAGCCTGGCCAGCATGACCTGTGGGGTCCCACGAGGGGCTGGCTCCGTAGGTACCCCCAGAACACCCCTTCTGTGGCAAAGCTTGTCCCAACGCTGACCCATCCCTGAAGGTAACAGAACGAAGGCCCGAGCTGAAAGGGGTTTTAGGAGCTTCCGATGCAGAAGCTGATTAAATGATTTGCTCAGAATCCCAAGGAAACCGGGAGCAGAGCCGGGACAAGACTTCCCGCCATCCACTGCTCCACCCGTCCAGCCCACCTCGCCTCCTCGGCGTGCCAAGGCTGGGTGTGATCTCCCTCACACACACGTGCACTCATACACACACTCGTCCGTGGCCAAGGTCATCTCTGCGTTGTTCACTAATCATTTTTCTAGCTCCACCAGTATGTATCATTCTGACCAGGGACGTTATCTTTCTCCTGCCAGGTATGCTATCCTACTCTGCAGTATGCTCAAGGGTGTAACACTGGCCACCACGCGTTACGAGTGCCCGGAAGAAATGAATGCTGTTTTGTCAACAAGAAGCAGCAAAGCTCACTGAATGATGGCAGTTAAAGTAACAAAGGGCCCAAGATGAAACAAGCCTGGCACAGGAAGGTGAGAGCAGGAAACATACTCGAAAGCTTTTAAGCCAACTGCAAACTCCAAGCTTCCAAACTTCTCTTCAATCTTTGACGACTTGATAGGTAAAGGATGGGACTCCTGGTGACTTGGAGGATGTCTTCACGTGCCCATCAGCGCATGTAGGTCCCAGTGGATTCCTTATTCCCAGCCTTCGCCCTGTCTCTGTATGGTTTGTCCACTGGATCTGAAAAGCCCTTGACATTGCCCCACGTTGCAGACATTGACAAGTTTTTGCCACAGTTGTTGATTTTTTTCTAGGTATCCTGGAAATGCACCCAGAATGGGGATCCCAGTGGTCCGTGGTGGCCAGCCTCTGTAGGACAGGGCAGATGGTGGGCAGGCTCTTTCAGCCCGGGGCTTCCTGGCAATTGTAGGAAAGAGGGTCCAGGAAGAACCTGCAGGGTGGCAACAGCACTTTGGGCTCCTCGCGCCAAGAGACCAACGGGCAGAGAAAGGTATCACCATGCGGCCAGGATAACTGACCTTGATGGTCATGTGGCTGTAGGGCTGGTGACGTGTAAAAATGTGGTTGGTACCCATCTAATCCCCTGGGGCATCTTTGTTCTCCTATGTTCAGTTCAAATGGTCAATGGACAAGCACAGCGAACGCAGCCTGGTGAGGGGATGGTGACCCTCAAGGGTGACTGGCTGGCTTCCCTGAGCTGGCTACCTACACCTGTGTGCGGTGGTGGAGAGAGGTGTGTCCAGAGGCGGCTACACCATGGCCAGCGTCTGAAGGATCATCTGACTGTGCTGCCAGCTGCCAACCCTGCTTTGCTCCCTGCCCGGTCCCGGCCCATTCTGAGCCCGTCTCTCCAGCTTCTCCTCGATTCCGTGCACATCCATTATTCAGTGAGGGTGGCTTTCTGTTGTGTCAAAGCAAGAATCCAGGCTGGCACCCACGATTGGCACACCAGGCAGGTACCCAACGGCACACACTCTTTTAACCACAGATGCTCTTGTTGACGTCTGAAGTAATTGGCCCTGTTTTTCCTTCCAGGCTGCAGCCCAACCGGAAGATCACCGTGAACATCTTTGACCCCTCAGTGCATTTATTAAAGAGAAACTGGGCACGTACGAGCCTTCTGGTGGCGGATTATTTTTCTCATCAGAAAGAGGGGAACTGGGGAACTCCCTGGCGGTCCAGTGGTTAGGACCCTGCGCTCTCACTGCTGAGGACGCAGGTTCAATCCCTGGTCGGGGAGCTAAGATCCCACAAGCCACACGGTGCGGCCAAAAAACAAACACCAAAGAAAGAGGGAAGCTGACAGCGCCTGTTAAAAGGGGAGGATCAGACAGTGTCCGAACTGCTTTCCACACACAAACTGTCACTCCACTCACGACCCCCTGCAGCTCCCACCCTCTGGTGGATCCTGGGACCAAGGCTCGCATGCTTGCCACAGATATTACCTCTTGAAAAACTGTCACAAAGGAGACTTAAGGAGTTAGTTTCTGATTTAACTGGGTATCGCCCTGGGGAGTCTCTCTATAGGGTCCCCAGGCCACCAACCCCTCCCACAGGCACGAGGGTGCCCTTCACATCAGACAGCAACCCCCTCGTGTGCTCACTTCCCTTCTTGTCATGGTGGGTCCAGAAAAACAAACGTTTTAGGTTCAGTGGTTATCTTCAAGCAGCAGGGCCTCGCACCCAGACAGGACCTCATCGAGGACTCAGGAGGGCACAGAGCAAGAATCTCAAATGGGCCCCTTCTGCCTTTCCGATTTTTTTTTTATAAAGATTCTTTTTGATGTGGACCATTTTTTAAACTCTTTATTGAATTTGTTACAATATTGCTTCTGTTTTATGTTTTGGTTTTTTGGCCGCGAGGCACGTGGGATCTTAGCTCCCCAGCCAGGGATCGAACCCGCACCCCTTGCCTTGGAAGGCGAAGTCTTAACCACTGGGCCGCCAGGGAAGTCCCTCTCTCAGACTTCTAAAACTGGAAACTTCTGCCCCTTGTCCTGTGAGGGGCGGCGCCTGCCTCGTCCCCGCTGCCAGCAGGACACCCCGTCCACTGCTCTCTCAGCATCTCTGCTGAGACTTAACTTGTCCCAGGGGTGCCTGCGGTGGGAACCCCCAACGCGAGTGGGATTCATGCCAAGCAGGTATTCTAGAAAGTCCCCACCTTTGTCCACAGGCATCTAAAGGTGAAGATGGACGAGGCCATGCTCACTGGAATAATTGCCAACTTGAGTTGACTTAACTCACAGTTACCTGGAAAATGGCGCCCGAGCGCACAGCTGGGCCCTTTGAGCTGAATCCTCATTTCTTGCCCCAGTACTTTCATGTTCTGTGTAACGCTAAGGAAAAATCTGATCTCCATCCCTACTTCGAAAAGATTTCAAGGCACTGGCTCTGGCAGCAGAAAAAGGGTGGAAATAGCAGATCTCAGGCATTAATGTAAACATCTGTTCGAAAGCGCACTATCTTCCACATGGACGAGTGAGAGCATGTCCAGAAACGCAAACCATCTCTTTTGTATTAGTATTGCAACGAACGCAATTAAAAGCTAAAAATAGGAAAATGTCTACCATTAAGACACAAAGACATTTAAAAAGGCGACTGCTGGGGCTTCCCTGGTGGCGCAGGGGTTGAGAGTCCGCCTGCCGATGCAGGGGACACGGGTTCGTGCCCCGGTACGGGAGGATCCCACGTGCCGCGGAGCGGCTGGGCCCGTGAGCCATGGCCGCTGAGCCTGCGCGTCCGGAGCCTGTGCTCCGCAACGGGAGGGGCCACAGCAGTGAGAGGCCCGCGTACCGCAAAAAAAAATAAATAAATAACAAAAAAATAACACTGCGGGACGAAGGCATAGGCGTACATATGGCGCCTTGGCCAGTTTGCTGTCGCCCTTCACGAGAGCATTGCCCACAGGTCTCAGGTGCAGGATTCAGCCATCGTGACATGCCCGCTCCTGATGAAGACGTGACTCCCCTCCACACCTCCCCCAAACCGTTCTGAGTCCAACGCCTGGACTCAGGACAGGACTGGTCACCGCCCTGTTGGAAACACCAGCTGGCATCTGCCGGTCTGCCTGGTCATCCTGGGGCAGGAGGAATCTCAGTCCCCAGTGAGATGTGCCTCCTGTCACCTCATGGAAGCTGGTTTCATCTTCTACCTCCCAGACATCACTGCCTTTACTCACTCATTCCTCGAAAAATAAAAGAAAAAGTAATTCTACTATGTGTGTGACATCACGCTGGCTGCCATGCAGATGACCGAGATGAATAAGACATAGTCCCAGCCCTGGAGGAGTGTACAGCCCGCTGGGGATGGGACGTGATTGGAGTCAGGGACACCGCAGGGAGAAGTCCTGAGGCTTGACGCCTCCCCTCGGCCCTGCTGAGTCACGTCCCCACGGCTCAACTCACTGACTCAAGTTCCCGTCGACTGCATTCCCAGCGCGAGCCATGCCTCAACGTGTGGGGTCTTAAAAGTACTATCTATTCTATTTTGATTAAGCGTCTGTCATCTGCATTTCCACTTTGGGACAAGCTGTCAGTCACCGCTTCCCTGCAACGCACGTGGAGATGCGCAGGCTAATTTAGGGGCAACTGGAGGATGACTCACATAGAAGAACTGGTGAGAGCTCGCCTGTTAGAGGAGCTGTCGAGATGGGGGGCATGCGTCCCTTTATAACCTCCCCGTACGCCCATCACACACCCTCGCCTGGGGTTGTCAGCCCCCTGGATAATCCTGATCAAGAGGCAAAGAGGATGGGGGCTTCCCACGGAGCCTGGCTGTGGACGCCGGGCCCGCGTTTCCTCACCAGCAACACCCACCCCGCCCCCTGCACCAGCCAGTCCCAGCCACAAAACCCTTGGCACCGAAACAGTTGGATTCTGGCTTTGCAGCAATCAGGAAACTCTGCGCAACAGTTCTCAGCGCCCACCCAGGTGCTGTTTGAAAAATACATCTGCCCAGGCCCACCCTCAGAGATGCTGATCCCCTTAGTCTAGGGGGGGCCCAGTCATCAGCATTTTTTTAAAAACTCCTCAGCAGATACCCAAGGGCACCCAGAGTTGAGAGCCCCGCTCGGCTGGAGGAACTTTTCTGCACTGAGGACTCAGAGCCGTAACGAAGGGTCTCCTTTCTCCTGGACTCGGCTTGAACCCAGCTCCGGAGCACATCCCTCAAAGCGTCTTTGCTTGAGTTAAAGTAGTGACCTCTGAAGTTCCTGAACTGCTCTCGCCTATTTCACATGAAAAGCTATCATTTCTTTTCCAAAACAATGGAGTAAAATGGCCGTTTTCCGTATCTACCGATTTATAAGGTGACATTTTGTATAAAACAGACACCCATACTAGTCGTAAAATTAACCTGAAACGACCGTCTTCTCCAGAGCTGGGGTCCAGGACGTGGTAAGCGTCGGGGTCACGTTCCACAGCCCGCTGCCGCGTCAAGCGAGCCTGGTTCGTACTCACTGTGGTCTAAGCTCCTGCAGACCCTGCAGACACCTGGTCCAGGGATCAGGCCTCCCAGTTCTGCAAGGAGGCAAGACACAGACCGGCACGGCCTCAGTCCCACGGCGGAGAAGCTGCTGTGATGTTCACAACTTTCCTAACATAGACAAGGTCGGGCCTTGAAGCAGAAAGGAGTCGATGTCACGTCTTCGAGCTGAGCTAGACTATGTATTCAACCTGGAAGGCCGCTGACGCTCGTGGCATGGACATTTTTGGTGCTAAGACTGAGATATTCCCTTCTATCCCAGGAGAAGACTTCTCCATGCCCCCTAATTATTTGTTGCTCTTCTTTCTTTTTTTGATTCATGTTATTCATGGATAATGGTCAACCTTCATTATGATCGTGGCACTGGTCACAGGTTGACCCAGAGGGAGAGGAAAGTCGAACCACGTTACCTATGGACAGGTCCCCAGCACAGACACGCTGTGCCCTGCAAGGACCCTACTGCCCAAGGCCACCATACCTCCCTTCCCATCATCCTCCCCAGACAGTACTTGACCCCAAAGGAAAAGAGTTGACAGGGCTGCCCCTGTTACTCCCGCAGACTGGCTGCCCCCATCCCGACGTCGGACACCAGCTTCCGTTCCCTCCCGGCCCCTTTGGGCTCTCGGACAGTTATTGCGGTGCTAACACCCCAACATCTTCCCTTCACTGTTAGAGCTTCTCCACTTTACATGCAGCTGCCACCTGGAGGGAAGTTCCGTAACTCCTTCATCTTCCAGAAGCGCCCATTAAACTCCTGCTTCACACAGTACGCTCTGGGGAGCCCCACTCCCACCCACTCGCCCCTCGTCCACAGCAACACAACCAGGCTTGCTGTGTAGACCAAGGTGGTTGTACCGTCCACAGCGGTGCCGCCAGAGGGTTGAGTGGGGCTGAAACCCAGCTCGTCTCCCGGTGTGGTCCCAGAGTTGGCACAGGATGCTGCAAAGGGGCACCCTTGACCTCCACCAGCGAGTCTAGACTCCTGAGTCTATTGGAGCGGGAACAGAACTAGAGGCGGGGACTCGGCCTGACCGTGGAGCTGGGGCCTCGGTCTCCTCCTGCCCTCGGGCTGGGATTTGCACCATCAGCTTCCCCAATTCTCAGACGGCCGTCCCGGGCCTCCAGTTTGCAGACGGCGGGTCCTAGGACTTCTCAGCCTCCCTCATGATGGAAGCCAGCTCCTTAGAATAAGTTTATATGTATCTGGTTCTCTGGAGAACGCTGATGAGTCCGGCCACAACGCCTGGATTCTGTCCAGTGTGTCTGTGCCCTGAGTCTGCCCTGCACCCCCTGAAGAGGACCCCACACAGGGTGGGACCCCGAGGGGTGCACGTGAAGGAGCAGAAGGGCCCTCATCTGGAAGCAGCTGTCACACCCACTCCCTCGCGGGAGTCTAAGTGGATTGTCGCCAGGTGAGGGGACCGCAGGAGCACCTCCACTTCTCCAGCTCAGCCTTCATGGACCGTCAACAAAACAGGCCCAACCAAGGACAGAAAGACTGGCCGGGGAATTGCCCATCTCTGGGGCCATCGGGACAGAAACCCAGGGCAGCCGAGTGCCCAGCCAACACTGTGCCCAGTGACACACGAGAGTGAGTCCAGGCAGGGGATCCCCAGTCAACCCCGTCCTGAAAGGCAAGAAGAGCCCGAGCCGCCCCTGCTGTGGAGTCTCTGTTCTGCCACCTTCAAGAGGTGGGGGAGGGACGAGGGAAGGGAATAAAACAGGTTGTGAGTGTGGCCACTCGCAGGGCTGGACAGCCTCCCTGGGCTGAGGCAAGGTGGGTAGCCTTGAGGGGCTGCCTGCACAGCCCCGCTTCCCACCCAGAATTTACACCTATGTCCTGGTAACGCACTTAACCCTGTACATCAGGAGATGGAAGGGAAGCAGGTCGCTGTGGCCCAAGAGTGTGATTGGACGGGAGACGTCCCCCGGGCAATGACTGGTCCTCTCACCCCATCCAGGAAGAGCAGGGTTGGAATGTGTGTGTGTGTGTGTGTGTGTGTGTTTGAAAATACACATCTGTGTTGAGAAGGGAAAGAAACTCCTCCGTTGGGCTGAGAGAGAGAGCTGCCTGCGTCTCCTCGGGAAGCGCTTTCTCTTAAACGCAGTCGGTGGGCCCCGGAGGGCAGCCCACCCTCCCTCTCCCACTGTAGCTCAGAGCAACTCAAAGGGTGAGGCATCCTCCCCTGTACCAGAGGGGAGGGCTGGCCCCCACCCCGTGGCCCCATTTCTGCGCGTGCAGCACCTCACTCTCCTTCCTCTCCCACACAGAAGCTTGCAGCCGCCTCTGCCTGGTATCTTCCCTCCTGCCAAAGTCACCCCCTCCCTGGAGCCCTGATGTCACCCCAACACATCTGCTTTGGTAAAGAGGTGTCAACTGCAGCACTTGCCACCCCCGGAGCCCATGCAAGGACCTCTGCACCCCGTCATGCTCCAGGTCCACGCTCGAACCACAAGGCTCCCCCCTCCCAGGCCTGGGTTGGGCCCCTGGTCCCAGCAGACACAGGCTTGTCAGGCAATGGCTCACCGGTTCGGTCTGTGCCTTCTCTCCGACTTGCGTTCTCCCACAGACCCCACAGGCATGCCCTTAAGTAGCCCCCCTGAACTCGAGGGATCCTCAGAGTTTCTCTTCCCTTGTGCCCAGGAGCCCAAAGCAACTCCAAGCTCATCTGCCCCCTTCACTTCCCCTCCAGGCGCTCTTCCCCCGGCCTCCACAGAGCCAGGCTCAGGGGCAGGACCCCTCCTGTCCCACCCCCAGGGCTGTGTACCTGTGGGCAGTTCTTTCACTTCCTGGCCTCCGGTTCCCTGATCGTAAAGGAGGATGAGAATGAGGTTTGAAAGGTACATAAAATCCCTAACGCAGACAGGTATATAATAGGTACTCGAAAAATGTGTTTCTTTCTCCATCAGCTCCCCTCTCTGCCACCCCAGTGAATCTTCCTAAACTACCACCCTGCTGTGTCCACCCCCTAGATTCATAGGTTGAAGCCCTAACTCCCCAGCATGGCTGTAGTTGGGGTAAGGAAGTAATTAGGGTTAAATGAGGTCATCAGGGTGGGGCCCTGGTCTGGTGGGATGAGTGCCCTTATCAGAGGAGACCCCAGAGCTCACTCTCTGGAGCTCTTTCTTCCTTCCTTCCTTTCTTTTTTTAAATGACATTAATTCACATCATTTTCAGAAAATAAAAATAAATGATGATTTAGAAAATAAAACCATTTAGATAATGGTTAGCTTATTACTTTGGAAGGTGATTATTGCAATCATAAAATATGTCTCTATTTCATTTTTTTTTTATTGGGGTATAGTTGTTTAACAATGTTGTGCTAGTTTCTACTGTACAGCAAAGTGGAATAGAGTTGCCTGTGCTATACAGCAGGTTCTCATTAGTTATCTACTTTATACATATTAGTGTATATATGTCAGTCCCAATCTCCCAGTTCATCCCACCTCCCACCCCTAGCCCCTGCTTTCCCCCCTTGGTGTCTATACATTTGTTCTCTACGTCTTTCTCTCTCTCTCTTTCTTTCTTTCTTTCTTTCTTTCTTTCTTTCTTTCTTTCTCTCTTACTTTCTCTCTACCACACACCCCCCACTGAGTATATGAACCAAGGAAAGGCCACGTGAGGACACAGGGATACAGCAGGAAAGCATTCCATCTACAAGCCAGAAAGTGAAGCTCACCAGAAACTGAATTTCCTGGTGCCTTAATCGCAGACGTCCAGCCTCCAGAGCTGTGAGGAAATCAACCACTGTGGATCAAGTCGTATAAGCCTGTGGTATCTTGTTACAGCAGCCCCAGCAGACAAAGATCCACCCCAGCCATGTTACTCTCTTCCTGCCAGTGGTTCTCCTCACGACTTAGTGAGGTCGAGGTCATCGGGCAGGTGATTCAGGCTTCCCCAGGCCTGGCTCCAGATACCTTTCTGGTATTATCAATCCACCACCTGCAAAACTCAACAGCCTGGCCATACTGGGCCCAACTGACGTCTGACTCACAGATAGACAGACAGATGGGGGATCAGGAGGGCTCCTGAGAGGGGAACAAATTCAGCACCTTTCACAGTGACACAGGTGGGGCCCGAGGGTGGAGTAATGTGGTCATCGTCAGTTCCTGGAGGGGGAACTCCACCCACAGGCATCTCCTTCCTGGAGCCCAGTCCTTCCTGGCCGGCTCCCTCTCCCCCACTCCAGGTGAGGGATGCTGAGAGATGAGGGATGCTGACAAGTGAGGGATGCTGACAGAGGGAGTCATGTGTGCCGTGGACCCTCCAGTGAGAGGGACAGGGGACATGGTCCTCTGCTCTGTGGAGCCATGGTTTCCATTAGAGCTGTATTTTGCTTTCTAGGATCCTTGAACTATTCACTTACTTTTATTTTATGTGTTCAGTTATGCAACCAAGATTTATTGAGTCAACACTGTTTAAGGGGCAGCGTCCAGCAGCGAAGGAGGCTGACAAGTCTGTCCACTCAGAACCTGGAGTCTGACGGTCCATGTGGAAGAAACACAGGACAGCTAGCAGCAAAGGACAATCTTCCAAAAGAGACTTTTTCAGTCTCTGCAGAATTTTATCAAAAGTGAGCGATTTTATCTTCATGCAGGTGGCAGACTCATCTGTCTCATGTTTCTGAAAGGCTGACACAGTCAACTTTCCCATCTTTTTTTTTTTTATTTATTTATTTGGCTGCGCTGGGTCTTAGTCGCTGCACGCGGGATCTTTAGTTGCGACATGCAGGATCTAGTTCCCTGACCAGGGATCGAACCCAGGCCCCCTGCATTGGGAGCACTGAGTCTTCACCACTGGACCACCAGGGAATTCCCTCCCATCTTATTTAAAAGGTCCCTGCAATGAAATGTGAGTTTTAAAAGTTATGGTCTAGAGGTAGGTGCTGCTGAGAATCTGTGAAACCCGAGAGTTGTTCTGAAAAGGAGACACAGGACCAAGTGTCCCCTTCTGGCCTCCGTGAGCGTGAGTGGGTTGGAGGAGGATATCTGCTGCTGTGGCCTCGGGTGGGGTTTCTGCGAAGAGGCCCCTCGAGCTGGGCTGCACTTTCCCCTGAAGCTGATCGCAGACGACAGCAGGCTCTTCCCAGCTCTCCTGGATCATCTTTTATTTCTCTGGTGCCACGTGATTGGACAGGTGTTGCTAGGAAGAACAGACGCGTAGACACGCTTCCCGCACTGATGCTCTTCTCTTCCTAACGCTCCAATCAAAGGGCTCCTCGCCCTGCACCTGCCTCTCTGGTACCAGGGGCCGCTCTGTGTCTGCCTCACTCTGGGCATCTCCCAGCTCAGTCTAGACAGACTGGCATCTGAAAGGGACAGGCGAGCCTCCCACCCTCTCCCCACAGAGAACAGTGCTGGTTTGCAAAGAGGAAGGACCGGCCTGAAGTGAAGGGCAGGTTGCCGGGGAGCAGGGAGCAGAAACTGTCTTTAGGTTTTCATCGTGCCCATAGGATGCATGTCTTCCCTGTTAACTTTTTAGACATTTTTTCACCTAATTCAATAAATTCTGGTATATTTGGGCCGTGACAACCATTGCACTATTTGTTTTCCTTGTTTCCACTATTTATATACCATTTTCTCTCCTTTCTTGTCTTCTTTAAGATTTTTCCAGTATTTTCTATGATCATTTCCTCCCCTCATCGTAGAATTTGTAACCAAATAGGAAAAAAAAAAGAGAGAAATCCAGAAATGACTTGTATATCGCTTTAATATCTGTAAGAAAGATTGGGGGAAAATGCAGGATTCCATAATGTTAAAGGTCAGTGCAAATAGATGAAAAAATATTTAAGTATCTTAAATGAGTGGAAATTAAAGGTGGAAACAGAGGGTTCATTGTTCTCTCTACTTTGTGCATATTTGGAAATTTTCATGATTATAATACTTTGAGCACCAAGAAAAGGCAAGTCCCCCTGAAGCCTGGAGCGGGTCTAACAGTCTTGGTGGGAATTGATGACTCTGTGAGTGGACAGAAAACTTGGGTCATACACAGCTTAAATCTTTGGGATGTGAAAACAAGGATTTAAAAGAAGGGATTTGTGTTATGAAACCACCCCTTTTAGTGGGGCTCTCTATGTCCAAATGTGCTGTCAAAAATAATTCACTTAGCATCCTGGCCAGTGTAGACAGTCACACACAACTATAGCAGGAAGAGACTCCACTGCCCCCAGCTGGTTTGGGCATAAGCCATTGTTTCCATAGTGGCCTTTTAGGGTTCACTTCTTAGGACCTTTCAACATCAGAAATATTTGGAATTATGTACAGAAATTTTAAGAAAATCAAACTCCTAGCCTATAGTATTTTCAAGTTAAGGGATTTATGGGCAGTTGAAGTTTTATCTGCTCATAATTAGGTTCACTGCAATAAAAGCCCTGCCTGGTTGCTCCTTTCAATTGATATAGGAGTAATGGATCTGGACTTGGGATGTGAAATAGAAATGTTACTAAATTTATTTTCAGTTTTGAAACATACAGGAGAAGTCGCCATGTTTAGAAAGTGAATTTCTCAGCTAATGAGATCAATGGTAAAGTCTGATTTGTTAATCAAATAACTGAAGCTCTCACCAAGAAAGTTAACTTTGCTAAACTTACACACGCAGTTGAAAATATTCAGAGGGGTTTGACATTTGCTTCCATTGATCAAAGCCTATGTTTAAGAAAATGGAACTGTTTCCAGTTACCAAAATTATAAGTATGGGCTGGTAAATACAAGGAAGAACTAGTTATGCAAATTCTCAACTTCGATAACATGAAGATTATTTTTTAAAACCAAAGCCAATTTCTGAGTTATGTTTTCTGTACAAAATCCAACCTTGAGGTGCCCAAACTCACATTTAACCCAAGAGGGAAAAGGCAGACAGAAGCCAGCCGTCTACGTTTGTTACATTGCAAGTGTGCTCTGACCAGGGCGCTTTGTGAAGTTCCTGCTGGCCAGGAGGGGGCCCCTGCGAGGGGCTTTTAACCTCGGAGAATCGGGACTCGGGAAGTCACGGCTCTGCTTGTCCACCTCTCTGCCGTCTCCTCGTCTGCACCTCCCTGGCCTCAGCTCTGCGTGGTGCCTCCCAGCTTGCACGCAGCCCTCCCTGCATCGGCTGACCCTCAGCTCCTCTGTCCCAGACCCTTCAGGAGACAGCGTCCCCCTTGTTTCCTCCACACCAGGTCCCCACCCCACCCCAGCCCAACACGTGCTTCTTCCTGGGGCCACATGAATCAGACGCGTGATCTCCAGTCCTCATGATGGTCAAGCACAGAGCACTGGACTGGGAGTTCCTGTTCCATTCAGCCGCCAGACGCCGAACCTCGCCTTGGGCCCTGCTCTCCCAGGGAGGGGGTAGGGTCACGGGGGACAAACGTCCACCGGAAATCTGGCCTTCCCCAGAGTCGGGGACCCCGGGGCACATCACCACAGCGGGGTCCCCGGCCCCACCTGCACTATTCCACTTTCCAGGATCTTCTCATGCTGACACCTGGGTCCCAGTTTATAAAATCAGGAAGGAAGCGCTCACCCAGCAGCCTTCAAAATCCAGCAGAGACTCAGCTCAGCTCAGCTCTTCCGATTATCTCACCCCGGCATGTCTTTATGTAAAATTGTCCGTGTTCCTTCCCCACCGAGGACCGTGACGTGCTCCCTCGTCTGTGTGATATTCCGAGGACCTTGCCCAGGAAGCGTTGGCTTGTGCATCTGAGAGCACAGCCGGGCCTCACTGTGTGTTCGATGTGGGATCCACCGGGGCCGCGAGGAATCAGTCGGGCGACTGAGCCCGTTCCTACAGCCCCTGAAGCCCTGGTCTGCACTGAGATCCTGATTCCACGTTTATGTCCAAGCTGGAAAGTCTTTATCAGGTGCCCCAGGTGCAGTGAAGACACCAAAACTGTGAGAGGCGCCTGGACCCGGGGCAGCAGGGGTTGAAACTCTCATCCACACTGCAGCTCTGAGGGTCACGGACAGACGTGTTCAGTGCCAGCACCCGCCGGCTGTTGGCGTAAGTGACGTCATCTTGGGCCCGCTAGGTCCCTCCTGTCCTTCCGCTGACCCTACCCAGGACTGTACTGTGCAGAAAATCCCCTCTCGGTCATCAAAGGCTCTGAGGTTAATAGATATCGTTTGATAATTATTAGGACCAGGTGGCTTCCATGCTTTGCTAGTCCCCAAACAATGATGAACGCTGATGTGTTCCCAGCACGAGGAGCGGTTGCCCATTCAATCTTCTTGACTCAGGAATGCACGTCCTATTTCCAAGCACGCACCCCATGCCCTAGGTTAACTGTAAAACTGTCCCAGTGGCCCCTCGGGGGTGCAGAGTGCAGCTGTGAATACGGACCATTGCCTGCCCGACCCACCCTGCCAGTAAATTACCTAATAGTAAACCGACCCATTGATTAGACAGAGCCGCCCGCCTCATGTTTCGGTGTCAAGACGCCTTCCTTCCCTCCATCCTTCAACACCCACCTCCCTTTGCCCCCTCAGGGCATGCTTCCCCTGGGGACCCCAGCCTGATTTCCTGCTGCCCCGCCTGCATCTTGATAGCTGAGCAGTGTTGTCCCAACCAAAGTGGAGCCTGAGACAAAAGGAAAGAGATGCACCCCTAGTCACATGTTCTATGTAGTTTTATATGGTCCTGTCTTTGCCAGCGCATTAAAATAGTTGCAAAGATGAAAAGCCGCAAAGCCGATGTATTAAAACTTACAACGCTATTTTATTTATATCAAAACAGAATTAATTATAATTTTACTCCAACTTAAGTTAATTTAAAATTCTTTAAGATAATTACTTGGATAAGAAAACTTGGCAAACGTGGAAAATCGTAAGTAAAAATAAGAATGGTCTGAACCAAAGAACGTAGGACACCAGAAGGGAGCCGTAAGGTAAACCACAGACTTGCGCGGTTATGACGCATCCACGCAGGGTCACCAACTGTAACAAATGAAACACTCGGGTAAGGGGTGTCGTTAACGGGGGAGAGAGCTGTGCGTGCGCAGAGGTAGCGGGGATGTGGGAAATGGCTGTATTTTCCCCTCAATTTTGCTGTGAACCTTACACTTCTCTAAAAAAAATCAAGTCTTAATAAAAATAATAAATCTAAAAAATAAGATTAGCAAACCAGTAGGTTTTGAAAATATTATTAAGTCCGCTTCCACGCGAGCCAGGTGTCGTGCGTTGAGCGGTGGTCCCCACGCGCCCAAAAGGTGCTCCATCCGGAACCCACGAACGCGACCTTGTTTAGAGTCAGTGCCTCTGGAGGTGCAACCAGGTTAGGGTCTCAGTGTGAGGTCGTCCCGGACTAGGGTGGGCCCTGAAGCCAATGACAAGTGTCTCTATAAAAGACAAGAAGGGGAGGAGACACACAAGGACACCAGCTGGGAGCTGGGAGGGACTCTCGAAACTTCAGAAGGACCTGCCCTGCCCACACCTTGATTTCACACTTCTGTCCTCCAGACTGGGAGAGAATACATCCCTCTTGTTCTAAGCCCCCCGGTTTGTGATAAATTGTCACAGCAACTCCAAGAAACGAATACCCCAAGGTTTCACGTCCCCTCCCAATGCCCCCAGCCCCCCGCCCTGCTCACACTTCAATAAGGTTTGGCGCTGCACTGGTTTTTATTTTAAATGTTGATGGTGCATTTTTTCAATTTAATTTTGATTGTTTAAAAATGTTGCCTCTTTTACATGGCTCCAGTGAGCAAGCATCTGGCTGGCTGAAGGAAAGGACTGGCTGGTATCCGGAAGATGGGCCACCCTTGGGCCCCTGAATATTGACACACCACGCCCACGCCCCCCACGGGTATTGACATGGGCCACAAACATCTTCCACGTGCCCATCCACGAGATCCACCTGTGTCTCCCGAAGGCCCACCTCGTCACCAGTTTTCCACCTGTGCTCCTTCCACGTCTCTGGCCGAAAGGCTAACCCTTTTGCCACCCACCATGGATCAACCGAGATCTGCTCCCCGGCCAGCGCTACACTCGCAGGAGGGGGACGACGGCTGGCTGTGCCTGTCGGAGCCCTGATCGCTGGGAGCACCCCTTCACCAGGGTCCTCCAGTGACACTTTGATGGCAGCGCACCGGCCGCGACTCCCAGCCGGTGGCAGCAACCTTCTCTTCAGAACCTTCTCTTCACCAGGCCCATGCGTCTCCTGCATTAAAGGGCCCCAGGCTTGGGCTGAGGAAGAGGTGGAGATGGACCCGACGGGACCACAGGGCCCTAGCTCCCGGCTCAGACAGTTTCCCAGTGCCTTCCAGGCTGCTCTGACCTGGTCGTCCCACAGAAACTTCCGTCTGCTGCGGAATTCCACTGTGCATCTCCAGTATCATGGTTGGGGCCACGTGGTCCCCAGAGACCTCTTTTAGGGGTGGCTGCACTTCCTTGCTGTGAACTGTCTTAGCTTTCGGGGATGATGCAGTATGAATACCGCAGTGATGGAGGAGATCCTGTAAGTACAAGAATGTGGTGCTGGCGGAGGACCAAGGGCAGGAAGGGAAACCTATTTATCCCCGTGAGGACAGACTGCTGCCCCTCCGTGAGTGACGGGGCTAGTGTAATTCACCAGCCACCAGGAAGTCAGCCCGTCCCATGAGGGGACACAGGTGGCTCAGCAGTGGTCCAGGGCGGCACTCAGCGGTGGGAGGGCCAGGCTGGCTTTGGTGGAAGGAAGACCACGTGGACCAGGTGGTGCAGACCCTCCACCCTGCAAAAGCAGGCAGCTTATGCCTGTCCTTCCTGATCGGGATGGAGAAGAGGCTTTCTCCGGCCAATAGCCGCGTAGCCACTGCCGGGGCTGCGCTGACCTCCAGTAAGGATACGACCTCTGGACCACTGATGAGCTTCGTGAAAACCCACTGTCACGCTCTGGGGTCCTTTGGATGTTTGCACCTGCGCAACAGGTGAGCTACATGGGCTTATGGTATGAATCTCTGCCCCAACACCTCTCCAGCGTCCACTGCTTTCTCCCAGGATGCAGTGTTGGGCTTGGTTCCTCATTTCACGGGGCTGCGGTGTAGAGGGCAGCTCCAGGGCTTCCCCGGCCCCTTCTACCACGACGGGCATTCGGCCAGGTGCTAAGCACATTCATTCCCCCTCTATATCCTGGGTCTGGGAAATAATCAAGGATGGAGACTGTCTCTGCAGGGGAAGGAGGCTCAGGGAACTCGGGAGCTCAAAATGTTCCACTCACCTGGCCTCACCCCCATCTCAGGGTCCCTGTCTTCACCCCCAGGGCCCTTATGTCAGCTGCCTCTGTGCTGTCGACGTTGGGCCAGATCGTTCTTTGCTGGGGGGCCGTCCTGTTCTCATCCCTGGCCTCTACCCACTAGATGCCAGTAGTGCCCTTCCCACTTGTGACAACACCAAGTAGCCTCAGGCTTTGCCAACCTTCCCCTGGGGGGGGACACGGCCCTGGTCGTGAACACACGTGCGCTTGGCTTCAGAGACCTGGCCACGCTCGAGAGCTCTCACTCGGCGGCCTCACAGCCAGACCCCAGTCCCGGTCCTGAGGCTGCAGGGGCCACGGGGGTCCTTCACAGCTGCCCCTCTGGGTCTTCCTTGCTTATCCAGTAATTGGAAATTTCCTTGTTTCCTTTGTAGGTTAAGAGGAAGCCCGGAGGCTAAACTCTCTTCCGTCTCCACTAGGAAACCATGACAACCCGGCTTCTCCCCTAGTGCTTTGCCTCCTTCCATGCTGGCCCCTTGATTATGGGAATCATCAAGATGCTCTGATACCTGCGTTTACCTGTGTTCTGTTTCCCTGGCCAGGAGGTTACCTTGCATCTATGACCAACCCAATCCCAGCCCCCACTCTGAGCATCTGTTTTCTGGGTCACCCCTTGTACTGACTACCTTATCAGTCAGGATAGGGGGGATTCATTTTTTGTGTGTGTGGTACGCAGGTCTCTCACTGCTGTGGCCTCTCCCATTGCGGAGCACAGGCTCCGGACATGCAGACTCAGCGGCCATGGCTCACAGGCCCAGCCGCTCCGTGGCATGTGGGATCCTCCCAGACCGGGGCACGAACCCGCGTCCCCTGCATCGGCAGGCGGACTCTCAACCACTGCGCCACCAGGGAAGCCCAGGGGTGGTGTGGGCAGGGTACAGGGGAGCCTCAGAGACGGAAATCTAGAGATCGTCGTGGTGGGGTTGTTTCCACCCTGGGCCCGTGGGGTGGGTGGGTGAGCACTCACCAGGAACCTGAAAGAAGCCCACGGACAGCAGGCCACCATGAGCAGAGCGGTGACCTTCAGTCAAGGGAGACAACAGGCAGGGGCTCTCCTCCCACCACCAAGCTCCTGCCAGGGCTCCCTGTTGGCAGAACCCAACAGAAGCCAGAGGATAGGGGCCTGGTGGTGCACCCACGTGGGTCAGCCCCAGGACAGGCAAAGAGAAGCATGGAGAAGGGACCTGCAGGGGCGGGGCCCACAGCACAGTGTTGCCGCCCTGTAGCCCTGTGTGATGCCCTCCACCGTCACAAGGCTGTTCCCTGTGCTGGCAGGCCGAGCCCCACCTGCTCAGGGCTGGTCCTTCTTCATTTGGGCCCAGGTCAGTGCCGCCTCCTCAGAGGCCTTGTTGACTCTCTTAGATCCCCGTTGTCCCCTCTCCTTAGAAGGTAAGCCACGTGCAGGCAGGAGCCATGTGCCCCCAACACCTGGAGCAGCGCCTGTCACCAAACAGGTACTCAATGAGTGTGTGTCCACCTGCCTGCTAGACTTGTGAGTGAATGTGCCAACGTTTGCCCAACCCATGCCAAACATCTTATGTAGTCATTCATCCATCCATACATCTAAGCTCCCATGCGTCCATGCGTCCATCCATCCAAGCATCCGTCCATCCATCAGTCATCCGTACATGCGTCCGTACATGCATCCGTACATATATCCAAGTATCCGTCCAAACATCCTCCCAGCCACCCACCCACACATTCATCTAAGCGTCCATGACATCAACACGTACATATGTCCAAACGTCCATCTGTCCATTCATCCATGTAAGATACATTCTGCTGTCTCTTCCAGCACCAGCAACTCTCCACCCAGTGCCCACGGCTTAGGACAGTAACCTCATCTTTAACTCCTCCCCTGGCTTCTTTTTCCGGAGATAATGTGTTGAAACGCACACAGTGACCCTGAGATGTAAATGCCATGGACAGAGAGAGCTTTGCCCGCGCTAAGGTCACCACAACTAACCTCCTCACCAATGCAAAAGAGCTCTCCCAATGACGGAGGGCCCGAGGGGGACATCGTCACACCCACAAGGGGTGGGCAGGGAAGCCCTAGCCCCAATTAAAGCAAAGAAGAGAACTCAGAGATCCCTGGTTTTCACTGTGTTTACTCAGAGATAGCGCTTCTCCTTTCTCTGTGAGTCAGCTAAGTAGATTTAACAATGATTCATGTAAGTTCTGTCACCGAACATCAGATCATCATGGGAAAGAGTTACATGCAGTCAGATCGCTGGATATTTATTCCACACAGTGATAACTCCTCAGTCTGACTAACTCTTCCACTGACGTGGATGGTGAGACCAATATCATAACAGAGCCCTACAGACGCCGCAGCTCAGCTGAGGAGTGCTTCCAGAGAGGCCTGCCTTTTCCAGTTTTAGGCCATTTTGTACACCATTTTCTTCTCTTTTTTAAAGCTAGAAAGTGGGTGGAAGGCCAGTGTGTAAAACCTACTGACAAACAGGGATGTTAGTAGCATTTTGGGAGCTCCTGGCCTGGCGTTGTTTTTGTTACCGCGAACACAATTCCATCAAACCCACGTGCCTGAGAACAGCATCTCTTCAAAGAATCCATCCGGATTGCAAAATGATAAAAATGACTATTTCTAGGAAACCGGAAGACTGTGTGTTTTCGTCAGCTGCCGTGATGAGGTTTTCAGGGAATTGGCCTTGGAGGCGCTCTGTGTTTTGTGGGTGGGATTAGATGAACCCGCACACACCTGAGAGGGATTCGTGTGGAGTTTGAATAGAATTTTACAGAGTTCATGCACACACAAAGCGCGCGCACACACACAGGCGCACGCACACACACAGGAGCGCACACAGGCGCACATGCACACACAGCCACACACACACAGGCACACGCACACACAAGCACACATGCACACACTGGGGGAAAGCTGCCTCTGACAGCCCATGCCTGCTTCCAAGAACCATCGAGCTCTGAGCTCCGTGACCCCCTTGCAAATTCTGATGAGCATCGACGTCTCAGAGATGGAGAAAGGAACACGTGACATTGATGTAATGTCCCAGCTACATTTGGGGTGGTGTCAGGGGGACAGAGAAGATGAAGTTTTCTTCACTCTCCTGGCAATCTATAAATGTCTACAAAAAACTCGTCCTCAGGGTCAGGTTACAGGGGACTTCCTGGGTCCACTGACAGTGTTGAGCTACTTTTGAGCAAAATATTCAGGCTAGCTCTGCTGACCCACAAAACACAGACAGAGGGGCTCCTGGCCATGGCAGGGGATGACCACTGCCGGCAAGTAACTTGCCCCAAACTCAGATGCCCTCCAAGGAGGGCAAAGTGACAGGAAGGGCTTCAACCCCAGTCCCAGTAGAGCCCTGTTCCAGGAGCAGACCCCGTGCTGAACCCTTATGAAACCATCAGTCTCATCAGGTGGGCTCCTGGGGGCCCTGCCCACGCTACCTGGGTCTGGATTGGGGACTTTTCAAAGGGGAGGTCACTTTTGGATGAAAGACTACCTTTCAACATTTTGCTTTGAAGTTGCCATTGCAACCTCGGTCTTCTCATCAAGAGATTCACGGCTTCGTTCAAAATTAACTCCTGGGGATTCCCTGGTGGCGCAGTGGTTGGGAGTCCGCCTGCCAATGCAGGGGACATGGGTTCGTGCCCCGGGTCCGGGAGGATCCCACATGCCGTGGAGCGGCTGGGCCCATGAGCCATGGCCGCTGAGCCTGCGCGTCCGGAGCCTGTGCTCCGCAACGGGAGAGGCCACAACAGTGAGAGGCCCGCGTACCGCAAAAAACAAAAAACAAAAAACATTAACTCCCGTTCTTCCTCTTCCGGCACATGGAGAGTCTTTTTTAAATTTCTTTTTCTTTTTTTAATTGAAGTATAGTTGATTTAGAATGTCGTGTTAGTTCAGGTGTACAGCACAGTGATTCAGTTATGCATATATATAAATCTATTCTTTTTCAGATTCTTTTCCCTTATTGAGGGACAAGTATTGAGTACAGTTACATGTGCTACACAGTAGGTCTTTTTTCGTTTGAGACTCTTCATCCCTTATACATCCTTCCTAGGTTTAAGATTGTCTCAGGGTCATCTGATAGGTCCCTTCCCAGCGTCTTTATTTATTCCCTCCAGCCTTGGACGGTTTGTCAAACTGTGCATTCTTCCTACCTCCACGTGTGAGTGCTCATCAAAACACCCTTCCTGTCACCTCCTTCTTTCTGCAGCCACCGCATCCCGCCCGGGCTGGGAGGAAGAAATGAGCATCTGTCCAGGCGCCTTATCGAACGCTCTGCAGAGAAGCAGCTCAGTCATCTGTGAATTCCACAGCAGATGATAAACTCCCGCAACACTGCTGGCCCTCAGCCTCCAGCTTGGGGAGCCTGGATTGCTCGGTGACCATGGTCACGGAGCTGGGAGCGGGCAGCTCACAGGGTAGACTGGTTTCCCAGCCAGAAACCCGTCCAGCCCTTCCTCACCTCTACGTCCAGACGGCCAGGCCCTGAGAGCCCACCCACCCCTGACAGGCCCTGCAAACACCGAACACATAGATACTGGAGTTGAACAAGTCATGGGTGGTAGGCGGTGGCTTTCTCACCGTGGGAGTGGGAGGTAACAGTTGTGCAAGAAGAGGGGCAGCAACGATCCACATGGTAATGGGCTCGAGCGGGAGATACCAATACGGTCACGTTTGACTTAACATAGATACCGAGGTTCTACGTGGAAGTATTTATAGACATGCGTATACACATGGCTCAGTAGGTTCACATATATTTTCTTGCTCAGTCAGCTGTAAGGGACAGCTGAGCCTTGCAGCAACTCCAGCAGCAATGAGCACACTCAGGACCAGATGTTGGTTCTTAATACCGTTCTCCAGTAAAAAGAACCAGGGTGCCTTGGAGAGATGGCTGATTCTAGGACCAGGGCAGGAAATATACAAGATGAGCTGCAACGTCTTGCGGTCTCAGAAACTAAAGAAGTCCTGGGGCAAAAAAAAGAAAAGAAAGAAAAAGCACATGGAGGAACATCAGAGGCACAGAGGACCCCACTGAAAGAGCCCCCAGTGGCCAAAGTGGAAGAATTTGGGCAAAAAAACAAAGTAGCCAAGGATTATAGCACAAAGGGTAAAATAAATATCCACGAGTCCAGATAAATAAATGGTTGAATAAACAAATACACAGGGTGAGAAGAGAAGATTTTCCCCGCAGAAGAATTCAGAAGGGTTTATGCAGGTCCTCTGCCCTGGGGGAGGGAGAACACCTCCCCTTTCCTACGGTGCAGGCTGTGCACAGGGATGTCCTCCCACAGAGGGCAGCGTGGGGAGGGGGAAATAGAGTAACTTCTCAGGGGAGAAACCTGACAGCCACACCTCCACCAGGGGTCACTGCATTGATGCACGGATGCCGGGTAAGAGGTGACGGGCATGGCCCTTCACGTCCGAGGTCCCCCTCCCAGAACCCACACCCCATCCAGTTCCATCAGAAACACGTCAGACAGATCCCAAGTGAGGGACATCCTGCAAAAGAGCTCACCAGTCCTCCTCGAAGCTCTCAAGGGCATCAAACCCAGGAAAGTCTGAGAAGCTGTCACAGCCCAGAGTATCCCCAGGAGACAGGATGCCTGATGTTACGTGGTTTCCTGGCTGGGATCTTGGAACAGAAAAAACGATTAGGAAAACACGAAAACAAGAGTACAGCACGAATTTTAGGTAAGAATAATGTATCAATATCTGTTAGTGGGAATGTAAAGTGGTGCAGCCACTACGGAAAACAGTATGGAGATTCCTCAAAAAACTAAAAATAGAACTACCATAGGATCCAGCAATCCCACTCCTGGGCATATACCCAGACAAATCTACAATTCCAAAAGATACACGCACCCTTATGTTCATAGCAGCACTATTCACAATAGCCAAGACATGGAAACAACCTAAATGTCCATTGACAGATGAATGGATAAAGAAGATGTGGTCTATATATATGCAATGGAATATTACTCAGCCATAAAAAAGAATGAAATAATGCCATTTGCAGCAACACAGATAGACCTAGAGATTAGCATACTAAGCAAAGTAGGCCAGAAAGAGAAAGACAAATACCATATGACATCACTTATATGTGGAATCTAAAACATGACACAAATGAACATATCTATGAAACAGAAACAGACTCACAGACAGAGAGAACAGACTTGTGGTTACCCAATGGTATGAGGGAGGGGAGGGATGGAGTGGGAGTTGGGGATTAGTAGATGCAAACTGTCACATATGGAAAGGATGAACAACGAGGGCCTACTGTAGAGAACAAGGAACCGGATCCAATATCCTGAGATAAACCATGATGGAAAAGAACACATATATGTATTACTGGGTCACTTGCTGCATAACAAAAATTAAACACAACATTGTAAATCAACTAGACTTCAGTACATTTTTTTAAAAAAGAATAATGTATCCATACCTGTTCATTCATTCTGCTAAGTGTAGCCCGCTAAGGTAACATGTTGATCATGGGGGAAACTGGTGCAGGGTCCATGAGAACTCTGCGTGCTATCTTTGTCATCTCTCTGTAAATCTAAAACAGATCGAAAGTAAAATTTTATTTAAAACAATATAATGAGCATATTAAGCTGTGACTCATGGAAGTTGCTGTGAAGTGACCAGGCACCTCAATCAGAGTGCCCGGCTCCCTGCTGGAATGACTCATGCTGGACCCAGTTTGGCCTCGTGGGGTTCTCCCTCCAGCTCAGTTCCCACCAAGTTCTCATTCTACTTGGGTGACGGTGCCGGTAGGATGTGAGTTCCGGGCAGCGAGGCAGCCACGACACTGGCCACATGGGGAAAGCCCCCCTGTGGCGGCTGTGGGTTGGGGGAAGACAGACAGACAGACAGACAGATGTGGACGGAGACCCGGATCCACGTGCCTCTGACTCTAGATCGACCCCTGGACTTTTCGTTTGTGAGTCAAAGCGTAGCCTTTGCTTACATTTATTTGAGCTGAGATTCTGTCCCTTGCAAATAAAGCATCTAATGAGCCCTGGATGTAATCCGGGTTTCGCTGGCCCTGTGTTTTAGAAAGAAAAGAAATTTGGGGAACCGTATCTTACATCATCAAACATTAATGTTTTTATGGGACACCTCACAGATGAAAAGCCTCCAATCTATCTTCCTCCGAAGCACCAAACGTTCCTGTACGCGGTGGCTGAGCGCCCGTGTTCTTTCACCCTGTTTATTACGCGGCTGAGGACCGGCTTGCCCTGAGATGACGGCAATTTGAAGGTTTGCCGGTAGGCTGTTAGACCCACTCCTACCTTTGCACTTAAAAGAAGGAGGGGGCAGCAAATGTATGTGAAACAGCGACGGCAGCGACCCCCCAGCTGTGTCTCATCACCACAGGTACAGAGCTGCTGCTGCACAAATGTTGTGTGAACGGGGACAGCTGGTCACCAGGGAGATAGCCTTGAAGTAGGTGGTTCTGGGCGCACACGGCATCCCACACACGCTCTGATGGTCAGCAGGACCAGCTCCATTCCTGGAAGGCAGCAAGGAAAGATGGAGAAGGGGAGGCCCCAGGTGATTCCCATTAAAGGTCCTCGCTGATCCGGGCATCCCTCCCCACGGCTGGATGCTGTCACCTGGAGCATCTCAGGAAGGAAGACGATTGCCGACCGCCCTGATGTGGGAGCAGAAGTTTTCTTTGGAGTGTTCAACGCTCTGAAGGGGCCTCTTCAGCAGTTCTTAAACCTACACTCCCAAGTGAAAAAAATTACAACTGCCATGGCAACAGTGATCTAGTGCTTGTTATACAGAAAGCAGAACAGAGAAGTACGAGGAAGAAGAAAGGCATGGATGAAGTCACGCTATGTGGGGCTAAGTGCTTTACACGCTTTATACCATTAATCCTTGCAAAGGCCCTATGTGCCCATTTCACAGAGAAGAAAACTGAGGCTCAGGAAGGGTAAGCAATCTATCCAGGGTTGCCCAACAAGTAAGAGCTGGACTCAAACCCCAACTGACCACATCCCAGGACCTGCTGGCCCTGCCTGGCCTCCTTGCACACATGTCACCTGCATCCAAGTCTGCTCGGGTCACTTTACAGCTTTTGATCCTCCTGTGGCTTTGGTTACACCGAGAGTAAAACCCCAAACCCTGCAACGCCAGCCCGCTCTGATCCCCAGCTGTCCTTCTGCCTCTGCTCCACCACCTCCCTGCCCCAGCCCTGGCTGCCTCAGGCCTTCCCTGCTTCTGTTCCCTCCTCCTCGACAGCTCTCCCTTCAAACAAGTCTTTCACTCTGCTCAAATGTCACACACACCCCCCCCATGATGCCTTCCCTGACCACAATATCTAAAACAGCAGCCCGAGGAATCCTCTATCCTCCTTCTTGGCTTTATTTTTTCCTTGATAAGTCTTATCTTTGTGCTGGAATTATACATCTATTGTTTGTTTATTATCTATCTCCCCACCAGAATATGAGTCCCAGGTAGGTGTCTGTTTGTCTGTCTCCCCGCTAGAATATAAGTCCCAGGTTGGTAGAATTCTGCCTATCTTGTTAACTGATAGAGCTTTTGGCAAATATCTACTGGAGATGGGACTTATCACACTGCGTGTATGTGCAGGTGGGGACGAGGGGAGATGGGCACTATCTCTTGCTTACAAATCTTCCTCCACTGTCTGTCTGTGAGCTTGTCAGAGAGCAGGGCCCAGCCACATATACCTTTGCCACAATCCCTGCTCCCGGCTCCCGACTCCCCACTCCAGGCCCAGCGCTTCACCCTGCTCTGAGCTCAGTGAGTGTTTATTTGCAATTGTCTGAATTTGGGCCGGGCTCAGAGGTTGGGAGGCCTGACAGGTCCTGCCTGTCCATTTGTTTTGATGTTGGTCTTTACGAAGTTCTGATCAGAAACAGGCCATCGCAAGTTCATGTTTCCAAACTCTGGCAAATGCTTTTTTCTTAGCAGAAGCTTCTTTTTTAGAACTCAGCCTTTTCTGTGTTCAAAAGTGCTTTCCCTCATTTAAGGGCGTCATGGTATTGAGAATGGGCTCACCCCAAAGGCTAGGGGACCAGAGGGTCTGGGACTGAATTCCACAGACTTTCCTCAGGGCCGGAGGAAAGGGAAATCCACAGGTTAGATGGAGTTGAAAGAACTAAACCAAAAGAAAGAGAGAAGAGAGGAGGAGGGAAGAGGTCGTAGAGGCCATGGATTGTGGAGAGAGCCACTCTCCTGTCTCCATGGATGAGGGGACCCGTCTGAGGGGAGGCAGCCGACAGTGGGGTCTCCTGAGACCCAACTCCCTAAAGCTGCCGTCAGGGGGATGCCTGGAGCATCACCCACAGCGCATGGCTCTCAGACCCAAATTATTTAAATGAGCAAATATTAGTCACGGCTCAACTGCTAAGAAATTTAAAAAAAAAGAAAAACAGGAATTTCCAGCTGTTAAGATCTCTCTCTTCCATCATCCTGCAATTTTCAAAATCTAATCTTTCTCCCATGTTGCAGGAGGGGCACTTTTTGTTTATTTGCTTACTTTCGTGGGACGCAATAGAAGAAGAAATGGGCTGATCGGGGCCTTGCCTTCTCCCCAGGGGAAGGATTCAGTGGCCCTTCCCTTTGACCTTCGTAAACCCTTGGGGTTTGGGACACTTGGGAAGGAGAAGGACGCTCTTGGGATACAGGACAGGGAACTTCCTGCTGATTTGGACAGGTGGGTGCTTCGGAAATTAGTCACAGATTTACAAGAGGCATGACCACTGTCCAACTTTGAGTTTACAGAAGAGTTTCTTTCGCTGAAGGATGTACCAGCTCCGGCCCCTAAACTAGCATTCGGAATATTTTCTAAAGCATTCCTAGGCACTGCGGAAGCCATCCAAAATAAATAGGACACTATCCTCCTCTTTAAAGAGCTTGCAATTAAGTCGGAACGCCAGGATCTACAGATATAAGCTATTATGGATAATCATGTACAGGTCTGCATACGAATTAGGCCGTCGTGTCCTAGTTCTGGAAATGAGATCATCAGTTTGCAGTGGGTTCTACTCACAACGGCAGACTTACTACTGAGTCGAGCCAGAGCCGGGGGTCATCTGGGTGCTTGGATCAGCTAGGCAATGACTTAGGTTCCTGCACCTGCTGGGGCAGTCACCCTGGGACTCCTGAATGCAGGGGAGGCTGAGAACAGACTCCGATGCTCACCCAGAGGCCCAGACAAAAAAAAACAGCCTGTCGAGTTGGCGTCTGGTGGACGGCCATCCCCACTCGCCAAAGAACTTGGGGTGACAAGAGACAGTGAGATTATTACAGGAACGAGAGCTCCTTGGTGAGCGGCCACTGCCGGTGGCAGGTCTTAGCATCATCCCCCAGGAGACTGGGCCCAAAGCACACAAACCCCTGCCTCACCCCACTTCGCCCTGTTGGAGCCTCCTTAGCTCTGATGATGTCACTCTGTTCCTCTCCCAGTTGGGGCAGCTCTGTGCGTCGGGATGAGCTCTCGGGCCCTGACACCCATCTGAGCGCAGGGAACGTGGTCCAGAGAGAGCCGGGGTCCCTGTGCTGCTACAGCGCCTGAGCCCCCCAGGGTGTGTGTCACTCACTCCCAGTTCTTGGGAGCCCCTACCAGGTGAGTGACCTGAGGGGCCAGCAGGTGCTGTCCAGAAATGACAGCAGCCACAGTCCCTGCGGGAGAGATGGGTTAGAGGTGGCAAGTGGCGTGTCACCATGAGAGGGGACGGGAGGCTGTCCCTGTTTCCGGGACAGGTCCCCAGCGCTGCAGAACTGGCTGCTGGGTGGTGGCCCTTGACCCGCGCGGGCTGTGCAGGACTCCAGCTTCCAGCGGCAGGCGGTGGAGAAACAGGTTCTCACGGGGCGATGGGGCAGAGGCCTCCCGGGGTTGGCCCGAGGCACCACCTTCCGCCTCAGAAACTCAGAAAAACATTTCAGCCAAAGGGCAGGGAATGCACGGTTGGCTCTTAGTACGGCTTTTGATGCTAATTAAGCCAAGGTCAAAAATTCAACACAGGTTATCAGCTTCGTACAGAGGAACGGGGGCTGCCCGGTCACAGAAAGGCATTCACCTGCTGAAGGTTGTGCGACGTCCACTCAGCTCCGGGGGGAGGGCCGCCCCTGTTGAAGCCCGCCCACAATTCCGCCTTTCCCTCGCAAGGGCATCATTTAGTGGGGACACGGTGGCAGGGTGCACAGGGTGAGTGAGGGTTACGGCAACGCCGCTCTTCCAACCAGGACAAGACAGCCCCGAGCCCCGACGTGCACCAGGCCCGGGCTCACGCACGTTCGCGCATTATCACCCACTGCCGTCAATCTTCAGGACACCTCGGGCCAGCTGTTGTCACCCCCTTTGATCAACAAGGAGTCAAGCTTGGGAGGACACGCAAATCATACGGGGCTACATGGCGGGAATCACACAGGATGCCAGGCGTCAGGGACCCAGGGAGGAGCTCCCCACCCTGGTCCAGAGATCTGGGGGTTCAGGAAGACGGCACCGTGTAAATGACACCTGAATGGACCTCAAGGAAGAGGCGATCAAGGGGAGGAGAGAGGGAGGGACATTATTCTCGGATGAAATGAAGAGCAGACACGAACGTCACAGCAGAGTGTCTGCTGTCTTCGGGGGATGGGGACGGAGAAGGACAGGACAGATAGTAGACGCCAGGTGTGTCACATGGGAGGTCCCCAGGGAGGCCAGCCAGGGAGATGACAGGGGCAGATGGACCAAATAGGAAGATCCAGGGACACATACTCACGAAGGAGGGGGGAGGGAGGAGAGGCAGGTAGGAGGCCACAAAAATGGACCGAGAGAGGACGGAAGAATGTCTTGACCCGCCAGCTGCCCAGAAAGGGAGTCACCGCCCACGAGAAGGGGACAAGGGGGGCCAGCTGGGGGTCCTGGCAAGGAGCGTGACTCCACGCCACCGCTGTAAGCAGACTCGAGTGTCTGCCTGGGTCTGGAAGGCTCACGGCGCCACGTTTGTGAAGCAGACCTGTTCTTCCCTTTGCAGCCGCTTCCAAGGAAGCAGGAGGATGCTGCCTCGCGCACGCTCCTTGTTTAGCACTTTAACTCTTCCCCTTTCCCCGTTTTATGGCAAAAATAACATCACAGCATCAGAAAAAAATGTTTTTTATAAAATGCCTAGAATCCTACCAACCTAAACCAACCATTTCGTATTCTCTTCCTAAATCGGTTCAACTCTCCGCCAGGTTTCACAGAGCCTAGCACGGCAGGTAAACCCGTCAAGCAGGGCCGGGTTCTGTCCACAGCCAGACCTGCGTCGCCTGGCCTGGAGCGCTTGCTGACAAAAGGGTCGGGGCGGGAATGAAGGGTCAGGGTGTAAATGCCTCTTTGGATTCTGCCCTGTCACTGGCGGGGTTGTAACTTCCCTCGGCCTCCATAAACCGTCATAATCATCGTCCTCAGTATTCCCTCCGGCAAATGCGCCACAATTTAATTAGCGGTCCCAATCTTTAGAAATCCAGGTCACATCTTTCTTTATTTCTTTTTAAATTTTTCTGTTATAAACGACATCTCCTTTCTAAGCCAACAAGAAATCCAGAAAGCTGACAAGAGGTAGAGTTTTGATTACTTCAATGTGTTATGAAGATACCGCGAATGAAGTTAAAAGAGAAGCCACTGACTTGTAGAATATATTTGTAAAATATACGATCGTCAAAGGGTTACTATCCTTTGTACAATATAAAAGGAGCCAGTAGAAATCAGTGATGAGGAAGATCTCAATGCCCAGCATATAGGGAACCTGATAAATAAGGAGCAGGTAAGAACACAGGTATGTCCGTGACCCCCTTGGATGACCACTAAGAAGGGCTGGGTCTCCACCTTCTGACCTGGATGGGACTGTCCCTTTTTTCTGCGTTGTTTGAAATATTTACAACTAGTAATAATTTTGTAATTACCAAAGCCATCAAAAGGAGTAAGCTGATGTGTGTATAAATCAAATACTGTACCACTGAAGCTGGCACTGCCATCGCACGAACGCTTGGGGCAGGTGGGCCAGAGGGCACACGCTTCCTCTCATTCTTGGTGCCTCCTGGCAGATGGTTTTCCCAGAAGGTTAGAGCAGTTTATGGGGTGTTCGGTTTGTTAGAAATGCACAAAGCAGGCTGGTTCCTCCAAGAGGCCGATGGTAAAACTCTCAGAACGTAAAGCATCTTACTCTGACCAGCTTGTTAATGCTAATCCTCTCCCAGGGTGTTTCCAGACCCCCTTTGACTACTCCAATCCCCTTTAACAAGGCCCGCTCGGTGCCTTGTATGCAGTAGGCGCTCATACATTTTGCTTGTTCGACAAATTCATGTTGGGGCACACCCCCGCCCCCCAGGTCGGAAGAATAAGCACAGGAAGCAACTGGATTATTTTCGGAAGAGTCATTAAAAACACCAGTTACACCCAAGACAGACGAGGCAGAGGACGCCCTGGGGGCTGGATCGGCAGCTGCCTGCAGACCCGCTGGCCCACCCTGTCCTGGGGCGCTGCAGGCCGGGGGTGGGGGGGGGGAGATGCTCCACCTGGCCCGGCCCGGCTACTCTAGACGGATGCCTCCTCCCACCGACAGAGACACCCTCCGGACTCTTCCTGAGTACTCTGAACTTCCTTCCCCGCCTCTGCATCCTTGCTGGAGGCCGCCCACTCTGGGGGCACAGGGCAGACCCTCTATTCCTCCTCATTGCGGCTTTGCCCCTTCTTGCCAGGGATGAAGAGCTGGTGTGGGACCCGGAAACCCGCCTCCAGCTCCGCAGACCACAGTCTCGGCCCTTCCGTTCTGCACTCTGGCTCTGACTTCTTCATTTGAAATTCTTCCTTGATGAGGTCTTTATGGCAATTAAAGGTTGAGCTCTGCAGGCAGGGATGAGCCCGTGCGCAGGCCGGACGGTACCAGGAGAAGTTTCAGCCCACACGGAGGCTGAGGCCCCCAAGGGGCTGGCTGTGCACTTCCCTGAGCTCCTTCGCCTCCGCCCCGGCCCTGCGAGATTCAGGCAGGGTTTCACACCCTGACAGCCCAGACAGCTGGAAACTTCGCCCCCTGGACCCCCTCATGGCTCTGAGCTCAGTGGCCAAGTTGCCACCAGGCCCCAGGCCTCCTGCCCCACCCTGGCTCGTCATCCGGGCGCAGCCCTCCTGGCAGAGGCAGGCGGTTTCCTTCCGCTGTATCTTGGCTCTGGGAACTTACACTGGCTGCGATTCTGGTGGCCAAGCCAGGATCAGGAATGCAGGTCAAGGACGCCAGGGAGCCTCTGGGCTGATGTGGTGCAGGCAGAGGGGAGGGGTGGCTGCTGGAGCCTAACCCCAGGGGCCGTCCAGGATGGAGGAGCACGAATTTAGGCAGAACCCCCGTCTGCAGAAGGGAAGGGGAGCAAAACGCAGAAATGATGTCACTGAGCCTTCATGAAAAAGCCAAACGATCTCCAGATCAGAGGCGGAATCCAGCCACTCCTCCTCGCCCCAGGAGCCCAAACCACTGTCGTTCTTCGCAAAGATTATGGGGGCAGCTCCTCCTGGACTCCCGCCACCCCTCCCGTTAGGGCGTCCCCACCCAGCAGCGGCTGGACCCGAGGGGGCCGCGTCTCTCCTCTGCGCAGCCTTCTGCGCAGCTCCATATGAAAGAGCGGAACCACGGCCCTGGTACGGCCCTGCCACCCCTCACCTCTCTGACCCACAGCCCCTGCAGGCCCCCCCCTGCCCCGTACCACCCCCGCCCTCCTCTCCTGGGGGAGGGGCCTCGGCCTGAGGCTGCTCCGTTTGCTGGAAGGCTCTTTCCTCCGATGGACACGGGCCCCCTGCTCCCTCACCCCTGTGTGTTCCCGCCAGCCACCCCGCCGACGTCAGCGCTGCACACTCCATGGCGCACGCCTTTCCCCACGTGACTTTTCTCCTTTGCACTAATTATTATCCAACATGCTACATGTTGCATTTATTTACACCATCTCATCTGTTTCCCACTAAAATGCCGGCTCCTCCAGACCAGGGATTTCTGTTTATTCTCCACTTAATTCCCCGGGGCCTAGAACAGCACCGACACACAGCAAGGGTGGCGCTGATGAAGGATGGAACCTCGGCTCCTGGGGGCGCGGTAGAGGCAGGGTCTGCTGGCTCAGGGATGGAGTAACTGGACAGCAGCCTAGCTGGTCAGATACTTATGGGGCGATTATTATTCTGAATGCAGAATGAGCCAGACAGCGTAAGGGCCACCCCCAACACACAGTGGTACGGAAGGCACCGTCACAGAAACTCACCCTCTGATCGTGGTAAACGGCCCTGAAGAGCTGCATTCGGTGTTTGGGTGCCCGAAGGAGATGGTCTGAGAGAGCAGGGTCAGATGACAACAAGACACGGAGAATAAACAAGTACCAAGCTAATGAGCCATCTGCCGGGCGGTGAGGTTGCCACGCCAGGCAGCACGATAGCTCTGCAGATTGGTCACCAGATGAGCCCAAAGAACGTCGGAACGTTCGACAACAAAATTGAGCTGTCATGACACTGCTCCTTCCAATTTTCTGCGGATACATTTTCACAACTGTGAGTCAAGTGGCCAACTGTGCCCACCCAGCAGGGTTGACCCTCCACCCCAAAGGCCTCCTGGTGCCTCTTCTCGCCTCCAGCCACGTGTAAAGCCAATCTCGTGGTGCCCAGG
Organism: Pseudorca crassidens; assembly: GCF_039906515.1. NCBI lineage: Eukaryota > Metazoa > Chordata > Mammalia > Artiodactyla > Delphinidae > Pseudorca > Pseudorca crassidens. Next base: position 146,265,383 of record NC_090300.1, read on the forward strand.
TTCTGACGCGGTCCCTGCGCGTCACTGCGCTGGACGCAAGAGCAAAACCAATCGGCCCCCCACCCCCACCCCAGAGCAGGCAGGGGACGTGAAGCGACACATGCTGGACCGTCCAAAGGCTGAGGAGGACCACTTCACCCAAAGATGATGACCCCACGCTCCCCAGGGCTCCAGCCTGGCCAACTCTCCAGGCAGCTGGGAGGAGTCTGGAAAGCCCGTGACTATCCACCAGGTGGAGGCCAGATGGCCAGGAAAGGAAAAGCAAAGACCATTGGCCGTGGCCGTGGTCAGCCGAGCCTGGGCGGAACGGCAGGGAGGAGGGAGCCTGTGTGCTCCAGCCACTGTCTCAGTAGGCAAGCCCCAGACATTCATCAGATGAAAAGCAGTGGCTTGGAATTCTCTTAGAACGAAACAATAAGTGCATTCTCTGTCTGGTTTCGACACCAGCTTCCAAAAGCAACAGGCACTGAGAGCCATTCAGCATCACCGCCCTCCCAAAACTTGTTTCCGCCCCCTGAGAGAGCTGGGGAGCTGCAAAGGCAGCCCCCGCTGTGACCTGCAGGTCAAGAGCTGCCTGCAATCCCTCCCTTTTTTCCCACACTCCCTGTGGCAATTAACAAGGGGGGTGGGAACCAGAACAGTGCTGAAACCAGCAAATAACTGGTGGCTGGGTAATCCTCGCTCTGGCTACATGAAGGCCAGAAATAAAATTGCCATTTCAGCTCTGGGTGCAGCTGGAAAAAGCTTTCACTCTCGAGGATGTACAGAAAACTTAGGGGAAGGAGGTACATGGAGAAGAAACTTTTCCCATCTCCTATTGAAACTAATGAGAACGGCACTCACAGCAGGGAGAGCAGGAACCCAGGGGGATTCTCCTAGCGTTAAGTGGTGCTTGGGTTTAGGTCGCGACCACAAATAGCGTACGGCCCCATGCCAGCCAGGTGATGGAGTACCCACCTGCGGCAAAGGAGTCCCAACTGGCAACTGTCCACCTGGGGAGGTGACCAGCCCCCTGCAGCCAGAGGGGGTCGCTATGGGAATCTGGTCACATGGGGAGGTGACCAGCTTTGCAGCCAGAGGGTGTCGCTCGCTATGAGCACCTGTCCAGAGGGCACTTGGAGACAGGCTGCTTGGCCCTGTCCCCAAGGCGGCTGGACTCAAAGGCAAGATGAGGGGGTGCGCCTTAATGTGGGAGGGGAAGAAAAGGGAGTGAAGATAAGGGAGAGAGGAGAAACGGGGAGGGAAGAGGAAGGAGGGAGGAAGGCGGAGTGGGGGAGAGGAGGAGGGGGCGGGGAGAGGAGGGGCCGAGCCGGCGGCACGGGCCGCAGCGGCGCGCTGGTTGGCTGGTCCCCGCGTCCTCCCGCCACCCACCCCCTCCTCCCACTCTCCGCCCTCCCCGCGGCGGCTGGCGTCGAGAAAGTACAGTAAAAAGTCCAAGTGCAGCGCTCGTCGAGATGGGAACGGGCTCTTCCAGCTACCGGCCCAAGGCCATCTATTTGGACATCGATGGACGCATTCAGAAGGTAGCCCCCTCCCCAAGCTTCCCAGCCCGGCGCGGGCGCCCTCCCGGCGCGCCCCCTGTGGTGCCAGCCCGGCGGCGGCCCCTCCCCGGTGACAGCGCGGGGTCCCGGAGGCGGGTGGGGGCCGGCCAGGGGGCGCCGGCGGGGGAGGGGACGGCGGTCGAGCGAACCGGCATCCGTGGAGCCTGCTGCGGCCCTCGACAACTCGGGCCGGGGGTTGGTGGGGCTCTGCGGGGCAGGTGTCCCCACGCGCGGCCCCGTGGAAAGGCGCGACTGCAAGGGGGGATTTTTTCCATTTCGTGGGCAGAGCTTTCTTTGTAACAGATCTGATGAGGCTGAGTTCCTCCGTTCAGAGGCTGGTCCGTTAAGCCTTTTACTTCCGGTGGAACACTCACCCCGGGAGCCGGTGGGCAGACCTGCCGGGCAGAGTCCTCAGACAGGGAGGGTGCCTGGAGCTCGCAGCCCCTGTGGGGACCGGGCACCGCTTCCCGGCCAGCAGGGAGCAGGTTGGGCGGAGGGGTGTCGGTAGAGGCTGGCTCAGCAGGGACTGCTCATCCCCCACCTCCTTCAGTTACCCATCCCAGCAGGTGGCCGGCTCTGACCGCCAGGGGGTGACCCCGGGGCTGCTCTACCTCCTGGGCCCGCCGAGAGACTGGGTGACCCTCTGGACCAGCTTTACGTTCAGAGCATCTCCTGCTTCTCACTGGCAGAGAGGGACGATAAGAAAGCTGGCTTGGAGCGGGCTTCTCCAAGCTCCCCGTAAGGTCCTGGGCGCGGGGGACAGGGAAGGCCCCGGTGAGGGAAACGCTCCGAAGTCTCAGCTGCATGTTTCAGGGAAACCCTGCAGCTGCCGCGGCTCACTTTGCTCTTCTCAAGGTGGCGCACCCAGAGCTGGGAAGCAGGGGGAGATGCCCCAGTCCGGCACGGAGTAGCCTCGGGGGCTCGGGTGTCTCCGGTTCTCACACAAGCCTCTGCCAGCCGCCTCACTCTCAGCCCATCCCCTGCTTGATCCCAGGAAAGGAGAAGTATGGGCTCCCCTTCTCCCACTATAGCCCGCTTCGTTGGAACCATATAACGGGGAACAGGAAGCAGCTGAAACAAGGGCAGGTGGCCCACCCCCTCTTACTTCATCAGCACAGGGCAGGTGGTGACCTGATGCAGTACTCCCCCCAGGTCCCCGGACTTCCAGGGCTGGGCACCTGTGACCGCACAGGAATTTAAGAGCCTCCCCAAAGGAAGAAAGGGCCCTCCGCTGAGTACTTCCCTGCCCCAGCATGGACACACATGCACACACCTGGGCACGCTCGTGTGCACATGCGTTCACACACAGCACGCACATAAAAATATGTGCACGCACCACATGTAAACACACACAAGCACAAACACACACGCATGCACACACGTACACAAGCACACACGCTTTTTCTACCCCAGCAGAGGAGAATTATCCAAGATTGGCCCTTTTTATCTTTGGAAAGAGGTGAGATGAGATGCTGTCACCATCAGAAGTGCCAGTTCCTTCCCAAGAACTTCCCGAAGGTTTCCCGGAGAAATTCAGTGGGATGTGGGTGAAAAGTGGAAGAGAGGGTCTGGAGGCAGGTGAAGGTGAGTGGCGGGCTCAGCTCAGCCGTCATTGTGGGCATTTTGCGGCCGAGATGCTCAAGGTTTGGGTGACCTCCACGAAAGCAGCCCTGCAGGTGGCCCTGGGAGACCGCGGGCACCTGCGCTCGGGGGTGCCAGATCTGATGTTGAGGGTTGGTTCCACCACTTTCTGTGATCCTGGGCACCTAACCCTTGGCTCTTCTGAGCTGGCCTCCTGGTCAGTAAAGTGGAACAAAAACATCTGCTTCATAGACTCTCGTGCGCAGTGAAGGAGGCCATGTAGACAGAGTGCCTGGAACACTCTGGAACACAGCGGGCGCGATGCTCTCTCTCTGTTTCGTCCGTGCCCTTTAACTAATACAAAAGGGGGGAGGGAGACAGTGGTCCTCAGACCTCTGCCATCTGTGTCAGTGCTTCTTGACCTTGCTGTGCGCCCTCTGCCTTTGTTGCCGGCCCTGTTGGGGGCTCCTGGCTGCATCTCTAGCCCTGGGGGAGAACCGGATCATTTGGGTTTCCAGGCATGTGCTAGAAAGTCATAACCCCGCGCTCACCTCACGCTCGACACCCAGCAGCACTGTTGGGACTTTAATCCTGGGTTGAGAGCTCCTACAGCAATGCTTCCAGCGGCTGCGGTTTCTTTTCTTAAAGTCCCAGGCACTGGATTAATTCCTAAAGTTCCCAGCATGCAGTCGTGTTCTCTCTCCCTTTTATCCCCATCCCACCTCCTTTCCGGGAAAGGTCACTCTTGAGGGGAGAGCCCCGCGGAGTCGGAGTCAGGGGATGAGGCAGGTACCGCTTCTGACGCGTGTGCCGTTCTGTCCGCCCATCGTCCCTCCTGCGGCCCCCACGTTGTTTCTGCTCCCTGTCTGTCCAGTGCCCCGGCTCCTGGTCCTTCCACGCTCCCCCCAGAGAGGGCCCCAGTGGGGAAGAAGAAGATAACAGGCAGAACAGTGGCTTCTGGGGCTTCCCTGGTGGCGCAGTGGTTGACAGTCCGCCTGCCGATGCAGGGGACACGGGTTCGTGCCCAGGTCCGGGAAGATCCCACATGCCGCGGAGCGGCTGGGCCCGTGAGCCATGGCCGCTGAGCCTGCGCGTCCGGAGCCTGTGCTCCGCAACGGGAGAGGCCACAGCAGTGAGAGACCTGCGTACCGCAAAAAAAAAAAAAAAAAAAAAAGGAACAGTGGCTTCTGCAGATGGTGTCGGCTCCAGCAAAGCTTGGGGTGCAGACGTAACATTGTCTTTAGGGACAGCCAGCCAGCGTCCCCGTCTGAGGACGTACCGTAGTGATCGTACCGTAGGTGTTCCAGGTTCCTAGAGAAACCGTGGCGGCCCTCGGGAGGCTGGTTCACTGCTTCCTTGGTGTGAAGGAGACTCCAGCACACACGGGCACTTCACCTGCTCAGGTATCCAGTGGGAGGCCGCCACGGGGATCTGGGGTCCACTTGAGGGATCCGTGTTCCATCCGCCGGATTCTCCTGCAGAGGTTGTGCAGAGGAGGCTCAGAGGGCAGACGTGGCTTATCTTCCCGGGTCTGGGTCCTTCCTGGGTCTACACAGAAGCAGCATCCCAGGTGGCTGGCAGCCATGGCAGGAGCCAGACGGCGGTCCTGTCCTAAGCGCCTCCACTACCACCCCCACGGCCTCGGGTTAGTTACCTAACCTCTCTCTGCCGTGGATTTCTCCGCTGTCACGCGGGGATGCTAGTTGTGCTGCTTGTTGTAGAAGTCCAAGTGGACAGGGCAAATAGCTTAGTTATCCAGACGAGTTTACTGAGCAGCTGCTATGTACTGAGAGCCGGGATCCAGCTTGGTGAGTCCCCCCGAGCCATGGCCCCTCTGCCCCCTGCTTCCCCCGGAAGGGACAGATAGTAAACTGCCGCTGTTGCAGGGTGCCTGGTGATGGGCAGGACACCGCGGGATTCGGCTGGCAGGAAGGGGCTGTGATGCCGGCCGTACATGGGGCCCAATGAAGAGGTTTCCTTCCTCAGAGAAGACTGGCGTTGTGGGGAAGGAGCCCTTCTCGCAGACTGGGTGGCCTCAGGAGGACCCAGGCCGGGGACTGCCGTATGGCCAGGGCTGCGGCCTCACGCGGCCCGCAACACCTCTGCACACCTGTCCCCATCGCCTGCGCCTCCACCTGCCAGGGGGGCGGGTGGGACCTGGCACCTCCCAGCCCCAGGTGAAGGAGGAGGGAGTGGGAGCCCCCAAGCCCAGAGAGCCAGCACCGCAGCTCTGAGGACTCTGCTCTAGGAGCTGATGCGTCCTGTTCCTACCCAGAGGGCTTGCTGTTTCTCTCCGCAGCTTCCCCTGACCTCAGAACCTGCTCCTTTCTCCCACCCGTGTCCGGAGCAAGGATGAGCTCAGCAGGGTTGCCCAGGGCATAACGGGACAATGCCCTTGGCATCAGGGAGCTTGAGGGGTCCCGCCTGGTGGCACGTCCGGGCGTAGGTCTGCCCACCTCCTGAATGAGGCAGAGTGAGGCCTTTGTGGGACCCCCGGACCTGGCCTTGGGCTTGGGTTTGGTGAGAGGCCTCATCTGGGCAAGACTGGCCACCCTGGAGACCACGATAAGTGCCGTTGAAAGGGACCGCCTGCTGGTGCATCGCCCTGGTCTAGCGGCCCCCTGGGGGACAGCCCCTTGTCAGGGGGGCCGCCCTCGGCCTCTGTGAGTTGCCACGTCCTTGTTCCCGCCTCGCTCTGCAGCTGGAACTCAGGTCTTAATGGGCGATCAGCCACTTGAGTTCTACTAAGTTGTTTCTGCTCTAAAATAATGGAACAAATGAGAAAAATCCAAAAGGAAGAGCAGTTAGAGCACTGGAAAGTTAAAATGTCAAGAGAAGGCTGTTCCCAGTTCCAGCGCCTTGTTGTGGTTGGTTCTCCCCGCCCTGTGACTGTGCCCCCTTCCCCGCTGGGGCTAAGCCCCCGTCTGCCGGGCCTTCTCTCCACCCTGCTGCCCTCCCCCAAGCCTGGCTCTGTTGACACCTGGGACCCCAGGCCGTGAAGCCGGCACTCAGCCCCCGTGGAGCTGCGGGGCCGGGCCTGCCATCCCCTCCCCAAAGGTTCCCCCGGGGCTCAGGCCCGCCCTCCTCCCTGCGCTGGGAGCCCCGGCTCTGCCCGCCCTGCCGCAGTCTCCCTGTGCCGCCCTGCCCTGCTCTGGCTCTGCGCCCTTCGAGGACGGCAGCCTCCACTGCCTCTGGCACAGACACGAGCCAGCGCTTCAAGTTGGCCGATCGTCTTCAGCCTATTTGCTGCAGGGTGCACCTGCCCCCGTCTGGTCCAGCGCGGTCCGCATGGCGGGGCCTGGAGTCCCTCCCTGGCTCATGGAATGTCTTTCCCCTCCTGGAATGTCTGGCTGGCTGCCTGGTGAAGCCTAGGGGAGATTCCCTTTTGCCCGCAGACGTGTGCCCCTGCTTTGCCCCACGCTCAGAACATCCCTGGCCTGCCGACCGGAAGGGTCTATGCCCGTCTGTACAGGGATGCACTCCCTGGCCAGGCAGACCCAGCGAGTCCTCTGGGCTTCTGCGCTGCTGTCCTCTCCCCACATCACTGCCAGGTGCACTGCCCTCCGCAGTCCCAGCAAAGTCATTTATCCTCCTTTTAATGTTCATAATGTAAGAGCTTTAAAAAGATATTGAAATGGTAACAAGCTAATTGCAACCAAGGGAAGTTGGAGAAAGGGGGTCATTCCATACCCTTTCAGGGATTCCGGTGCAAATGGAGGTATAGGGCTGGTTGTGATGGGGAGAAGACCCAGCCCCTCGCCTGTGATGACCCTCTGTCTGCAGCTGCGCCAGAGCCGGGCTGTGAACACCGATGTCTCCATTTTCAGTCTCTTTTTCAACAAGTAGATCAGCCGCTAAAGTAAGTCAGCCTGACTCCTGAGATGCCGTATCAGGTGCTTCCAAATAAGATCTCTTGGAAACTGAGTCTCTCAAATTTTAGCCCGAGGTCGTGGAGAACTCGGGAGGCTGCTGGACCCCCTCCTTCCCACTATACGGTCGGAAAACCTCTTAAACCAGACACTTTCTGACACCTGGACGCCCCAGCACGGGGTTGGCTGGAGGCCCGAACCTCACTAATGTCATCAGGGTTGACGGGTAATGACATGGAGACCTTGCCGGCTAAGCGCAGGGGGGCCGGAGCTGCTCTCGGCGGTCACGTGGAGGGGCAGAGGCCGTGGTGCTGGACAGACAGCCTCTCAGTGCCCGGCTCTGCCACGGAAAGGTCACCTTCTCCTCGGTGAGGTGGGTGCAGTGCTGACGCCCCACACGGGGTGATGCGGATGGCGCTAGGCAGCACTCGTACAGAGCCCAGGGCGGAGCCGGCCACCCGGGGAGGCTCAGTAAACACGTCCTGTCCCCCGGCCCCCTCCCTCTGCCCTGTCCACTCGGAGACTCTGGAAGAAGCCTTCGCAGTGCCTTGGTGTCCCCGGTTTCATATCTGTGAGCCAGCCCACTGTGACAGACAGCCAAAAAGACGGGGGCAGTGCCAAGGCCCCGAGACCCCGGCCCACTGCCCAGGGCACCTCCCTCTCCGACCCGGCAGAGGCGAATCTCTTGCCCTGAACGAGAGGGCCAGTGGCCTCACCAGAGCCCTTGTGGGCCAAGCAGCTGCTTGGCCTCAGAAACGTGCAGAGTACGGCTCTGAGTGTCAGGGAAGAAAAGCACGGGCAGGGCGCCCCGTCAGGCAGCTTCTGGGAACCTCATTTGCACACTCAGCTGGGATGCTGAGCCCTGTGCCAGCCTCAGGGACCCCGACACAAGCCCAGCAGTGGGCAGCAGGGGCTGGGCGGACAGGTAGCCTTGGGTCACTGCAGGCTGGGGCCCCACTCCCCTGTCCTGGGTTTGCGGTTTGCAGGTGGCAGGCTGCACTCCTGGGGACTGGGGGAGGTCTTTGGCAAGAAGGGCTGAGAGGGTCCCCAGAGGACACAGAGGGCCCTCAGGTGTCCATGTCAAGACAGCTGCAGCCCAGCCCTGCCCCAGTGAAGGATTCCTCCATGCTCCCATCCCCTCCCCTTCGGCTGGACGGGCCATGAGACGGGAGGGGGGCCCCGGCAGCCCCCGTCCAGGTGTGGCAGAGGATGGGCTCCAGCCTGGTGGACGGCTCGCGGCCGGTGCAGGAGGCGTGTCAGCCGCCCAGCTCGAAAGACGTAGAGACGGAGCCACGGCCTCTTGCTCAGCTCATCGGGCTAATTCCTCCCACTTTCGTGGTTAAGTGTTGGCATTGCCAGGGTTCTGAATCTTTTTGAGAAAAAAGTATTCTAAGGTAGTGCACACTTAAAGATGCAGCCGTGAGAGTATAAAAAGTGCACCCGTCTCTCCCCGGGCACCGGGTTTGCAGCCGTGCTGTGGGTCACTGTACAGGGCATTCACGTGCCTTGGAAATGGCACCAGACGTTTCCAATCTCAGAAACAACCTCTGCAGTCGATGCTGTGGTCATTTGCCTTGGCCGCGGCCCTGCCTACCTGCCCCCCACCCCATCACCCCACCAGGTACCACATCTCCTTCTCAATTCCCAAAGCTGATTGCCCGATGGGGACTTTTGCCTGAACAGAAACTCACAGCACCTCTGAAAACTCGGTCTTGACACAATGAAAGAAGAGCGAGAACGTTCTGTTCAGTTGGCTTTAGATGCCCTGCCTAACATTTTTTTTAATTTTTAAAAATCGTAGTACAGGGCTTCCCTGGTGGCGCAGTGGTTGAGAGGCTGCCTGCCGATGCAGGGGACGCGGGTTCGTGCCCCGGTCCGGGAAGATCCCACATGCCGCGGAGCGGCTGGGCCCGTGAGCCATGGCCGCTGAGCCTGCGCGTCCGGAGCCTGTGCTCCGTAACGGGAGGGGCCACAGCAGTGAGAGGCCCGCGTGCCGCAAAAAGAAAAATCGTAGTAAAATACACATAGCATAGCATTTTACCGCCTTCGCCGTTTTCAGTGTACAGTTCGTGGCACTGATACATTCACATTGTCGTGCGGCCACCACCACCGTCCGTCTCCAGAACTTTCTCATTTTCCCAACTGAAACTCTGTCCCCACTAAACACTGACTCCCCTGCCCGCACCCCAGCCGCCCGGCAGCCACCACCCTACTCTCTGTCTCTGTGAATCTGAGTCCTCTAGGGACCTCCTATAGGTGGGATCAAACAGGATTTGTCTTTTTGCGACTGGCTCATTCCACTGAGCCTAATGTCCTCAGGGTTCATCCTTGTTGTAGCAGATGTCAGAACGTCCTTCCTCTTTAAGGCTGAATAAGATTGCCTTGTGCGGAGGGACCACATTCCATTTATTCGTCGATGAATTTGCCTGCTATATTTTAAACCTGAATCATCTCCACTCTTATCACCTCAGTTTGCAAAGCGTAGGTCTGTTGCAATAGTGAATTATTGTGTCTTCTGGAAAACTTTGTGTTCCCAAAGCCCTCCCCCGTTTCCTGGTCCTGGTCGTGCTCATCCAGGGCGGTTGTGTGCGGTGTGGTCTATGAAGTGAAATGTTACAGGCCGGGACGGGAGTCAACTGTTCAGGGAAGACAGATGCTTTTCAGATTCAATTACACTCAGTCCGTTTACCAGCAACATGACATCACGGTTGAGAGCACCGATTCTGGGGCGGGTTCGTCTGCGTTTGCACCTGGGAGCGTGCGGGCAAGTTACATGCCTCGGTGTCTCCGTCTGTGAGGTGGGGGGAGGCCAGCGTCCACTTCACAGGGCCGCAGTGATTAAATTCAAGCATGTGTGCTGAAACGGGGTGGCATGTGGTGTATGTTTAGGAAGGTCGTGTTATTTTTACTTGTTTGTTTATTATTTACGCATGTCATGGATTCAAGCTGCCGGATCTCTGTGTCTGGCTGGGGGAACCTTCCCGAGACGTGTGGCCCTGTGTGTCGTGCCATCGTTCCAGGCACAGGGCCGTGTGTCCAGGAGTGCTCTGTGGAATGGGGGGGCCGGCCCAGCCCCTCGGGTGTATCCAGCTCTGTGATACCTGGTGACTGTGTTCCCCAGGTCGGCCCCCAAACCTCTCTTCCCAGCAAAGAAAAGACCGCAAATGCCTTTCATTTCTCCTCCGACTGTTTCGGAGGTGGCGCTCCATCAGGACAGCAGTGAGAAGGGAGGACGGGGGGCGGGGGGGGGACGTGACCACCCAGTGCAGGCTCTCAGCTTGGATGCGCTGGGACCAGCATGGGGCAGCCTGCATGCCCGCGTGCTCTCCAGCTGCATGAGGGTTTCCAGGCTTCTGGGTCGTTTGTTTTGCTGGAGGGGATAGTAGCGGTACCCACAAGCACTTACCGATAATTTTACAGGCGAAACCAGCCTTTGCTGTGGAAACGAGCGGTGCTTGGAGAGTGCTCTGCTGGTTGCTTTCCCCTGCGGCCCCAGGACCGCTCTGCTGTCTCTGTCCCTTGGATGCCGGCTGTGCTCCCCCAGCCCCCGTGTGCAGCCTGGGAGAGCTGCTCGGCCCTGGGCGATCTGTCACAGGCAGACCCTCCTCAGTTTAGCCGAGAGGGAACACGGGCCGCAAGGAAAAGCGGCCGCCGCCCTGCGGTCACCACCGCCCGGCTGCAGGCTCCGGGAACCAGGGTGCTGTCCAGGTGGGGTCAGGCATCCCCGAGGCCAGCTGCAAGGTGCATTGATTCATTCTGTAAGCAGAACAGTTAGCAGACCCAGTGATTCAGGCTGGCTTTACCCCCACAGCTTCTGCCTTGGGGATTTTTTTGTTTTTACATTTATAGCCTTACAACTAACAGAAAAAGAGGCAGTGCATTTGACATGATCGTCTAGAGATCTTCAGTCATCTCTCCACCTGCGATTCCCATTTGCAAGAACAGCTAACCCGGAGCATCGTTCCTTGTTACGTAAAGGCTGACTGCCGGCAGAAGCAGCCGGGCGTGGCTGGCGGCTCGTCTGGAGCCCGTCTGCCATGCGCACCGGTTCCAGAGCGCTTCGGGGAGCAGCCCCCAAAGTGTCTGCGCTCAGAGTTGTGTTATATAAGCTTCACAGGGGGAAGAGTCAAGATGTGGGCAGTGCTTAAAGGCTCAAAATTCATGGTCACACATACCCTGAGATCTCAGTGAAGCTTCTTATGTAAGCCTCAGATGTCTTACCGTCACTATTAATAACAGAAAAAGAGCAAATACAAGAAGCAGTGGAACACGTGACTCAGAGATGGCTTAAGACGCCCCCTGGAGCCCGCAGGACGTGCGGCGGTGGTCCAGCATGTACTTGAGACCCATTTTGCGGGGGGTGTTTCGAAGGCTGAGCCCCAAAGAGCGGAGATGGGAGATGGCACCTGTGCCCTCCTGGCAAAGACGGCCCCGAATATTCCAAGGGGTGAGGGTCTGAGAGGCACTTCCTGTGGCAGGGTTATAAAGGGGCGCGTGTAGGAGCAGTGAGTTTTCTCCGGGAGTATTTCTTGAAGCTACTGGCACCAGGCAGAAGAGGGATGAGGTGGGTCCCAGCCTCAGGGACGGAGAGGACACTCCCGTGCAGGTGATGCCTGGGTGATGGAGGGTGCTGAGGTGGGTGGGCAGAGGGTGAGGGCGGCCCTTCTCAGAGTCAGACTCGGCGGCCTGCCCTGGGCACCCAAGATGTTAAGCCTGATCGTCAGGGCCCGATTCTCAGGGCTCCCATGAGTGAGCCTGGAGGGTGCGGGCTGCGTGCACCGGCGGACGTGGCTGGGTCCTCCACCTGCTCCCCTCTCCCTGCACCCCATATTTCCCCCCCGGAACGTGACAACATATGCCAAGCCCTGCACCCTATTTTTTCCGACTCTTCCTGTGCACGGCATCTCCCCTCCCAGGCCTTTCCCTGAAGCCCAGGGCCTCTCCAGGGATGGGGGACTCTGGGCCTCTTGGGCACTGGTGCTGGAGCAGCGGGGCCCCCTCTACGTCTGGGGTTTCTGACTCGGTTTGCGGCCCTGTGGTGACCCCTCCCCACACACCCTCAGCGGATGCAGGTTGGGTCCAGACACCACAGGGCCCCCTCGAAGCCTCCAGCTCCCACCCCGCCTCGGACGTGCCAGGCTTGGCTTCTGGAAGAAAAAGCCAGGGTTTAGTGGCTCTCGGCCAGCCGCTGTGAGCCCCAGGCATCACATTAAAACTAGTGAGCCCCAGAGGGACTGCTTGGTTCAGCGCAGAGGCTGCACGGGTGACACGGCCTCCACAGGCTGGGTGGCACGGGTGCCACGCGATGTGGGACACTGGGCGTCTCGGCGTGGCCCAGGAGACGCGACATCGGGGACGAGCACCCCCGAATGTGCAGCCGCACTGAGCAGAAACCCCGATCTTTGGAGGCACTTGTAGCAGCCGTAGAGGATGCCCGTGGGGGTTTTCTCCCGATGGTGGACGCCGGCCTCCTCCCGGATAAGACGCAGGACGGTGGGGCTTGGACCCGATCAGGGCCCCCAGCGTCACCCATGCCCAGAGACATTTCTTTTCTGGCAGGAAAACTGTGCTCAATTTTTCTAATGAAATTTCAAGCGATAAAAAGAAAAGGAAATACAGGAGGCGATGGAGGGAGGGAGGAAGGAAGGCAGCCCCCACTGCAGATGGAAGCCTCTCAGCTCCCCTGCGTCCCACGACCAGCTCAGCTCACTGGACTTTCTCCCCAGCTCCCATCTCAGTGCACACGCCACTGTTCGCCAGGGCGCCCGCGTGACGGCCCCAGGTGCCTCTCTGGCAGGTTCCCGCCTGCCTGCGTTGTCACCTCGTCCTGTCTTTGTTCCCGTGGGTCCCCACCGTTTGGGGTGAATTGTGTCGCCCCCAAAAGATATGCCCACGTCCTAACCCCCAGTACCTGTGAACTGGACTGTGTTTGGAAATAGGGTCTTTGCAGATGTAACCAAGGTGAGATGAGGTCGTGCTGCTTGAGGAGGGGCCTTTATCCCACGTGACTGTGTCCTTCAAGCACGTGCAGAGAACAGAAGGCGGAGGTGGAGACTGGGGTCACGTGTCCACAAGCAGGGAGCCCCAGGGGTTGCTGGCCGCCACCAGAGCTTGAGAGAGACGAGGACGGACGCTCCCCGAGAGCCTTCGGAAGGACCCAAACCCGCCATCGCCTTGACGGCAGACTCCCGGCCTGCGTAAGCTTCTGTGGTTTTAAGCTGCCCGTTTGTGACACTTTGTTCCGGGAGCCCCAGAAAACTCATACAGTTGCCTCGTTTTAACTTCATTACCTCTTTAAAGACTTTCTCCAAATACAGCCCTCCCCCGAAAGCCTTGATCGTTCTCTGGAAGGGGCTGAAAGGCGCAGCTTCCCTAGAACCCTCGGGTTCCCGGTTCATCCCCACTGGGAATGACAGTGGGACGTGGACGCTTGCTTCGCAGGACAGCCGAGCTCTCCGGCCTGAGCTGGAGAGAGGGGCCGTTCCCGCCTCCTGGTCACGGTCTCGCTTTCCCGCGGTTTCTTCTACATCTTGCCTTTTCGCCCTCCCCCGATCCCCGCCACACTCACATTCCGCCTTGAAACAGGGCCAGAGGGACTGCATGTTGGGGGAAGGCTCCCCATGGGTGGTCGCCGAGGGGCTTCGGCGCCAGGTCCTCTCCTCCTGCCCCCTCCTAGCCGGGGCACCCAGGAGCCCTGACCCCAGGATGGGTCTCCCGGGACCACACCCGGAGTCCTGACGCAGCAGAGCCGCGCGGGCAGGGTAGCAGGACGAGGGCCCATCGAGGGGAAGTGCAAGGCTCGTGGGCCACGAGCTGCCTCTTACTGGGGTTAGATCTCGAGAAGTAAAGCAAATCTGAAGCAGACAGACGCCCTCAGCCACGTCCTAGCTTCGGGCAGCGCTCCGAGGCGAGCTCCGCGGCAGCGCATGTTCTTCCGCCCCTCGCTTTGTGCATTTTCAGTCCCCTGGGAGCCATTATTTCTAACAATGGAGCTTGGCCTCAGACACCAGAAGCGAGAAAAAACAGAAACAAAGCAACCCTGAACGATGACAAGAGCCGTGAGTGGATCAGCTGTGACAGATGGGTCCAGGGTGGAGGCTGCCGCAGACTCGAGCGGGGAAATGGGCCCCGAAATCCCGCTGAGGCTCAGGGCAGCCCAGAGCCTGAGCAAGTGGGGGTTACAGAGTCTGGGTGGCCGCGTCCTGCCGGCGAACGTGCACACGTCCAGGGCAGTTCCCACGACTGGACAGTTCCCGGGCTCTTTCCCTGCAGCCTCCCAGCCTCACCGTCCCCCAGGCCCACGGCAGCTCTCAGGGGCTGAATCACAGCCTTTGACCCGCTCCCAAGCTTCCAGCGTCTCCGCCGTCTAACCCGTGCTTCCCTGGCCCCGTCCTGCAGTTTGGTCCCAATCCTACAGACACTCCGTGCCTCATGCAGCTTCAAGGACTCCCATCGCCTGCAATAAAAGATCCCAGCCTTCTCAGAATGGAGGCCAAGGGTTTGTTAGCTCCCTGGGACTGCTAACAAATCAGCCATGAGCAGCGTGACTGAAAACAGAAATGTATTCTCTCACTGTTCCGGAGGCCAAAAGTTCTAAATCAGTATGACGGGGGTCGTAATCGAGGTGTTGGCAGAGGCCCTGGGGGAGAATCCGTCCCTGCCTCTTCGGCCTTCTGCGGTTGCCAGCGTATCTTGGCTTGCGTCCTCATCCCTCGAGTCCTCAAGGCCAGCATCTTCCAACCTCTCTCTGCCCCGGCTTCACGTCACTTTCTCCTCCCTGTGTTGTCGGCTCTCCCTCTGCCTCCCTTGTGATTCTGTGATTTCATCTAGGCCCACCTGAATAATCTGGGATGATCTCAGGAGCCTTAATCTAATCACACCTGCAGAGACTTTGCCCCATGAGATGATATTCACAGCTTCCCGGGGTTAGGGTGTGGGTATCTTTGGGGGGTGGGGCATTATTCAGGGCCAACGGCCACTTGGCTGTAAACACATTCTAGCCTCAGCTCACAGCACGTTTCCTCAGCCCCACAGGCTCTCCACACGTAGTCACTGTGCCCTAAGCCCAGCGGGATCGTCGGTCTAGAATTGTGGGTAGGGTGGAGCGAGGTGATCACACTTGCCCTTCACCTCCAGGCTGATTCACCCTGCTCCTTGTGGCCTCCCCATCCCTTGAGGTCGGCCCTCTTTCACAGATGTGTCCCATCTGCCTTTGTTTTCGTGTGTGTTGTGGACATCATCGCCTCCTCTGCCGCCGGGTACATATTACAGGCAGGGTCTTAGACATCTCTCTGCTCCCCCCACCAAATGTCGCTCTTCATTTTGATTGCATTAACTCGTGCTGCGCTAGGCAATGTGCCTCTCACACCCTGTCACCTAACAGGCTGCCTCGACTGCCTCTTGTGTGTTGGACCCCGGAAGAGGTGCGTGAGGAAGAGATGAATCTCGGGAAGTGGTGGTTTGCTTCAGAACCTCAGGCTCAAATCACCCCACCACCCCCTCAGCTGCTTATCCAGCGGCCCCAGAATCAGCAGACTGGGCTTTGCTTCCAGCAGTGCCACGTGCTGGTTGTATGATCTTGGGCCTCAGTTTCCACATCTGTCAATGGGGCTAGTACCTGCCTGGCAGACATTTGGGTCATGCTCACCACATCCCAGGTATCTTGGGACGTATTTTATAGAGGCTGTGCATCCTCCCCAGATGGCAGATGAGGAAAGTATGCAGTGAAGGAGGTAAGGAATTTGCCCACCATCCCAGAGTCCTTGAGAAGCAAAGCTGGCTGTGGAACAGGAGGGCAGGCCTCAGGCTCTGTGCAGTGAATGTGCCTCTCGGGGAGAAGGAAGAGCCAGCCATGGGGTGAGGTGGTCATTCCAGTATCTGGGGCTCAGGGCAGAAGCTGCCCAGGGGAGCCCCGCAGCGCCGTGAAGCTGGCCCTGTCCACTCTGAGGTTGAGATGTCTAAGACCAGAGATGTTGGGAGACTTGCCTGGGGCACACGGTGTATTAGAGGGGGAACAGAGTCAGGTCCTGGAAGCCCAGTTCAGAGGCTTTTCCTCGGCCGGTTCGTCACGCCCTTACAAGCTCTGCGAGAGCAGTGAAGTTGGTCTCTAGGGACCTCTCTCTGCATTTGTCCCAAACTCACCCTCCCACAATTCCAGGAGGCTTTGCGTGTGTGCTGCCCCCCGAGCGTGTCCATGATTCCCAGCTTCGCCCACACCTGGTCTCCATCATCTAAGACGGTTTATCGCACTGAGCCGCCAGCTCCTCTCCCTTCCCTCGGCCTGGCCTTCACCCGCTGCTGGACTCGCAGTCGCCCTTCCTTTTCATTCCCACTCACTGGTGTGAACCTGGATGAGTTCCTCTACTCTCTGAACCTTAACACCTGCGAAATAGGAATAACAGTGCCCACCTTTAAAGCTTGCTTTAAGGATCAAAGATAATGTGTGTTCTTCCACAAATAAACGGCAAGAAAAGGGGACCATGTCTCACACACACACACACACACACACACACACACACACTCACACTCGTTTTCAAGTCAGGATCCACACAAGACTCACCTGGTGCATTTGTTTGCTGACCCTCTTGGTCTTTATCCATTTGTTGCATCCCTTACGTTCCTTTTGCCATTTTATTGGTCAAAGAAGACATATTACTTCTTGTCCTCAAAACATGCCCCAAGGATAGATATCTGACAACCTGAGAAGTGATAAGGGAGATTGTTGTCAATTTTATTTCCATGTGATAATCGCACTGTGGCTATCTTAAACCATAAGAAAGAAATCTTATATTTTAGAGATCCACACTGAAATACATGCATGAAATAATACGATGTCGAAAATGAGCTTCACAGTGACCCCACTGGAGGGCGAAGTCGGGGGACAGGCAAAGCAGGATGGGTCTCGCGATGAGAGTCGTGGAAGCTGCGAGGTGGGGAGGGAGGCCCCGTTATGCCAGGCCTTCTGCTTTTGCACGTGTTGGAGCATCTCCATTATACAACAGTTCCTCTTTCCTTTCAGAGAATGTGTGTAATGTGTCTGGCTCATAGTAATAAATGGTAGTTTTTGTTATTATTTTTATTTTTGAACACCTTTATTGGAGTATAATTGCTTTACACTGGTGTGCCAAGTTTCTGCTGTATAACAAAGTGAATCAGCTATACATATACGTATATCCCCATATCCCCTCCCTCTTGTGCCTCCCTCCCACCCTCCCTATCCCACCCCTCTAGGTGGTCACAAAGCACCTAGCTTATCTCCCTGTGCTGTGCGGCTGCTTCCCACTAGCTGTCTGTTTTACATTTGGTAGTGTATATATGTCCATGCCACTCTCTCACTTCGTCCCAGCGTACCCTTCCCCCTCCCCATGTCCTCAAGTCCATTCTCTATGTCTGCGTCTTTATTCCTGTCCTGCCCCTAGGTTCTTCAGAACCACTTTTTTTTTTTTTTTTAGATTCCATATATATGTGTTAGCATACGGTATTTGTCTTTCTCTTTCTGACTTACTTTACTCTGTATGACAGACTCTAGGTCCATCCACCTCTCTACAAATAACTCAATTTCGTTTCTTTTTATGGCTGAGTAATATTCCATTGTACATACGTGCCATATCTTCTTTCTCCATTCATCTGTCGATGGACATTTAGGTTGCTTCCATGTCCTGGCTATTGTAAATAGAGCTGCAGTGAACATTGTGGTCCATGACTCTTTTTGAGTTATGGTTTTCTCAGGGTATATGCCCAGTAGTGGGATTGCTGGGTCATATGGTAATTCTATTTTTAGTTTTTTAAGGAACCTCCATACTGTTCTCCATAGTGGCTGTACCAATTCACATTCCCACCAGCAGTGCAAGTGTTCCCTTTTCTCCGCACCCTCTCCAGCATTTATTGTTTGTAGAATTTTTGATGATGGCCATTCTGACCGGTGTGAGGTGATACCTCATTGTAGTTTTTTTTTGTTTTTTTTTTTTTTTGTGGTACGCGGGCCTCTCACTGTTGTGGCCTCCCCCGCTGCGGAGCACAGGCTCTGGATGCGCAGGCTCAGCGGCCATGGCTCACGGGCCCAGCCGCTCCGCGGCACGCGTGATCCTCCCAGACCGCGGCACGAACCCGTGTCCCCTGCATCGGCAGGTGGATTCTCAACCACTGCGCCACCAGGGAAGCCCTCGTTGTAGTTTTGATTTGCATTTCTCTAATGATCAGTGATGTTGCGCCTCCTTTCATGTGTTTGTTGGCAACCTGTATATCTTCTTTGGAGAAATGTCTGTTTAGGTCTTCTGCCCATTTTTAGTTTGGGTTTCTTTTTTTTTGATATTGGCTGCATGAGCTGCTTGTAAATTTTGGAGATTAATCCTTCGTCAGTTGCTTCATTTGCAAATATGTTCTCCCATTCTGAGGGTTGTCTTTTGGTCTTGTTTATGGTTTCCTTTGCTGTGCAAAAGCTTTGAAGTTTCATTAGGTCCCATTTGTTTGTTTTTATTTCCATTTCTCTAGGAGGTGGGTCAAAAAGGATCTTGCTGTGATTTATGTCATAGAGCGTTCTCCCTATGTTTTCCTCGAAGAGTTTGATAGTGTCTGGCCTTACATTTAAGTCTTTAATCCATTTTGAGATTATTTTTGTGTATGATGTAAGGGAGTGTTCTAATTTCATTCTTTTACATGTAGCTGTACAGTTTTCCCAGCACAACTTATTGAAGAGGCTGTCTTTTCTCCATTGTATATTCTTGCCTCCTTTATCAGAGGTAAGGTGACCATATGTGCATGGGTTTATCCCTGGGCTTTCTATCCTGTTCCATTGATCTATATTTCTGTTTTTGTGCCAGTACCATGTGTGTACTAGCATGTCTTACAGTTTTCTGCATACAGGTCTTTTGTCTCCTTAGGCAGGTTTATTCCTAGGTATTTTATTCTTTTTGTTGCAGTGGTAAATGGGACTGTTGCCTTAATTTCTCTTTCAGATTTTTCATCATTAGTGTATAGGCATGCCAGAGATTTCTGTGCATTAATTTTGTATCCTGCTACTTTACCAAATTCATTGATTAGCTCCAGTAGTTTTCAGGTAGCATCTTTAGGATTCTCTATGTGTAGTATCATGTCATCTGCAAACAGTGACAGCTTTACTTCTTTTCTGATTAGGATTCCTTTTATTTCTTTTTCTTCTCTGATTGCTGTGACTAAAACTTCCAAAACTATGTTGAATAATAGTGGTGAGAGTGGGCAACCTTGTCTTGTTCCTGATCTTAGTGGAAATGGTTTCAGTTATTATTTTTTTTTTTGTGTGTGTGGTACGCGGGCCTCTCACTGTTGTGGCCTCTCCCGTTGCAGAGCACAGGCTCCGGACGCGCAGGCTCAGCGGCCATGGCTCACGGGCCTAGCCGCTCTGCGGCATGTGAGATCCTCCCAGACCGGGGCACGAACCCGTGTCCCCTGCATCGGCAGGCAGACTCTCAACCACTGCGCCACCAGGGAAGCCCATGGTTTCAGTTTTTCACCATTGAGAACGATGTTGGCTGTGGGTTTGTCATATATGGCTTTTATTATGTTGAGTAAGTTCCCTCTATGCCTACTTTCTGGAGGGTTTTTATAGTAAATGGGTGTTGAATTTTGTTGAAAGCTTTCTCTGCATCTATTGAGATCATATGGTTTTTCTCCTTCAATTTGTTAATATGGTGTATCACATTGATAGATTTGCGTATATTGAAGAATCCTTGCATTCCTGGGATAAATCCCACTTGATCATGGTGTATGATCCTTTTAATGTGCTGTTGGATTCTGTTTGCTAGTATTTTGTTGAGGATTTTTGCATCTGTGTTCATCAGTGATATTGGCCTGTAGTTTTCTTTCTTTGTGACATCCTTGTCTGCTTTTGGTATCAGGGTGATGGTGGCCTCGTAGAATGAGTTAGGGAGTGGTCCTCCCTCTGCTATATTTTGGAAGAGTTTGAGAAGGATAGGTGATAGCTCTTCTCTAAATGTTTGACAGAATTTGCCTGTGAAGCCATCTGGTCCTGGGCTTTTGTCCGTTGGAAGATTTTTAATTTCAGTGCTTGTGATTGGTCTGTTCATATTTTCTATTTCTTCCTGGTTCAGTCTCGGAAGGTTGTGCATTTCTAAGAATTTGTCCGTTTCTTCCAGGTTGTCCGTTTTATTGGCATAGAGTTGCTTGTAGTAATCTCTCATGATCCTTTGTATTTCTACAGTGTCAGTTGTTACTTCTCCTTTTTCATTTCTAATTCTATTGATTTGAATCTTCTCCCTTTTTTTCTTGATGAGTCTGGCTAATGGTTTATCAATTTTGTTTATCTTCTCAAAGAACCAGCTTTTAGTTTTATTGATCTTTGCTATTGTTTCCTTCCTTCCTTTTTCATTTATTTCTGATCTGAACTTTATGATTTCTTTCCTTCTGCTAACTTTGGGGGTTTTTTGTTCTTCTTTCTCTAATTGCTTTAGCTGTAAGGTTAGGTTGTTTATTTCAGATGTTTCTTGTTTCTTGAGGTAGGATTGTATTGCTATAAACTTCCCTCATACAACTACTTTTCCTGCAACCCATAGGTTTTGGGTCGTCGTGTTTTCATTGTCATTTGTTTCTAGGTATTTTTTTAAATTTCCTCTTTGATTTCTTCAGTGATCTCTTGGTTATTTAGTAGTGTACTGTTTAGCCTCTATGTGTTTGTTTTTACAGATTTCTTCCTGTAATTGATATCTAGTCTCATAGCGTTGTGGTCAGAAAGGATACTTGATACAATTTCAATATTCTTAAATTTACTGAGGCTTGATTTGTGGCCCAAGATATGATCTATCCTGGAGAATGTTCCATGAGCACTTGAGAAGAAAGTGTATTCTGCTGTTTTTGGATGGAGCGTCCTATAAATATCAATTAAGTCCATCTTGTTTAATGTATCATTTAAAGCTTGTGTTTCCTTATTTATTTTCATTTTCGATGATCTGTCCATTGGTGAAAGTGGGGTGTTAAGTCCCCTACTATGATTGTGTTACTGTCGATTTCCCCTTTTATGGCTGTTAGCATTTGCCTTATGTATTGAGGTGCTCCTATGTTGGGTGCCTAAATATTTACAATTGTTATATCTTCTTCTTGGATTGATCCCTTGATCATTATGTAGTGTCCTTCTTTGTCTCTTGTAATAGTCTTTATTTAAAGTCTATTTTGTCTGATATGAGAATTGCTACTCCAGCTTTCTTTTCATTTCCATTTGCATGGAATATCTTTTTCCATCTCCTCCCTTTCAGGCTGTATGTGTCCTAGGTCTACAGTGGGCCTCTTGTAGACAGCATATATATGGGGCTTGTTTTTGCATGCATTCAGCCAGTCTGTGTCTTTTCGTGGGAGCATTTAATCCATTTACATTTAAGGTAGTTATCGATATGTATGTTCCTATTACCACTTTCTTAATTGTTTTGGGTTTGTTATTGTAGGTCTTTTCCTTCTCTTGTGTTTCCTGCCTAGAGAAGTTCCTTTAGCATTTGTTGTAAAACTGGTTTGGTGGTGCTGAATTCTCTTAGCTTTTGCTTGTCTGTAAAGGTTTTAATTTCTCTGTTGAATCTGAATGAGATCCTTGCTGGGTAGAGTAATCTTGGTTGTAGGTTTTTTTCCCTTTCATCACCTTAAATATGTCCTGCCACTCCCTTCTGGCTTGCAGAGTTTCTGGTGAAAGATCAGCTGTTAACCTTATGGGGATTCCTCTGTATGTTATTTGTTGTTTTTCCCTTGCTGCTTTTAATATGTTTTCTTTGTATTTAATTGTTGATAGTTTGATTAATATGTGTCTTGGCGTGTTTCTCCTTGGATTTATCCTGTATGGGACTCTCTGTGCTTCCTGGACTTGATTAACTATTTCCTTTCACATATTAGGGAAGTTTTCAACTATAATCTCTTCAAGTATTTTCTCAGTCCCTTTCTTTTTCTCTTCTTCTTCTGGGACCCCTATAATTCGATGTTGGTGTGTTTAACATTGTCCCAGAGGTCTCTAAGACTGTCCTCAATTCTTTTCATTCTTTTTTCTTTATTCTGTTCTGCAGTAGTTATTTCCACTATTTTATCTTCCAGGTCACTTATCCGTTCTTCTGCCTCAGTTATTCTGCTATTGATCCCTTCTAGGGAATTTTTATTTTCATTCATTGTGTTGTTCATCACTGTTTGTTTGCTCTTTAGTTCTTCTAGGTCCTTGTTAAACGTTTCTTGTATTTTCTCTATTCTATTTCCAAGATTTTGGATCATCTTTACTATCATTACTCTGAATTCTTTTTCAGGTAGACTGCCTAGTTCCTCTTCATTTGTTAGGTCTGGTGGGTTTTTATCTTGCTCCTTCATCTGCTGGGTGTTTCTCTGTCTTCTCATTTTGCTTAACTTATTGGGTTTGGGGTCTCCCTTGGCAGGCTGCAGGTTTGTAGTTCCTGTTGTGTTTGGTGTCTGCCCCCAGTGGGTAAGGTTGGTTCAGTGGCTTGTGTAGGCTTCCAGGTGGAGGGGACTAGTGTCTGTGGATGAGGCTGGATCTTGTCTTTCTGGTGGGCAGAGCTGCAGCTGGTAGTGTGTTTTGGGGTGTCTGTGACCTTATTATGATTTTAGGCAGCCTCTCTGCTAATGGGTGGGGTGGTGTTCCTGTCTTGCTAGTTGTTTGGCATAGGACAGACAGAACCCTAGGACAGATGGTAAAAGTGAAGCTATACAGACAAAATCACACAAACAAGAATACACATACACCAAAAAGGGAAAAAGGAAAAACATATATATATCATTGCTCCCAAAGTCACCGCCTCAGGTTGGGCTGATTCGTTGTCTATTCAGGTATTCCGCAGACGCAGGTACATCAAGTTGATTGTGGAGCTTTAATCCGCTGCTTCTGAGGCTGCTGGGAGAGATTTCCCTTCTCTTCTTTGTTCTCACAGCTCCTGGGGCTTAGCTTTGGATGTGGCCCCGCCTCTGCGTGTAGGTCTCCGGAGGGCGTCTGTTCTTTGCTCAGACAGGACGGGGTTAAAGGAGCAGCTGATTCGGGGGCTCTGGCTCACTCAGGCCGGGGGGAGGGAGGGATGCGGGGCGGGCCTGCGGCGGCAGAGGCCAGCATGACGTTGACCAGCGTGAGGCGTGCCGTGCGTTCTCTTGGAGGAGTTGACCCTGGATCCCAGAACCCTGGCAGTGGCGGGCTTCACAGGCTCCCCGGAAGTGGGGTGTGGATGGTGACCTGTGCTCGCACACAGGCTTCTTGGTGGCGGCAGCAGCCTTAGCGTCTCATGCCCGTCTCTGGGGTCCGCGCTTTTAGCCGCGGCTCGCGCCCGTCTCTGCAGCTCCTTCAAGCAGCGCTCTGAATCCCTTCTCCTGGCGCACCAGGAAACAAAGAGGCAAGAAAAAGTCTCTTGCCTCTTCAGCAGGTCCAGACTTTTCCCGGGACTCCCTCCCGGCCAGCCGTGGCGCACTAACCCCTGCAGGCTGTGTTCACGCCGCCAACCTCAGTCCTCTCCCGGCGCTCCGACCGAAGCCCGAGCCTCAGCTCCCAGCCCCGCCCGCCCCGGCGGGTGAGCAGACAAGCCTCTCAGCCTGGTGCGTGCCGGTCAGCACCGATCCTCAGTGCGGGAATCTCCCCGCTTTACCCTCCGCACCCCTGTTGCCGCGCTCTCCTCCGCGGCTCCGAAGCTTCCCCCTCCGCCACCCACAGCCTCCGCCCACAAAGGGGCTTCCTAGTGTGTGGAAACCTTTCCTCCTTCACGGCTCCCTCCCACTGGTGCAGGTCCCGTCCCTATCCTTTTGTCTCTGTTTTTTCTTTTGCCCTACCCAGGTACGTGGGGAGTTGCTTGCCTTTTGGGAGGTCTGAGGTCTTCTGCCAGCCTTCAGTAGGTGTTCTGTAGGAGTTGTTCCACGTGTAGATGTATTTCCGGTGTATCTGTGGGGAGGAAGGCGATCTCCGCGTCTTACTCTTCCGCCATCTTGAAGGTCTCTCCCGTTATAGTCTTTTCACACGACACGACCAGCAAAATATCTCTTAAATTGGAAAGAGACATAAGGCCTAATTCAAATTTTATCTTAGCAAACAGAGAAGCCATGATTGCCTGCCTGGTGGGTAACAGTGATCCATTCTGAATGTGACATTATTGTTACGTGTTCTGGAAACAACGGGCAGGACAGAATGAACAGTATGTTCACATTTATATATATAATTTATAATTGGAGAAGAATTGCAGATGAATTGCAGGTATACATGGATGGGTGGATGGATGGGGAGATAGCCTACAATCTTTCCTTTGGTGAAAATGTATTTCTTGATAGTAAAAAACAAGAAACTGTGGGGTTTGGGTCTTGGTCTCTTTCTAGCTTGTTTGTTTTATATATTAAACACTTGTACTTCTCAGGTGCTGAAAAGGCAATAGAGATTCAGCTGTTAACTCCCCCAAAGATAGTGGAGTTGGAGAATCCCCACTGAGCTGGCGTTTGGCTGCCCTGCCAGCTCTGGTGAATTCTAACTCGTGGACCTGGAGCACGAGAACTGGGGGCCAGACTGAAGTACTCTTTGAGGGTAGACAAAGCCCTATACAAGCTTAACAGTTTATAAAAGCTATTTAAAAATGAATCATGGGGCTTCCCTGGTGGCGCAGTGGTTGAGAGTCCGCCTGCCGATGCAGGGGACGCCGGTTCGTGCCCCGGTCCGGGAGGATCCCACGTGCCGCGGAGCAGCTGGGCCCGTGAGCCATGGCCGCTGAGCCTGCGCGTCTGGAGCCTGTGCTCCGCAGCGGGAGAGGCCACAACAGTGAGAGGCCCGCGTACAGCAAAAAAAATTAAAAAATAAAAAAATTTTTAAATGAATCATGGTCTGATAGACAAAGGAAAAAGAATTTGGATTTATTTTCTTCCAAGTGTGGGATCCAAATCAATATTCCTTCCAAGTGTGCGATCAGAAACCAGTCATCTGAGAACAAGGTGAACAGAGAACACGTCCAGTGTTATAGGAGCATGACAGTGGCAAAGAGGCCAAGAGACTACCTCTGCTTCCCAGGTGGACCACCATTAAAAGCCTGATTCCAGGCACTGCACGCAGCTCTGGGCTTGGAGCTAGGCAGGTCGAGTTTGTATCCAGGACCACGGGGACCCAGCCAGGCCAGGTTCTCTCTCTGTGACTCAGAGTCCTCCTCTGTGAAGCGGAGGATACCCCCAGCTTATGAGGTCCTTCCAAGGACCCAGGGTCATAGGGTGTAAGCTGCGTGGCTCAGGTTCTGGCCCAAGCGCGAGTTCAACCTCACTAGGTGGTGGTGGTGGTGATGGTGATTGTAGAGGTGATGGTGGTGGTGACAGTGGAGGTGACAGTGGTGATGGTGATGGTGGAGGTGATGGTGGTGGTGACAGTGGTGGTGACAGTGGTGATGGTGATGGTGGTGGTGACAGTGGAGGTGACAGTGGTGATGGTGATGGTGGAGGTGATGGTGGTGGTGACAGTGGTGGTGGTGCTGGTGCTGGTAGTCATGGTGGTGACACTAGAGGCAATGGTGGAGGTGGCGGTGGAATTGGCATCCTTAGGGGTATAACCTAAAACCAGCAGATGCAAAATTCATCCTCAGCCTGTTCACACAGGAGGACACTTGGGCACCAGTGTCCCGTGAGCAGGTGGACAGGCCCTGTGCTCACAGATGGAACACAGAGGAACTAAACAGGGTCCTGCCCGCAAGGACCTCACCTTCCAAAGACTGTCCTCCGTGTTTACCAGAAGAAAACTGACACTCCCCACAGTGAGGGCGAATCGATCATTTAACCTGTCAGAGTCTTTTGAATCCTATGTGGTGACCCTGTTGACTAATACACACTCGTATTGACACGGTCCTGGTCTTCACTGCATTTTGGGTGTGGTTGGGTGTGGTTGGTAACACGGGGAGGTCAGTTAGCACATCAGGGCCTGCTTTGTGGTGGCCTCCCCGAGTTAAGGTATCCCCATGTCCCGACATATGAACCACCCAGAGATGCCAACGTGCTGAGGTTAAGGCTGTGTGTCCTCAGCGCCTCTTGCTTGCGAAATGGCCTTGGAGGGGTCAAGGAGGAGCCTCTCTGTCTCTAGGGAAGACATCCATAAGTTTCAAGGGGCCCTCCCTGTAATCACAACTGCCACTTAACTGAGCACTTACTATGTACCAGGCCCTCTGTATGTCGTGATGAAACCTTCTCTGGGGTATGATAACCCTCACTCTGCAGATGAAGAATCAGAGTCTCAAAAAGGTGAAGAAACTTGCCCTGGGTCAAGCTGATAGGAAGAGGGACTGGAAGTGAACTCACTTCCCTGACCCCTCCCTTCCCACCCCTCTGCACGTGCCTGGAGCAGTGTGCGACTCTGGCACCAGCCGAGGGCAGTCCTGGGATGTGAGACAGCAGGAAACGCGTGGGCTCCAGCCAACCCAGCGCCCACCCGGTCAGACGTAGCCCGCTAAGGGCAGTCACTCACTGACTGTCCTCGCTGCCAGACACCCCTGCTGCCCGGATGGCCAAAGAATTAGTGCAGTGATTGCATAACTTGAGCAACTGAACTGTTTTCTTTCTCAAAAAATTTTACCTACAGTCCTACTACATAAAGCTTGGATAAACAGTTAAGTACCATGTATTAGTGCCCATTTATTCTGTAAGTTCAGACCTACGGCACCCGCCGGAGAATTACTGGGAACAGAGCGGGTCCCCGTGTGAGCACCGCGTTTGGAATTAGGGTTCGGAATGGCAGCCGCAGGCTTGCGTTGGCCTGAGCATCAGTTACCCTCAGCTCGTTTTACTGGCCCCCAGAACGCTGCCTGAGGAGGGCCCTGCCTGCACGATCCTGAGGCCGTGGAGAGGCTCGAACTGCAACTCGCCGGCCAGGAGGCATGTACAAGACACTCGGGTCTCAGGACAGCAGTCAGGGGCAGCCTCGTGGGTACCGCCCCCAAAGATGACGTGTCCCTCCTCAGATGCATTGATATTTATGTTATTACAGCTGAGTACTTGCTTTATAATTAGTGTCTAAAGGAGCTTACGTAAGGAAAGCTGAGACCAGTGCCGGCAGGGCTCCACCACCTGCCCCTGCCCCTGCTGCAGGGCAGTGCTGGTCAACCAGACCCCCCCTTCCCATGTCTGGGGCGTGGCTCCCGCGCCCAGGCCGGTCTCACCCCACTTGTTGGTCTGGACCCCTTGGGGTTTCTGCCCAGGCTCACTGCAGCCCCCTAGGAGGACCGCACACGCATCCTCATCACTGAAAACCTCACTTGGGTGAGTCTGGAAGATGCATGATGTGAGGCACGTCAGGTTGGGCTCTGAAGCCGTAGAAATCCTTTAACGGGAAGTTCCGGCGCATGGGCCGCGAGTCTCAGGTGGGTGGGGCGGCGGGATGGGGGAGGAGCACGGGGGAGGAGGCTTCTCTGTGGCCCCTTCTGTCTGCACGGCCTCGGGTCCCCTGGGGGCCACGGCCAATCCCTCCAGCCCCGAGTCAGCTGTGTCCCTGCAGCTGGCACAGACCCGTGGGACCTGCTTTCTTGTCTGTCCCGGGAGGCACCCAGCTTGCCCTTCGCTTCCCATCCAAGGGTCCCTGCCTCTCTGTCGCCTTCGGCTCCGCACCAGCTCCCTCTACTCCTAGCCAAATGCTATTGAAATTCTGATTTTTGTCCCCTGGTTAACTTGTCATTTAATTTTCTCATCCGCTTGGCTTAAAGCCAAAGAGTATTCGTTCCAAATAAAAATGGTAAAGACCTTTTTTTCCTCTCCTAAGACTCTTATGCAGATGCAGCGCAGCCCGCCGTTAGGAAGAGAGATTCACAGCCAGTTCTGTTATCAGTTATTAACCTCAGCTTCTAGATCTGGGTAACTTTTCTCGGTTATAAAAGCCCTGCGTATTCATCGTAGAATATTTGAAAAATACAGAGCAGCATAAAGAAGAAAAGAAAAGAACCCATTATTCCACCAGCCAGTGCGAACATTTCGGGACCTCTCCTGCTGGTGTTTTCAGAGAGACCGAGGGAGAGAGAATCTCTTTCTTTTACATATTTTTTAATTTTGATCATTGTCACTCAGCATTACATTGGAGGTATTCAAAAACATGATTTTAACGCTATATAATGTTCCATCGTTGAGACTTACTAAGATGTAATCATTTCATTGCTTTGAGATATTCACCTTAATTCCATTTCTCTGCAATAACTAACACACAAGGAACAACCCCACTAGCTCTTTGCTTGCAGAGGGGCCATGCAGGGCAGTGGTTTGGTCCTAAGCCTGGGAGGCGACTAGAACACTGCCTGGCACTTAATAAATGCTCTCTTTATTAAGTTTGCTGTTATTTTCTTTTTTTTTCATTTATTTATTTATTTATTTATTTTTGGCTGTGTTGGGTCTTCGTTTCTGTGCGAGGGCTTTCTCTAGTTGCGGCAAGCGGGGGCCGCTCTTCATCGCGGTGCGTGGGCCTCTCACTGTCGCGGCCTCTCTTGTTGCGGAGCACAGGCTCCAGACGCGCAGGCTCAGTAGTTGTGGCTCACTGGGCCAGTTGCTCCGCAGCAATGTGAGATCTTCCCAGACCAGGGCTCGAACCCGTGTCCCCTGCATTGGCAGGCAGATTCTCAACCACTGCGCCACCAGGGAAGCCCTGCTGTTATTTTCTTAAGAGCGCTTCCTGGAAATGGGATTCCAGGTCAAAGGGCACACATATGGCCACACTGTTTCCCAGCAGGGCTGTCTGAACACACATTCCTGGAAGGACATCCCTCTCCCCACTCCCAGCCAGAGTTGGTGCCTTCACTTTATTCAGATAAGCTCTTGGGGACAATGGGAGATTAGCGTGCAGTTGTGAGCAATACTGCAGAATGATCTGTGTACCCTTCACCCCGTTGCCCCCAGTGTAACGTCTTGCAAAATCACGGTACAGGGTCACTGCCAGGATGTAACCGTGAGACAGTCCCCCGCCTTATGCAGACTTTCCCTGTTTTGTTGTGCTCATCTGAGTGTGTGTGTTGAGTTCTGTACGATTCAATCACATATGTAGGGTCTCTTATCCACCACCATAGTCACAGTAGAGGACAGTCCCAGCCCTTTTGTGACCACGCCTACCTCCATCCTCCACCCGGAGCCCCACCCTCCTACCCCCACCTCCATCCCTAACACTGTTCTCCATCTCTATAATCTTGTCGTTTCAGGAATGTCATGTAAGTGGAATCACACAGCATGTAACACTGTTCTCCATCTCTATAATTTTGTCATTTCAGGAATGTCATATAAGTGGAATCATACAGCATGTAACCTCTTGGGGTTGGCTTTTATTCATGCAGCATAAATCCCTTGGAACCCATCTCAGTTGTGTAGATCAGTAATTCATGCACAGTGTGGACGGACCAGAGTTTGGTTAACATTCACCTGTTAAAGGGCATCTGGGTTGCTTCCAGATTTGGGCTCTCCATCACTTTTTCGTTCTTGCCAATGTGGTGGTTTGCCTTCCATTTCTTGGAGGCCAATGTGGCTATTTTTAGAAGTCAGTACCCTAGTTTGGTTGGGTGGAGATTTCTGATGCCATGTAACGCGTAGAATTCATCGTCATCAAGTAAATACAAGTATGATGAAGTGTCAGTGCTGGGGTTTAAGATGCTGGGGGGCTGAGAGCAATAGCCGACGTGGATGGAGCGAGGAGGGACCAGAGTGAACGTCGCTGGGAGAGGCGTCGAGTTCTCACTAACAGAGGAAGGAACCGGAGCCGGGTGCCGCGTGGAGGAACAGAGCTCGCCACGTGCCCTCAGGAAGGACAACTTGCTGGGAAAGGAGAAGTGTCTTTCTTCCCTGCCTGCTTCAGGACCTCGGCATCCTGGTGTCTACGCACCCCAGCTCTCATCTTCAGCTGTAGCCGTTTACAATCACTTCGGGGAAAAACTGCAGAAGAATTACAATGAGGAAAATTTTACTCGAGATTCATGACTCCAAGTTCAAAGACGCTCCGTGAAAATTGTTGCTAACGCAGTCGAATAAAAAATTTCCCATGCGGTGCGAGCGTAACAGCAAGACGAACGTAATTGCATGTTTTGCAGCAGCCAACCCCAAAAGCACAACTACCTGACATGGATGTAGCTTTGAATGATTTTGGAAGGGAACTAATACCATCCTGGTTTACGAGCTTCGTGAGCTGTCTCCCTGGTGAAAAAGATTGTAGCCGGCCCGGCAGAGAAAATTCCCGGGGACACACTGCAGTCTCAGGAGGCCTCTGACCGTCCCCCTCCCTGCCTGGTCCCTGGTCCCCTTCCAACATCCACAAACTGAACTTTTCTTTTGTGATAGTGGTGGGTTTTGTCTTTCTCAACCCAAACCTGAATTGCCGTTTGGTTATCTTATTCGTCCAGGACTGGAAGCATTTCGCAATATGGAGCCACAGATGTCTGAGTGAGGAACCCACAGCTTCCAGTGGTCACTGACTCCATGCCAGTCCAAACCAAAATTTGACAAACCCAGCAAGAAATGTTCTCAGCAGCTGCAAGGAACTGCCTCGGATAGAAATAGGAAACCAAACTCAGGTTCCCCTCTCCGAGTGCAGGCACAAAGCGTGCTCATCCCAGCCCCCAGGGTGCTTAGAGGTGCGGGGTCCGGGGACGGGGGCGCGGTGCTGTCTCTCTGCTTTCTGGTTATCTCTGCTCTGTTATCACTGCCCCTCCTGGGCGGGCTCCCCGTTACTCAGCAGAGGAAATTGTGTGCTCAGCGGCCACTGCCGACCACGTTTGCGCTGAATGACCAACGTAAATGGGGCAGGGACGTGACAAGTCGCTTTCACCTGTGGAGCCCAAATGAAAGGATGCTCTACTCGAAATCTCTCATGCCTGAGCACCGCCCCCAGTGTGGCCTTCCCCCACCTCCACCCTCTTCCAGCAGCCAGGCTTATCCTGTGCCTGGACCGCGGAGGCCCGGCACCGGCAGCCAGCCCCCCACGACTCCTCCCCCATCCACCACCTTAAAGCGGGGAGGCAGGAAGGCAGAGGACAGCAGGTGATGGACATCAACACCAGCGTGTTTTGAAATTTCTTTTAAGAAGCTTCACCTGCATGAATTCATACGTGGTTTTTAAGTCGTGTGCGTCAGGGGTCATAATCCTCAAATGCATGCTGCAAAACTCAGAGCTAATATCTGGCAAAGATGGAATGCAGCATCTTTGCGCCACCTGGGCACCCACCTGGGCCAGCAGCCCCAGGCGCTGGGCCCACGGATAGAGCGGGACTCGGCCTCCAGGTCTGAAAACACACCAGCATGGCAGCCACGACCATCGTGGGGCAGACATGGAAGCAGGTGCTGGTCAGCCGCGTGCCACAGTTGTGGACACGTGGACGGGGGCCGGGAGTGGAGCCAGGAGCAAGGGGGACGGAGCCTGAGCTGGTGAAACCGTGTGTGTCACGGTCCGGGCAGCCTCCCCGTGGTGGAGTCCGCTGCTGAACTGATGGACTGGTCACCAGAGGTATCTTGCTGAACCAGCCCCTCCAAACTGGAGAATGGGACACATCGGGCTTAATTCTGCACCTTTTAGGTTCACGAAAACACGGCAGGTGAGTCAGAGCACAGCCTGAAGGGAGAGGCAGACTGGAAGGAACCCTGGAAGCTTCCAGGGCCGAAGGTGGGGCAGCCGGATGCAGGGCCCTCACAGGAGGTGGAAGACCCTCCCGGGAAAGGTCCCGCAGAGGCGGGGCTGCCCCCATCCGTGGATGAACATCTCAGGGCTTCTGCGGGTCTCGTTGAAGCCTGGGGCCCCAGTCCCGCCCCCGTCGTTGCTGGATTGCCTGTGTCCTGTCTCCCGTCCAGGGTACAGCCCATCGGGATTGGTTTCCAATCCAGAACATCTCAGCCGCTCCCCGCACACTGTCCTCATGCTGAAACACGAAGCTGCGTTTCCCAGTGGAAGGTCCTGGAATCTCTCCTGAGGAACGTGGAAACCCCTTCATGCTGGGTTGGTTTGCAGAAGACCAGAGAGTGCCCTCCAGGAGCCCCGGCTGGGCGATGATCAAATCTCCATCCTCCTGGCCTCATAACGGGAAACTCGCTGATCGATTATCTGAGCTGCCTGGCGGCCCGGACACCATCCATCCTCCTGCTTTTCGACATGCAAACAGCAGCGTGTGGCTGGAACACGGGAACTCAGGGGCTGCTTCCTGCATTCTCCCCTCCATGAGCCTCTGAATGGGGGGGTCCAGGGGGGAGAGGAAAACACAATAGAATCTCGTCCCGGGAAGAGGCCTCTGGACTCAGAATGGACAAGTCACCCCCAGGCCTTTAGAAAGTCTGTCCTGTCTCTTTAACCCCTGGACGCGAGCTGGCCGTGCTCTGACCATCTGCTCCACGGTTACCAGCCCTGGGTTCTAAGTATGTTGATGGAGGTGCCTTTGATAACAAGAAACAGAACCGTGCGTATATTGGCAACTCAAGCCACTGGGCTCTCCTGCCCTCTGCCCCTCCCCTCTGCCCACTGTGATCCGGCCTCCCTCCCGCCTTCTCCGGGGGCTGCACCTCCTTAGTGATCTCGTGGGTGGCCTGGTGTGGTCAGCAGGTCAGACTCCCCGTGACCCTGTGACTCACCCCAATTGCCACCAGCTCCGGATCGCTTAGTGAAGTTCTCACGAGGAAAGGAGATTGTGTGCTGGCCCGACAGTTGTAGGTCAGGCTGCGGGCAGGGGCAGGGTCCCCAGGTGCCAGGGCTGCCCAGCCAGGGCTCTAGGGAGGCGCCCTGTGCTTTGAGGGCTGTGGCTGGGCCACGGCAGTCCCCTGGGTCTCGCTCCCAAGTCCCCACCTGTAAGGACGGGCCTGCAGGATGTCTTCAGAAAGGTCCCCACCCAGCAACCCGCCTGGGAGAGCACAGCCCTGACCAGAGCCCTGGGCCCATTTCCTGGGCTGCCCAACTGGGCTGGGCCAAGGCCAGTCCCAACCATGCACTGACCAGAAAGCCCGGTCAACCCGTGTGTGCCCCGGGACGCTCACCTCTCTTCCTCGTCTGCACTGACTGTCGGTCGCTCCCCACAAAGCCCCAGCACCGTCCTGCTGAGAGCTCGCGGCCTGGAGCTCCCACCCCGGGCTCCATCCCCACCTACCGAGAAACAGTGGAAACGGAGGAGCTGGGTTACATGTCCTTTCTTCTCGCTCTGGAAATCCTGCAGTCGTACATTTGAGGTCCTACTGAAATAAAACTGGGTGCCAGACAAAGGAGGGCCACAAGTCACTTTGGGTGCGTTTGGCAACTTGAAGAGCCCTGGAGACTTCCATCCACACTCAGGATTTTAGAGCCACTGGGGACCTGGAGTTTCACAGGCAGCAGAGCTGGTACGCAGCTGAATTTTGTGTCAGAGCGGCAGCGTCCTGAGGGCTCAGCGTCCTGAGGGTTCCCTCACGTGTTGCCCATCTCAGCCCTGAGAGGCAGGTGCAGCTGGCGTGATGGACCTCATTCGCAGAAAGGCAAACTGAGGCTCCAGGGTGGTGGCGGTCTTGCCCACGACGGCGGAGGGGTGGGCAGGGCACTGGGAGGGAACCGATGGATAGAAGAATAACCGACGGGAGCGCAGGCCCCCCTGCTCTTGCCAGGACACCATCGCTGGGTGGGCGGGGGGTGAATACAGATACTACACGCCGTGCAGAGCCTGCGAGTCAGAGCTGTTTGGGTCACGTGTGTGCTGGACAGAGGGAGGCCTGGGCTGTGATCCTGACCCCCTGGCCCCTCGCTGGCTGGGCCCCAGGGAGCTTCGTCCAGCTCTGTGCTGCTTCCTCTGGGGACCACTCAGAACACAGCTTGGCGGGCGGCTGGTTTCCACGAGTATTTGTTACCCGGCTCTGCAGGCAGCAGGAAGGTTCCAGGTGCCGAAGTTCCCTCTGACGTTCACAGGTCCCAGCTGACTATGAGGGAGGCCCAGTACCCAGCAGAAGAGAGGCCTCTGGGCTCCCCTTTTTTTCTCTCGTCCTGTTTTAACATCGCGGTGCTGCCGACCAAGCCACGTGAAAGGGTGTGGGGTGACCTGCATGCTTAACTGATGAGCCGCAGCCCGGGGCAACGTAAGACCCTTATTTCTCTGTTCATCACGCTGCCTCCACTTTTCACGTTTAAATTTCATTTCACCGGCGCTTTCTCCCCCCGCTGTTTATTTCTGGGTAGAGGCTAAAGGATTTGCAGAACGATTCAGCGTGGGAACAGAAAGCCTCGTACCCTCCTGACCAGGCTGCCTGGTGACAGGGGCGGGGGAGGGCTTCTTCCCAGGCCGACCAAGCCTTTGTGCTACAGGGGCTGGTTTCCCACACCAGGAACAACCCATCTAGGCCGGGAGCTCCTCCTGACACCCGGCCAAGAACTAGGCTGTCCAAGCACTTCCGACGTCAGGGTTCACGTGATGTTCACCCCAGCCTCTCACCTGCGTTGGCCCCACTCAAGGCTCGTTAACTAACTACCTAAATAAGGCAAAAGCCTGACTCGCACAGATGTGAAAGGACCACACGTCAAACTAACTTGTTAGCTGAACAAGGGAAACAGCAAAGTGTTACAACCAGTTCGGAAGTGCAGTCAAAGAACGCTGCATTTCTCTACGGTAGAGGAGTGTTGAAATGAATTTACAGATGGACACAGCATGGTTCCACACTGTAATGGAAGACACCCGATGCAATCTCTTCTGCTTACTTCTGATTTCCTTCCATCCCCCCGGCCCCCCTGCCACCCGTCAAAAATAATCTCCAAGACTCTTCCGGACCCAGAAGAAGGCTGGCCTCCCTCACGAGGTTGGGCGGGGTAGGTTACAAAGGGGCAGCGAGAGTGTCAAGGAGCCCTGTGGGCCCTTCTGGGTTTGTTGTGCTGCTTCATAACTGGACTTTTTAAAGCTTTTATTATTTGCTATCCCGAGCCCAGGAAGCTATCACGAAAGACTCGCTCCTCCAGATTGCATCTGCAGTGCTTATGAAGTTGGGCAAACTCCCCTCTTGTCGAGGCCCCCAGGATATTCCAAGCTCCTGGTCTTTCTTCCCACCTCCCTCCCTGGGGAGGGCCTTGTTGGCGCTAACTTGCCGGGGTCACGCTCAGCTCATGACCAGCATCCGGCCTGCCAGCCCCCTCGCCCTGTGCCAGGATCTCCGGGCAAATCGAATGTTCACAGACGGAGCCGTCTTGTCCTCTGCCTCGGCCCACCCTCGCCTTTGACTGGGGTCTGGAATAAACCCACGCAGTCAGCCCGCACCAGGTGGACGCGACCTTCACAAAGGCTTGAGTGGGAAAGTCAGAAATGGCCCCATGTCAGTGGGCAAACGGCCGGGACCCCGCACCTCACCCGTCTTGGGCACAGCTGCAAAGGCCGAGGCGTGAGCTAAGGCCTGTGCTGGGGGCGCTGGGACGCGCTGTCGTGAAAACGCGGGGGGCCGAAGGCACAAGACTCCTCTGGCGGTGGGGTCGGGGGGCCGTGCGGAGAAGCTGGCCCCGAGTCCCGAGGGCTGGGAGGAGGGAGAGCGGAGGACGGTCTCTGGGAAGGGGGGACCCAGAGCAGAGGGCGAGGGAGGGGCACCCATGGGCGGGAGCTTGGCGAGGGCACAGCCTCGAGGGACGCACCCCAGAACCTCAGGTGCCCAGCGAGGAGGTGGACCTTCTCCGGTGGGCGTGCGGGGCAGCAGAGGCGTCTGCACGGAAAAGTGGTACAACCAGGTTTGAGTTCTAGAAACCAAGGGTGGGTGCTGGGCTGAGACCCAGCAGGGCCAGTGCAGGGGCTGCTGCAGGGGTCCAGGCGGGACCAGCTCTGAGCCAGGCCGGTGGCCGCCGGGTGGACAGTGCCGAACAAAGGCCCTGTCACCAAGGGTGCGAATACCACCTCGGGGGGCAAGCGGGCAGCCCGGACAGTGGTGCTGGCAGAGTCTCAGCGTAGGCAGGCCAGTGGCACAGAGGAGGCCGTGGTAGTCAGGGACCAGCTACGTTTGCGGGGAAAAACATCTGCTTACTCTGTTTTACCGTTTCCAGTAAAAAAAGATGCAAACTGATCTGGCTAAAAAAATAGCGCTCTGCGCACTGAAAAATAACTGCTCTCCTCAGCTTGGCTCGCCCCACGCCCGCGGGCTCCTGGTGAGCAGGAGGGGCCTTAAGCCATTAGCCAGGGAGAATGTTGACAGAAAACCTCTGTTACGGGAGCCTTGGCGTGGACTGTCCCGTGCGCGCTGTCCAGCCTTGGAGAGCAGCCCCCCTCTCTGTACGTGAAGCCCCCTCTCCCAGGGAGGGGTTCCAGAGCCCAGATTCACAATCGGGGCCCCTCGGACAAAAGATGCTGATGTGACTGGTGTGTTTCTCTCCTGTCCAGCAGGGACTGGACACCCAGGCCATGTGGAAACTTGCCTCCGGTGAAATTTGTTCACTATGCAGACCGACGGTTCCAATCGGACCCTTTCTCAGGGTGATTCCCTCTTGGATTTGGTCCTGCACCTCAGCCCCCAAATCCTAAAAGGCAATCTTTTGTTTTTAAGCTAATGATCTTAAATTTCTTTTGCATAATGGCCCCGGAGGCCGTTGGAGACCCCCTGCGATGTGATATCATTAAGCTGAGGTTGTTGATGGTGCGGGCACGAGGCAGCATGTCACCGCAGGTGTCCTTACGTGGGTGATAGCGTTGTTTTTCACAACTCTTTTCAGCGAACAGAAGAGTGAAGTTTTTCTCAACCTGTATAAATCGACTCAGTGAAGAGACGTGCATGGAACGTTCCAGTGCCCACAGTTATTTTGTTTTTTCTTTGGAAAATTAACCTGCAGGTCGGGACCAGAGAGAAAGCTCTGGAATCTGACGTCACCACGGAAACCAGCTGCCCTGCTCCCGCCTGACCCTCACGGCCTTCTGCTTCTGTTTTGCAGGTGGTCTTCAGCAAGTATTGCAACTCCAGCGACATTATGGACCTGTTCTGCATCGCCACCGGCCTGCCTCGGTGAGTGACCCGGAATTGCCCCCGCCAGAGGGACGCCTTTAAATTCACCTGGAGGGACAGGTACCTGGGAGGGCGAGAGGCCGAGTCTAGGGGACAAGAGGTGTGGTAGGGCCCATGGGCTCACCTTGCACCTTGCACTTGGGACCTTTCGAATCAGTGGATGAGTCCCTGGAGGTTTCTTCAACCACCGCTGTGCTACGCAGAAGGAACCTTTGGAGGAATTAGGCAGAAACTACTGTCTTAAGAGTTTCTTTTTTTCTTTCATTTATTCCTTTGCATTGGGAGAAAGGGTAAAGGACGGTGGTAGTGTTTAGACTTTGGTTCCCCAGCCCCAAATGACCCAGCAAGGGGGAGAGAGGGGCTCATCACAGATCAAGGTTTAGGAAAAGACTGATGTCAGAAACAAGTTGAAAAGACCAGAAATCTACCTTATAGAACCATAAGGGCTCCAGAAGAATTCTTTTCCCCAAATCAACAGTTTGTTCCAGCCAGTGGGTTTTCTGTCCTAACTTCCCAACTATAGAGAGTGATGAGGGGCAGCTTGGCCTGCAGTTAACTAAAGCTGTGACCCAGGTCAAGGAGGGTGAGAGAGGAGGACAGCAGGAGCCGTTCAGAGTCAGGTGAGAAAAAGGAGAGTCAAGGATGAGACTACACACCCGAAGTCACAGCAAGTAGCGGTTTGTAGCAGCAAGAAATAGCCCACAGTTTGGGGCATCTTTTATTAAGCAATGTGCTAAGAAATAAATAAATGTTGCTCTTTAGAACAACCTGGGTTTTAGGTGTCACCCCCATTGCACAGATTATGATACACGGCTGAAGACCAGAGAGTTAAGTCACGTGGTTAAGGCAACACCTCGCGTGAAAGACCCCACGGATGAGAAGTTGGAGGAAGATTCCATTTATCCACTTAAAACTGTTTGGTAGGAGAGCTTTTTGCCCATTTAGATAGACCCCACAGGAAATGAAGTAGAAAGGCAAACCCTGAATTCATCACTGGTTGATACAAATGTTCATTTCTACTTTGACACCATTTAATCTCCCAACTCAACAAATTACACTTTCTCCAATTCCCGTTTAAATTGCTTACACATCCACTGAGTATTTAGCAGTACGCGCCAGCCCGTAACTTTGTTTACAAGCTGAGGGCCAGCGTCCTGAGGCCGACTCCTCATGGCCCCTTGGGCAGGACGGGCCTGCTACCCGGGCTCCTACCTCACGGGAGGCCCAGATTCAAGTGTGCACCCGGGGGACAACAGCGGGGTGAAGACACTGGCTTCTCCTGTCTTGCAGGAACACGACCATCTCCCTCCTGACCACAGATGACGCCATGGTCTCCATCGACCCCACCATGCCTGCCAATTCGGAACGGTAAGCGGCTAGTGGGCTACGTCAGCTCCTTCTCGTGGTGTGTCTGACAGCTCTCTGCATGCACGGCAGGGTCTCCATGGTTCTTGTATAAATTTACTGCTGCAGGAAAATCTGAATTTAAACCAAAGATGGGAGGGTCTGGGAAGGAGGCCGCTGGTTCCTTTGCAGAACTTGTCACTTTCCAAGAAGGTAGCAGGTCTAAGCGTGACCTTTCTGAGGCCACAAGAGCCCTCTGAGGGGGCATTTACAGATGGGGAAACTGAGGCACTGAGTGGCAGTAGCAGAGCTGCCCCCAGTCCATCCGGGCAGGAGATTCCCTGACCAGACTCCCTGGGCAGCGCTGGGCGTCGACCCCCTGGGGCAAGTCCCGGCGTTGTCAAGCACTGTCCACCGGCTACTCTGCCCAAGACGGCGGAGGTTGGGGGGTGGGAAACCTGGGGGCCAGAGGAGTGAAACCAGGAGAGACCTAGAGAGGAAAAGGCTTGGGCAGTAAACACACCTGTGAACATCTGTAAAACAGCCCGGCTGCATGTGGCCGGAGGGAGGGACTCCAAGCAGAGCCTCTCCCGTCCACGCCCGCCCCTCTGCCCAGCGGCTGGCGAGGTCCCCGGTAGTCCACACTTTGTATTTGCAGTAAGGCCAGGCAGAATCCAGCCCATGTGCCCTGCCGGAAGCAGGAGCGTGGTTGGGAGTGGGGTGCCCCTCGGGACCCCTGTTACGCCTGCCCTCACTGCATCCCCCTGCGAGGGACACGTGTCAATCCGGCCATCAGGGTGTGCCCCCCCGACTGAACCAGGCCAGTTGCTCCAGCCGCAGGAGAGAGCATGCCCAGGCAGACCCTCAAAGTTCCCGGCCACTGGAGGGCCCTGGCCCCCTGATGGCAGCGTGGGAATATTTGGGCTCCCATGATGGGGTCCCTGGGACCTCCGCTGTAGGTGCCCCAAAGGTTCCCCCGACCAAAGGTGTGTGCACACCTGAGCGCCCAGGGATGGGCACCAGCCCTTCTTCCTCTGTCCCCCGAAGCCACCTGTCAGCCATCCACGCCAGCCTGGGTGCAGGATGCCTGGCCCCAGGCAAGGGCTCAAGACCTCGCAAAGGCTGCCAGGCTTTGGTGCAGAAAGCCCGGCAAGTAACAAACCCTTGGCGCGTGCAAAGTCCTAGAACATTTGAACAGGCTCCGATGTCCTCCGAGCTCCGTGGTGAGCGGCCAGCACTGTCCTTCCCCGAGCATCTGGGCGCTTCCGCCCGGTCTCCCCTCCCCCTCCGCTGCATCCATCAGTCTCCTGAATTTTTAATTTTGTCATCAGGAGCTTCTGCCCCCACGCATTCTGGCTCTGATTACACTCTGATTATCAGCTCCGGGCTCCCCGGAAGGAGCGATGCTAATTGAATCCCCAGAGGCTCCGGGCAGACTGTCCTAAATTGTGGCATAAGGTCCAGCCTGACCCAGATCTGTATTCATGAGGAAAGTCACGAGTGACCTGTCACCCCTGACGTCCACAAGATACAATGGTGTCATCAGGGGGAAGTGCCCTGTCCGTGCAAGCCGGTGTCTGATGGGGCAAAACTGCCTTTTTCCCGAATTAATTGAAAGCAGTTTGTAGTTTGTCGACTTGTTCTGTCACCTCATCATATGTCCTTAGGCTCTTTATTCTGTGCCAGCCCTTCTCGACGGGGGGCAGTTTTGTTCC
The DNA here is from genome assembly GCF_039906515.1 of Pseudorca crassidens. Taxonomy (NCBI): domain Eukaryota; kingdom Metazoa; phylum Chordata; class Mammalia; order Artiodactyla; family Delphinidae; genus Pseudorca; species Pseudorca crassidens. Next base: position 146,305,307 of record NC_090300.1, read on the forward strand.
CCAGGAGACCCTTGGCGAAGTCTGGAGCATTTTGGCTGCCACGCCAGGGGATGGGGTCTGTGGCATCCAGCGGGCGGAGACCAGGGCTGCGGCTCTACGTCCCGCAGTGCCCAGGACTGGTTCCACCCCAGACTCACCTGCCCAAATGTCAGTGTTGGCGAGGCTGAGAACCGGTGTATGCGGTCCCCACTGCTTTCTCGTCGCAGAGCTGCCCGGTGTCCCCCAGGCCACCAGCCTCACGCACACCCCGGGGGGCTGGCTGAAGCAGAGCCCCCTCCCTCCCTCTCCTCACCCCCTCGGGGCCCCAGAACTGGCATTTCTGCAGGTTCCCAGGTGGTGATGCTGTTGGCTGGGACCTCCTTAATCACTGTTCCCAGCACTGGGCATCCCCTCCCCTGTCTCTGTCTGCTCCCTGCATGTGAGATCATGGACTTCTCCTTTTTACCAGCTGCCTCCATCATCTTCCCCCCGTCTGTGTCTGCTTCCCACTCTCTGCCCCTGAAAGGCGGCGTTCCCCAAGATTCCCTTCCCATCTGCTCACCTCCCCCTCCCGGGTCATGCGTGAGCCCCAGTGAGGCCTCCAATCTGTTCTGTTTGCTTCTAATTCTCCAGTCCCACGGTTCCAGCTGCCGTCGGGGGTCCCGCACCCTCTAAACATGCGTGGTATAACCTAGTCCAACCAAACCAGTGACCGTCAGCCCTGCCTGCAGGTTCAAACCACCAGGGATCATCAAAAAGGCTCTGGTGACCAGAGCCCCACTAGAACCCAGGAAATGTGGATTTTTGAGGGATTTTTTTTAAAGCTCACCGGGTGATTCCAATGTGCAGCGAGGGTGAGAACCACTGGTGTAAAGTGGGCAAAAGCTAAGAAACTACTCTTGACCCCCAGGTGGGTGCTCAGCCTGCCAGGGACCAGAAGGTCACCTCTACCAGACGCAGGGTGTCCCCTTCTCGGAAAGTGCTGGATACATTTTGTTTCCTCCCAGAAGACGGTCAAGTCAGGTCGTGTCCCTCCAGCTTCCTCCACCACTGAAGACCCTGCAGCCCTTCGGTCCAGCCTTGTCAACACCTGTACCCTGCCCCCAGCCTCGGACTCAGGAACCGCCTCCCGGGAGAGGCTCTCCTGCAGGCGCCAGCTCGTCCACCTTGCCTGCTTGCTGCCCAGTTCACACTCGCAGGGGCCGCTTTTCACAGCCTCTTCTCCGAATTACAAGGGCTCTTGACTGTGATCACCTGGTTACTGATCAGTAGTCGGGGTCCCAGTTTTCCCATCTCTTATACTAAACTTTTCGGCTCATTTCAAACCACGTCTCATGACCTTCTGAGTCTTCCTTCAAAATGCTTCTTCCCTTAATGATCAGAGAATGTTCAGACCAGCATTTTAAATAACGTGGTACCTATTTACCTAAGTCAGAGAGGCTCTAATCTAGCGATGGGCTGAGTAGCTTCCTCTCTCTTTTGGAGCTGATAAGAAAGGTGATGGATTGCTAATCCCCATTCCTAAAGACTAACAAACACAAGTAGACACATCCCAGGTTTGTTCATGTCACGCTCGGCGGGACCGAGCGTCTGGTCCCCGTGCACTCCTTTCTGGACAAGGGGACATTGTGGATCCCATGGGGCCCCGCTGACCAGCGTGTTGCTTCTTGACCACCCTTCCGTCTGCCTCTGCTGCTTCAAGATCCTTGTTGAAGGAGAGAAACAGACCCTTAAGTAGTATGAGGAAAAATGGGGCATGTGGAGAGAGGGGAGGGCCAGGACGGCTCCTGTGTTTCCGGTTTTAGCCAAGTTGTGATGCATGAAGCTGTCCGCCAGATGAAATGGCTGAGCACTTACAAGGATGGTGTGTGTGCCCATCCCCTCAGCTGGGGAGAAATGCTTCCTGGAGTCCGGCGCAGCTCCCAGTAAACGTGTTTGAAAAGAGGCATTTTGGAAAAAGACAAATACAAGTTCAAGGCGAATGGAAAGTGGTTTATCTCAGTTCTGTTGCTGAGGAAGAAATGATGAAGCTGCGAGTCAATTTAGGCCGAGGCAGGAGTTCATTCAGTCGTGGAAGCAGCATAACTGCTTCTGAGGACATTCCTGCTGTCGAGTCAAGAGGATTAAGGAACCAGGGGCCAAGAGTGATCTTGGGGATCCAGCTGTGGTCAGCGCCTCTGACACGGGGAGCAGGGGGCGTTTCGGGACACGCGGCTCTGTCTCTCCCCATCCACGCCTCCGGCACCTCCTCTGTGCCGTCACTGTCACCTCCCGGCCAGCGTGGGCTTGTGGGGAGCAGGGGAAGACAGTCCTTGTGGCTGCAGGGGAGGGAGAGAGAAGAAAAAGAGGGGAAGGGATGGCCCCTTCCTGCGCCCCTCGGGCCCGGGATCCCGTCTCTCCACCCACTGCCCCAGCATCAGTGCTGCTCATGGGGCTGAGGGAGGAGGAGAGAGGAGAGGTGACGCCCACCTCGCCTTGGCTCTCTGCGCCCCTCAGCCCATCGCCGCAGCCCTGGCCCCCCCCGGAAACGCCAACACGTGCTCTGCATGCGCCCCTGGTTCAAAGTCAGCCCCACACACGCGGTGGGCTTCAGGGAGGGTCCCCCCTTCGCTGAGCGGAGGCTCCTGGAAACCTGCAAGCTGGCGAGGCTGACGGCTGCTGGGAGGCCCGGGGAGGGTGGACCCGCCCTGCTCGCCATCAGTGAGGACAGAGGCAGCTGTGTCCCCTTGGCCAAGCCCCGCCCCAGCCGGTGTCTCACCTGCTCTGCAGCTGGAGCCACACCTCAAGCCGCGTGGACTCTGAACAGGCTGTTCTGTGATCTCCCAGGACCCAAACACCATCACCACGAAGCCTCTGTAGGGAATGTTCCCCAAGTCCCAAATAACCAACTTCCGGGGGCCTTTGGAAGAGGACCTTTCCCCAAGCAAGGGGCACGCTCCTGCGGGGGAGATGGGTGGGGTGACTTGCCCCTCACGGGCTCCACCAGGAGGAAACCCTTGCGGGGAGGCGGGACTTGAGACCACCGTGGGCTTGTCCGTCCATCACCTATTAGTGCCACGCAGTTGTTATTTTTATACCTTATTGGCATTTTAAATGTAAACCATCTTCCGTGTGCCCTATAACTGTTAAACCACAGGTGGGATGCCCAGTTAGCCCCTGTCAAGAGTCTGGTGTTTGGTGTAACTCCTTCCAGAGTCTCTGTGCTTTCTTTCTTCATCGCTGAGCCGATTCTCCGTCTGTGGCCCTGTAACTTGCCGTGTCTCCCTAACGAGATGTTGTAGGCAGCCCTCCACGTCAGTACTTGCTCGCTCATCTCCATCTTTTTGACACTGAATGACACGCCACCGTTCAGCTAATGTGTCACGCAGCCCCGGCAGAGAGGGGCCCGCATATTTCTTAGCCATTCAGATGGCAGCATTCACGTCCTTTCAACGTGTACTTGACCGTGGAACGTAGGATCTGTGAGGGCAGAGCGTTCTTGCCTGATTCACTCTTTTTTCCTTTTTTTTAATTTATTTTTTTATTTTTGGGTGCATTGGGTCTTTTTTGCAGTGCACAGGCTTCTCACTGCGGTGGCTTCTCTTGTTGTGGAGCACGGGCTCTAGGCGCGCAGGCTTCAGTAGTTGTGGCACACGGGCTCAGTAGTTGTGGCTCGCAGGCTCAATAGTTGTGGCGCTCGGGCTTAGTTGCTCCACAGCATGTGGGATCTTCCCGGGCCGGGGCTCAAACCCGTGCATTGGCAGGCGGACTCTTAACCACTGCGCCACCAGGGAAGCCCTGATTCACTCTTATATCACCAGAACCCAACCACAGTGAGCACTGAGTGTAAAACATGTTGAATGAATGAATGAGTGACATGTGAAGGTATCCCTGTGTAAGATAGCCAAAAGAGTTAATACTTCCGTTCCTAGGTTCACGTGCTGAGACAAAGGATTTTACATTTGAATCAGTGCTGCTAGGTTGCTTTCCCATAGGTGATGGCGATCCGTACTCCCACTAGCAATACCTGTGAGACCCTGAGTCCCTGTGCCTCATAGCATTCATGTTCCCAGGTTCTAAATTTGGGTAAAAAAATAGCCTCTTTCTCTTCCCTGGTGGCGCAGTGGTTGAGAGTCCGCCTGCCGATGCAGGGGACGTGGGTTCGTGCCCCGGTCTGGGAGGATCCCACATGCCGCGGAGCGGCTGGGCCCGCGAGCCATGGCCGCTGAGCCTGCGCGTCCGGAGCCTGTGCTCCGCAACGGGAGAGGCCACAACAGTGAGAGGCCCGCGTACCGCAAAAAAAAAAAAAAAAAAAAATAGCCTCTTTCTTCAGGTCCCTCTTTTTATTTTTATTAACTGTTATCGATGATTGCCTGTTCCTATTCTTTGCCTATTTTCCATTGACTTGTCTCCCCCCGACCTTTGCCAGAGGTCCTTGTATGTCAGGGACAGTGACCCTTACTCTGCCTTTCCTATCACCAGTATCCTCTCCCCACCCCCTGTGGGTCTCATGATTACCGGTGGTGACATCACCGAGGTGCCAGTGCATTTTCGACTGAGTTATTGACACCATCCTCTCTTGTGCACTTGGGGGATGCAGTCTCCAGGAGCTCAAAGCAAAAGAGGGAGAGCCTCCCGCATCAGTCAGGTGTCAGGACAGACCAGGACAGTTCTGTGCCATCCCAGCTGCATTCAACATGTTTATTTTATTAACCAAATATGAACATTATAGAGGAGGGCCGTTGTTTAAATGATATATTTAAAGTATTTAGAATTCTTCTGAATGAGAAAACTCAGACCTGCCAAAGAAATTCATTTTAAAAAGACCTAATTCACTGAATTCTAATTCAGCCCGAGTGCTTCTCTCTCGAACCAGATGTACATGAACATCTTGACAGCGTCTTACAGTGGAACTGCCTTCTCTCTTGCAGGACTCCCTACAAAGTGAGACCTGTGGCCATCAAGCAGCTCTCTGGTAAGGCCTTGCTATCATTTTTTAAATTAAAAGAAAACAAAAAGCTCCAGGCTGCACCTGTGATTGAATATGTATGAGTTAGGCATTGAATATGAAGCCCAGTACTGTTACAGAATGTAAAGCCACGTACTGCTGCAGAGACAGCCATACTCTGCCCTCCACAAACCCCCAGGGTGCCCAGTCCCACCCCCTCCCACCCGGTCCTGACGACTTAGCAGACACTGGGTGACACCCCACTCTTGTCTCCCTGGGCCCAGTGTCTGTCCTGACCATTCAGACTGTGAGGCAAAAGGCCAGCCCCCAGGATGCCTCATACAGTCAGTGGTGGTGTTTTCTTAAAATCCCATTTCCTTTTGAATCTTTGATCGCTCTTATTTATGTATGATGTATGCCTAATAAAATGCTCCCATTTAAGTGTATATTTTGATAAACCTTGAAAGTTCTATACATCCTTGTTAACTACCACCAAAACCAAGACTGGGAACATTTACATCACCTAAAAATGTTCTCTTGTGTTCTCTCCCGCTTAACCCCTGTCCCTCCACTCCCGACCTCTGTCAGCCACCAGCCGCTCTTTGACACCATAGATTAGATTTGCCTTTTGAGAGTTCCATAGAAAATGAAATCACGTAACATGTGTCCTCTTTTTTTGCCTCGACCGAACGTTTTTGAGGCTCGTCCACGTGTTGTGTGTATCAGTGATTCTTTCCTTTTTATTGGTGAGTCACGTTCCGGGTATGGCTGGACCACAGTTGTTTTATCCATTCACCTGTTGAAGGACATCTGGGTTATTTCCGGTTGGGGACTTTTATGAATAAAGCAGCTGTGAGCATCCCAGTACAAGCATTTACAGGGACGTGTATTTTTATTTCCCTTGGGGTCAATGGGATTGAATGGGATTGGTGGATCGCATGGTTAAGTGTATATTTCACTTTATAAAAGGTACTGCCAGGTAGTTTCCCTGCACATCGTGCACCCCCACCCGTAATGTACAAGAGTTCCCGTTGCTTCGCAGTCTCAGCAGCACTTGATATTGTCAGTCCTTTCTGTGTTAATCAGTTCTATTGGGTGTGGAGTGGTACTGCATCTGGTTTTAATTTGGTTTCCCTAGTGATTAATGATGGTGAGTATCTTTAAAGCATTTACTGGCCATTCTTAAATCTTCTCTTATGAAGTATTTGTTCAAATCTTTTCTGATTTGTTGGTCGTGGTGGTGGTGGGTAGTTTTCCCTCTCACTCTTGAATTGAAAGCATTCCTGGTATATTTGGGATACACACCTTTTGTCAGGTAGATATTATAAATATCTTCTCCTGGTCTGCAACCTGCTTCTTCTTTTTCTTATGAGTGTCTTTCAATAACCAGAATTAAATTTTGATTAGGCCCAATTTACCAGTTGTTCTTCTATGGTTTGTACTTTTTGTGGCCAAAGAAATCTTATTTTATCCCATAGTTGTGAAGTTTTCTCCTCTGTTTTCTTCTACAAGTTTTATAGTTTTAGCTTTTGCATTTAGGTCAGTGGTCCATTTTGAGTAAATTTTTGTGTATGGTCTGAGGCAAAAGTTGAGGTTTATTTTTCTTTTTAAAATTTAATATTAATTTTAATTTTTTCAAAATTGATGTCTACAGAATAGAATTTTGATGCCACCCATACTGCGCTGGATGGTGTGTGAGTGAGGCCCTGATGTTTCTGTGTCTCAGGGTCTCATCTTTCAAGTGACAACATTTACATAGGAGCACTGGTTGCTTTAAATATTTTTATGCCTGAGTAGCTCTTTATGAAAACTCTTAATTCAGTTCTTTTGATAGTAGATGTTAGAATAAAATCTGAGTTCTAACATTTTTTCGTATGAAAATAACTTTTTAAAAAATAAATTTATTTATTTATTTTTGACTGTGTTGGGTCTTTGTTGCTGCGCACGGGCTTTCTCTAGTTGCGGTGAGCGGGGGCTACTCTTCGTTGCGGTGCGCGGGCTTCTCATTGCGGTGGCTTCTCTTGTCGTGGAGCACGAGCTCTAGGCACGTGGGCTTCAGTAGCTGTGGCACACAGGCTCAGTAGTTGTGGCTCACGGGCTCTGTAGTTGTGGCGCACGGGCTTAGTTGCTCCGTGGCATGTGGGATCTTCCCGGACCAGGGCTTGAACCCGCGTCCCCTGCATCGGCAGGCGGACTCTCAACCACTGCGCCACCAGGGAAGCCCCTTAATTCCATTTTTTTCCTCCACTCTTGATTTATGAAGTGTACTTCTTTGTCTTATCTCTTTGTGGCTGCTCTTGGTGTTCCAGTACGTGCCAGTGACTCATCACAGTCTGCCTTTCAGTTCCATTTCCCCACTTCACAATGATGTAAGACTCTCAGAATAGCGTGATTCCATTTCTCCTGCCTCATTCTTTGTGCTTTATGCCACACATTTTACTCCTGCGTATGTTATAGACCCCGTGATACACTGTTATCATCTTTGCTGTCGACACTTATGTTTTTTTCTTCGTGTCTCTGGATATTCACGTTTGCCCTTTGTTATGTTGTGGACCATCTGGATTTTGTTTTCTTCCATTAAAGAGCATAGGCTCTGTCCTGGCAGACAGTTAAGCTACTTACAAATCAGTTTGATGCCTTTGAGACCTGTCTTTTAGCTTTGCTAGGACGGTTCTAGAGAACCCCTACTCCAGGGAGAGTTCCGTCCTGCAGCTGAGGCGCCATCCCTGTGGGGTCTCCACTGACGCCCTGGTGACCACCAAGCATTCCTGACTCCAGCTCTTCGGAGCTCAGACATTTGGAAATGAGGTTTGAGGTTGCTGGGGGCAGGTCATGTGGGACCTTGAAGGTCCATGAGGAGCTGGTGCCTTGATTCCCATGGGGAAGGGCAGGGGAGGTGGTGAGGAGTGATCAGATCCTGGCGTGTTCTGAAGGAAGAACCAGGCTTATTTCCTGACTGAGTGGAAGTGAGATATAGAAGAAAGAGCAGTTGGAGAAGCCTCGGGGGTCCAGCCTGAGCCACAGAAAGGGTGGAGCAGCAGCCCTGTGAGGGTGTGAGCTGAGGGTGACGTGGGCTCAGGGCGGCGGGGGCGGGGGGCGTGGTTTGCCTGTTGGACGTCAATATCGAGTAGACGGGTCTAGGGGAGCCGTCACACCTGAGCTGGGGATGTGACAACGTGACACTGGGCTGTCGGTGTGGGTGGTGTTTGCAGCCATGGGCCTGATGAGCTCCCCAGCCAGGGAGGGACCGAGGACGGAGCCCTAAGACGCCACACTGGGGGACAGCATTCCCTGCGACGGCCGCTGACGACTTGACACCATCCAGAAGAGGGTCCCTTTGAAGAACAAAGGGGAAGAAAACAAGCGGAGCAGGTGGACGGGACAGGGATGAGCCTCCGGAGAGGAAGACGGGGGCGCGTGGCAGCGTGATCAGATGTCTGCACAGTCCTCGCTAGAGGAAGAAGAAAGAGGATTTTGTGTGACCCTCTGCCCTCTGGGAATTGCTCGTAGGAGTCTTTAACTCTTTGAGCTTCTCTCTCTGGAAATAGCCTTCCGTCTCGCATCCATCAACACCTGGCCTGGCTTCCTGGAGCCTCTCGGCCTTCACCCCCGCTCAGTAACCGGTCCTGGCCATGCAGCCCTGAGTCAGGGCCTGTAAGCAGCCCCTGCAGTCACCAGGCCACATTCACGATGGCAGGAAAAACAACCTCACGAGAGGACTCAGGAACCTTGTGTCCAGACTTACATGCAGCTGCCGGGGCCCGTGGGCCTGGCCTCTCCTGGGGGCCCCGCCGTCTTTGCTGATCCTCTGAGCCACACGTGTCAATAAACGCCCCTAGCGGTGCTGGTGGGGCCGGGCAGCGCAGAAATGCCCCAGTCTTCCTGTTTTGCTGTTTAAATATGAGGAAACAGTGAAGAGAAGAGTGTTGTGGAAAACATGACTTTTCACAGAAGAGAAGGGCGGGCCAGCCCTGGCCCAGCACCACGTGTATAAGAAGGCCAGCCGCCGCCCAGCTGCAGGCGCAAATGCGAAATGTACACCGAGTCTGGAAGGCCCGGCATGGAGAAAAGGGGGTGAGATAGCTCGCGGGTAGCGCTCGTATTTCATGTTTTCTTACTGAGATGCAACTCACACAGCGGAAACCCCCCATTTTAAAGGCACAGATTCAGTAGTTTGTAGTGTACGCACCTCGCTGTGTAGCCATCACCACTCTCTAATGCCAGAAGGTTTCCACACCCCCAGAGGAAGCCCCGTAGCTGCCGGCACCTGCTCCCATCCCCTCACCCTGCCCCCTGGCAACCACTTGTCTGCCTTCCGTCCCCGTGGATAGGCCTGTCGTGGACGTGTCGGGTAACAGAGTACGCGGCCCTTTGTGCCTGGCTTCGTTCGCTTGGCCTGATGTAGGCAGGGTTCCTCTGTGTTGTAGCGAAGGTCAGCGCTCGTCCTGTTGGGTGGAAGAGCCACGTGGTGTTTTTCCACTCATCAGCTCGTGGGCAGTTTGGGTGTTTCCACTTTTTGGCTAATGTAAATGGTGCAGTAGTGAACGGGTGTGGGCAAGTTTTCCTAGGAATGATACATGTTGAAATGAGATATTTTTGAGGTAAGTTGGGTTAGATAAAATATTTCAGTTAAAAAAACAAGAGCCCAGCTACCTTGGAGGAAGGGCCTAAGAAAAGAGCACATGCAGACTAAGGGCTTCCGCCTCTGAGTCCCCTGCCTGTGGACTCCCTCTGCACGGGAAGCTCTGAGGGCTGACGCCCCGAGAATGGTCCTCCTGCCAGAGAGGGAGCCGCGGGCAAGTGTTTGGCTTCCTTGCCCCTGGGTGGAGCGGTGGGGACAGTTTACGCATCGAATATGCAGTTGCCCAAAGGGACCCCAGAACGATCAGCCCAGATGCCCCTGCTCATCGGCTCACAGTTCCCTGCTTTTCCTCCACTCCCCACGCCCCCCAGCCTTCCTGGGACCACCTCCACGTGCCCTGCTGGCGCCTGATTCCTTGTCTCCGGGTCGGCTTTGGAAGATCCAAACCTAAGAAGCAGGGACCGTCTAGCTGCCATCGTTCAGGTGTCAGTTGGGTGAAGTGGTCTCAGGAAAGCGACTGACCACGCTGCACCGCAGTTACCCTGCAAAGTAGGAATTAGGATACACGCCCGCATGGTTCTTACGAGGATAAATGAAGTAATTCATACAAAATGCTTAGCACAGTGCGTGCCACTTGGGGAGCGCTCGCTAAATGGTGCTATCATTTAAAATGCCCTAGAGGACACGTTTGCACGGCTGAAGCTGTGCCTGTCTGGAATTGCTGAATTTTCGTGGAGCCAGGACTGCTTCCTAAGGTCTGAAACATGGAGGGCTGGCTCCCGTCTTCACTTGCCAGTGAAGTTAATGCTTGACATTTGAGCACAGGCATGGTGCTTCGGAGAAATAATAATGCTTCTTCATAATATTTTCTATTTTTAGCGCAGTTTCACTGCCCACAGCTTGGTCATCGTAGCCTTAGTCATCTTTACTTGTATTCTTTTGAAAACAAAAAGGGTTCAGTGTATAAAACGAAAGCTCCTATTCTCCCGTGAGGTCTCTTAGGGGCTTAGCACACTTCTGCTTTCTTTAGCTTTAGGGAATCGCGTGTTCACCTGCTCCTTGGGGTGGTTTAGGCGACAGCGGGAACACTGAGCCCATCACTGTCAGGAAGGCGGGTGGCAAACGGTAATACCGGACACAGAGTCGGCATGTGATGACTACAGAATCTGGTCCAGTCGGCCCTTGGTGTCCGCGGTCCCACATCCACAGATGCGGAGGGCCGACTAAGGGTACCAAAATCATCAGCAGATTTTGCTGTCCTCGGGGGCAGGGGTCTTGGAACCAATCCCCTGCAGATACCGAGGACTGACCGTACCTCTGGGAAGCAAAACTTCAAACAGGAAGCAAACGCTCTCCGCCGCTAGGCACCTGCAAAAGCCAGGCACACACATATCCGTGTCCCCTCTAACTGTGCGGTGAGATGCACAGACACAAAGGGTACCATCTGATGAACTTCCATAAAAGAGCACACGCGTGTAGCCACCACACCAGTCAAGACAAAGAGCGCTTCCATCGCCCCAGAAAAATTCCCTTGTGCTTGTCTTCAAATCTGTTCCCACGCACCGTGAGAAACCACCGCTTCTTTTGCCACAGGCAGATTGCTTTTTCCTGATCTTAAATTTCATGAGAATGGAAACACACAGAGTGAGCTCTTCTGTGTCTGCATTCTCTCGCTCAGGATCATGTTTTCAAGATTCATGCGTGTCGTTTATTTACTTTGTATCGCTGAGTAGTAGTCTATTTCATGAGCGCTCCACCCCTGGTCATTAAGTCTCCTGCGGATGGACGTTTCCAGTTTGGGGTTAAGCTACGGCAAGCATTGTGCACGTCTTATTATGGACATATTTGTCAGTTATCTTGGGTAATACCCAGGAGTGATGTTGCTGGTTCGTATGCCCAGCTGTCTTCCCAGGCGGCTGTACCATTTATGTTCCCACCAGTAATGTATGAGTGATCCCGTTGTCACAGCCAACCCAACACTAGGCATTCTCAATGTTTTTAATTTTAGGCACTCAAGTCGGTGTAGAATCATATTTCACTATGGTTTAAATTTACATTTCTCGGATGACTTAATAATTGTTGAGCGTGGTTTCCTGTGCTTATTAGGTACTTGAATATCTTACCTCGTGAAGTGTCTGTTCCAAGTATTTTTGTGCAGTTTTTAGACTGTTGTATTAGTGTTTATCGCTGGTTTATAAGAAACCATATATTCTGGATATAATCCATTTGTGAGATGTATATATAGCAAGTATCTTTTCCCAGTTTGTGACTTACCTTTTTCGTTTTCTTAAAGAGGTCGTTTGATGAGCAGAAGTTTTTAACTTGATGCAGTTAATTGAACAGGTTTTCTTTTATGTGTAGTACTTTCTGTGTCTTCTTTAAGAATCCTTTCTCTACCGCAAGGTCATGAAGATACATTTTCAGGAAATTTAGGGTTATAGCTGTTATATTTCAATCTGTGATCCATTTCAAATTAATCTTGTGTATGGTGTGAGGTAGGAGCTGTGGTCTCTTTTTTTTTCCGTGCATGTACCCAGTTGTCACAGTATCCCTTGTTAAAAGAGTTTCCTTTTCCATTGAACCACTTTGGCATGTTTATTGAAAATTAATTGACTCTATATGTGTGAGTCCCTTTCTGGACTCTCTGTTCTGTTTCATGGATCTGTTTGTCTGTCCTGACACCAAGACCACACTGGCTTAATTGCTAGAGCTTGGAATCCGGTAATCTTCCACGTTTGTACTTCTTTTTCGGTTGTTTTGGTTCTATGGGTCCTTTTCTTTTCCCTACAAATGTTAGAATAAAGAATCAACGTGTTAATTTCTTTCAAAAAGGCTTCTCTACTTGAACTGGGATTGCATTCAGTATATAGATTAATTTGGGAATAATAAAATCTAAACAATATTGAGTCTTCCAAAGGGTATACAGGACCTCTACCCTGATGTAGGATGTAGTCCCTTTTTATATATTGCTAGATTTTATTTTTTAATAATATGTTAAGGAGTTTTGTGTCCATGCTCATGTAGGATGTTGGCTTATAACTTTTTTCTTGTAATGTCTTTGTCATGCTTTGACTGTGGGGTTATGGTGGCCTTATAAAACATATTGGGGCATTTACTTTCTTCTCTGTTTTCTGAAAGATTTTGTGTAATTTTGGTGTTATTTCTTCCTACATTCATTTACATGTAATGTATTTCTTGATATGCTTGAGGTTAGATCTACCATGTTGCCATTTGTTTTTTTTTTTTATTGATCTTGGGTTCGGTTTCCTGGTTCCTCCTCTTCTCCCTTCTCTTGGGTTCATTGGATAAACTTTTGTATTCTATTTTATTTCTTCTGTTGACTCTTTTTTTTGTTAATGGAAGAAATGAGCTCTTTTTTTAAAGTCTTTATTGAATTTGTTATAATATTGCTCCTGCTTTATGTTCTGGTTTTTTGGCCATGAGGCATGCGGGATCTTAGTTTCCCGACCAGGGATCAAACCCATACACGGTGCGCTGGAAGGCGGAGTCTCAACCCCTGGGCCACCAGGGAAGTCCCTCTTCTGTTGACTCTTTACCTCTGCTTTTTGCATTATTTTTAGTTGGTTGTTATATTTCACCGTGCATCCTTCACCTTTTTTTTTTAATTGCAGGCTTTATTTGTTGGAGATCAATAAAAACACAAAATTGAGTGAAAAGTACAGAGTTCCCACACATTCCCTCCTCATACACTCACTCAGTCTCTCCCACCATCTGCATCCCGCCTCAGAGCTTTACATTTGTCCCAGTCAGCCTACACTGACACGTCATTGTCATCCAAAGTCCATAGTTTACATCAGGGTTCACTCTTCGTGTTATACAGTCTGTGGGTTTTCGGATGCATAAAGACCTGCATCCACCACTGCAGGGTCATACAGAGCAGTTTCTCTGCCCTAAAAATCCTCTGTGCTCCACCTGTCCATCCATCCCTCCCCCTAGACCCCTGGCAACCACGGATCTTTTTACTGTCTCCATAGGGGTGCCTTTTCCAGAATGTCCGTAGCTGGAATCATACAGTCTTCAGCCTTTTCAGACTGGCTTCCTTCACTAGGTACTATACATTTCAGGTTCCTCTGTGCCTTTTCATAGCTTCATAGCTCATTTCTTCTTAGGGCTGATTTGTTCCTTCCCCTATTGAAGGAAGTCTTGGAGTGCTTCAAAGTTTTGGCAGTTATGAACAGAGCTGCTATAAACATTTGTGGGAAAGTTATGTGTGGACATAACTTTTCAGCTCCTTTGGGTAACTGCCCAGGAGTGCAGTTGCTGAATCATACATTTAATTTTGTAAGAAACCACCAAACTGGGACTTCCCTGGTGGTCCAGTGGTAAAGAAGCCGCCTTCCAATGCAGGGGACACGGGTTCGATCCCTGATCGGGGAACTAAGATCCCACATGCCACGGGGCAACTAAGCCCACACGCCACAACTACTGAGCTCACGCACCTCAGCTAGAGAGCCTGTGTGCTGCCAACTACAGAGCCCACGCGCTCTGGAGCCCCCATGCCACAACTAGAGAAGAGAAAACCCACACACCACAACTAGAGAGAAGCCCATGCGCCGCAACGAAAGATCGTTCGTGCCGCAACTAAGACCCAATGCAACCTAAATAAATAAATATTTTTTAAAATGTTTTAAAAAGAATCAAGAAACCACCGAAATACCTTCCAAACTGGCTGCCCCATTCTGCATCCCCACCAGCAGTGATGAGAGTTCCTGTTGCTCCACAGCCTCGCCAGCATTTGGTGATGTCAGTGTTTTGGATTTTTGCCATTCTAACAGGTGTGAAGTGGTATCTCATTATGGTTTCAATTTGCAGTCCGCTAACGTTATTCAGCATCTTTTCATGTTTATTTGACATCTGTGTATCTTTCTTTTTCTCAAAGTGTCTTTTCAGATCTTTGCCCATTTTTAAATCATCCTTAACTTTTTAGCCTAGTTAAAATTAATATTGTGCCACTTCACATAAAAAGTAAGGACTTTGCAGCAGTAAAATTCCTCCCCACAACCTTTGAGCTATTGCTGCAATACACTTACTTTATTTATTTATTTATTTATTTTTGCGGTACGCGGGCCTCTCACTGTTGTGGCCTCTCCCGTTGCGGAGCACAGGCTCCGGACGCGCAGGCTCAGCGGCCATGGCTCACGGGCCCAGCCGCTCCGCGGCAGGTGGGGTCTTCCCGGACCGGGGCACAAACCCACGTCCCCTGCATCGGCAGGCGGACTCTCAACCACTGCACCACCAGGGAAGCCCTGCAATACACTTTACATCTATGCTTCACACTGAATGTTTGCGTCCCCCCCAAAAAAATTCACACGCTGAGATCCTAACCGCCAATGTGATGGCATTGGGGGGTGGGGCCTTTGCATGGTGAGTAGGTCATGAGAGCAGATCCCTCATGAATGGGATTAGGGCCCTAATAAAAGAGACCCCAGAGAGCTCCCTCGCTCCTTCTGCCCTGTGAAGACACTGAAAAGCTGGCCATCTATGTACCAGGCAGTGGCTTTCACCAGCCCCCGACCCTGCTGGCGCTCTGGTCTTGGACGTCCAGCCTCCAGAATTGTGAGAAGGAAATTTCTGTTGTTCACAGGCCACCGAGTCTCTGTGGTCTCTTAGAGCAGGCGGAGCAGCTAAGGTCACCTACACCCAGTATAAACTCCACAATACAGTATTAAAATTTTTACTTTAAACAGTCAGCTGTCTTTTGAAGAAATAATGAAAAGAAACTTAAAGATAACTTTTTTGTAGTTACCTACCTATTTGCCATCTCTGGTGCTTTTTTTTTTCCCGTGGATTCCAACTCCTGAGTGGTGTTACAGCCCTTCAGCCTGAAAATTTTCTTTTTTCTCTCAGCATCTCTTGACGCGCAGAACAGCTAGTGACTAATTCCCTCAGCTGTTGCTTCTCTGAACATGTCTCCGTTTGCCCTCGTTTGGAAACATATTTCAAGGTGTAGAATGCTGCATTCAGAGCTTTGTTTTTGTTTTTTAAAAGAGGTCTAAAGATGTCCTTTTTTTTTTTTCTTTTTTCCTGGCTTCCATTGTTTCTGCTGAGAAGTCAGCTTTTATGTTTCTGCAGATGAATCATTTCATTATGAATCATATCATCCCTTTTTCCCCTCTGGATGCTTTCAAGGTGTTTTTCCTTTGTATCTGGGCTTCAGCACTTTGACCATGTCGTGCCCTGGTTTTCTTTCTGTTTATCCTGTTGGTTGGTGTCCTTTGTTGAGCTTTCATCAAATCTGTAAAATTTTCCACTATTATTTCACTACGTGTATTTTATGCACCGTTCTCACGCCTTTCCTTCTGAGACTAATTACATGCATGTTAGAAAGTTTGCTCTTATCCCTCGTGTGACGGGCTCTGTTATTTTTTTAAGATTTTTTTCTTTTTGCTCTTCAGATTGGAGAATTCCTAATGATCTGCCCTCAATTCCCCTGACTCTGCTGCTCACTCCAAACTGCTCTAAACCCATCTGTGAATTTTTTGTTTCAGATACACTTTTAAATTCAACAGTTTCATTCTGTTCTTATTCATGGATTCCTCTTTTAAGATCCCCTGTCTGTTTACTACTTACTAACATCTTTTTTCTTTAGTTTTTGGATGTACTTACATTTGCCACATAAAAGGCATTTATAGGGACATGCTCATTTCAACTTCTGTGTCGTCTGGGGTTTTTGTTTTTAGTTTATCTTGTGCAGCCTCTGCAATTGTGCACCATTAACGTCCACAGATGGTTCTCAGAAAGGGTTCAGTCTCTTAATAGAGCTTTACAGGAGCCCTCCTTCGATCATCTTACTGGATCGGAGTTGATCCTGACAGAATTCTCCCTGACGCCGGTCTTCTGGGGTCATGTGACACACCGTCAAAGCCCAGACGCAGTGAACCGGGCTTGACTCCCTTTGGTTTCACCGTAATTAAACGTTCCCACAGAGTGTCCCCTCACTGAGACATTCAAGGTTATCACATAATGGACAAAGTCCCTCCAGCTTGTACAGTCAATCAGGGGCTGGATCTCAGATTCAGATTCCTCCGAGGGCATCCTCAAGAGAATGTCACACCCGTGGCCTCCTCCCTGAAAAGTCCACCCCCCGACCACACCATGGAGGAGGGATGGCTCTCAGGGAGGAGGCCAGTGTGCAGAACATCTCTGCCCCCTGGGCTCCGTGCGACACTGCCCATCTTTGCAGTCCTACGTGGGGACATGCCTGGTGGGGGGCGGGGCAAGGTGGGCTTGGCTGGGTCGTGCCATGACTTTCTCTCCGCAGCCACTTCAAGCTCTTAGGAGGCTTTACATGATCAACGTGGGCAAACCACTCAGGACAGTGTCTGGAACCTAGAAAGTGCTCCGTGAAGATTGTTTTGGTTGTTGCAATCCATAGAACAATAAAGAAAACTTGCATTGCTAGCTGTCCCAGAAGCTTCTCCCTCCGAGGCATTTTTCTCAAAACTACGCGGAAAGGAGGGCATAGGGAGGAATTGTATCCAACACCTGAGATCAGACTCAACTACGCACAGTACAAATCCCAGCTCCAAAAGCGAAAGGGGAAAAGAAAACAACCCAGTCCCTGCCGCGGAGGTCCGGCGAGTCTGCAGTGATCCTGCGAGGACTCGGCCGAGACGGTTACGGGACATTCTCCAAATGTCGGATGTGGTCGCCAGCGCCCTTTGGTCCACTTTGCTTTCTTTGCCACATCTGAGTGGCTAACAGGAGGCGAAAGCATCTAGTCAAAGTCACACCGTGGGTCACCTGGGACGGCCCTTTGGCCGCTGATAAACAAGGGTGATTTCTCGACAGGACAGACCGTGGAAAGGGCACCTGTTGCTTTAAGGAGCGAGGCCAGGTCACTGCTCATCATATCATTTTCTTGTGCTCCTGGGTTGTAAAGGAAGCGTCCTCCTTCTGCACGTCTACTTTATGACATCCATAAACAGTGAATTGCCGATGACTGTGCCCAGGGCTAGAACATCCTCTCTGGCTGGAGGGGCCCGGAGAGCCAAAGTGGGGCAGAGGTGAATTGCCCCACTTCTTTCCTGGAGAGGGGCAGTGCCACCTCCCAGAAGGAGGGGCAGGAGGGGACCGAGAGGGAGTCCCCTCTAGGCCCTTCCTACACACAGCCCTGGAAATAAACGCACCCCGAATCTTCAGGGCCTTGGGGTGTCTCTTTGGGCCAAGTAATGGGGGTGATTTTCCCTAATGCAAAGCAAAACACCCCTTTCTGAAGGGATATCCATTTAAAAAAAAAAAAAAAAGCTTTGGGCTTCCCTGGTGGCGCAGTGGTTGGGAGTCCGCCAGCCGGTGCGGGGGGCGCGGGCTCGTGCCCCGGTCCGGGAGGATCCCGCGTGCCGCGGAGCGGCTGGGCCCGTGAGCCATGGCCACTGGGCATGCGCGTCCGGAGCCTGTGCTCCGCAACTGGAGAGGCCCCCAACAGTGAGAGGCCCGCGTACCGCAAAAAAAAAAAAAAAAAAAAAGCTTTGGGAGGGTGTCTGTTAAGTATGTATTTTTTGAACGATGCTCGGGGCTTCAGGTGAGGTAGATAAGGTCGGACAGCTCACACATCATACTAACAGCACGGAGACACAATAGCAATATTGTGCAACAGTTGCAGACGTATCAGGAGAGATTGGGACCCACCGTGGACTCCAGGCGGTCCACCCATCGCACCACTGGGGCCGGTGTCCCCATGCAGGGTGTCCCCTCCCTGCATGCACAGGTGCGGAGCCAGCATATTACCAGGGCTGCGTTTGCTTCCATTTGCAGCGGGGGAGGAAGGTATGCGCGCCGGCCAGCTCAGGGGAGCAGAGGATGGAGGAATGGCCATGGCTGTCATTGTCTCGTCCAGCACGGGGTGGGATGAGAGGTGCCCGTCACCTGGCTGGCCTGTCCAATCAGGGCGTCACCTTCAAGGTGACCTTCAGGAATGAGGGGGCCAGGCTGTCCTGTCGATCAGTTAAACCAGATCTTTATGTCCTTCTGTGCTGCAGAGACTCAGGATTTGTCTGAAACAAGTAAACAGTTCCTGGAAGGGCTGGGAGAGGTGGAGGCGGGTTCCTCGAAGCGTCTGCAGCAGGCCAGCGTGGAGTCGGGCAGCCGCCGGCATCGGGGAAGGGCAGGGCGGGGCTGAGGGGGTGCGTGCTGTCCTGCCAGCCCACGGGCGGCATCCTGCCTACAAACCCCAGTAGGCGGCTCTGCACCCGTCTGCGCAGGGTGGGCTGCTCCGGACCCCTCGGTTCTGTTCCAGCGGAAGCTCCTGGGGCCACCCTTGTGCAGATTCACGGCCAGAATCTGGGCCGATCTAGCAGCATCCTTAAAACAGGACTCGGATTCTGCCAGGCTCCAAGATTGTCCTGGAACTAAATTAAACGCTTCTGTGATGTGTGGGAGACCCTGCCAGCCCCAGCATTTACCCGTCGGGGCCCATCACCTGAGAGGCCAGCCAGATAAGGCCCCCGGAATATCTAGGCTAGGCCCATCCAGGTGGAAGCAGGGAAAAGCAGCCCAGACCTGAAGAGGCTGATGAGAAGCCTACGGAGACCTCTGTGCTTACGACGGACCATTTGGCCTTTATTAAATCTTTTGCTTTTGTGAAAGCTGTGGGTGCCTAGGAGTAAATCACGGCGAGCTTGGAGCGGTGTCCCGGATGTTCGCTAGCGCGTGCTAGGTTCAGGGACACTTCTGATGGTACGTCAGCTGTTCTCGTGGAGCGGAGTTTTCTCTGGAGAGCACGTGAGTCACCCATGACTCGGCTGGCTCCCCCTCAGCCTCCATCCTGTGGACCAGCAACCATTCTGCTCTGACTCCCATTCTTTTAGTCGTACTTCCTGTCTCCCAATTTTCTCAAAAACTTCGAGATCCAGAGAGACCCCAAAGACCCAATCACGTCCAACCCTGAATTGCCAGCATCCCTGGCTGTGGCTGGTTACTCTTAAAGCTATTTTAAAATTTGCAAAGCAAAAACACTTGAATATGCTTCGATTTTTTTAATTCGATATATGCCACGTAGCATCTAGGAAATAGATGGGTTTCCCACATGCTGTCAGACTTTTCTGATAGGGTGTGGTTTGGCCACCAAGGTTGGGCATGACTAATGTTTGCGACTGAAAACTGCTTCTTGCCCCCAGGTGCAGGGGTTTAGGGCTATCTGAGGCTTCTAGGGGAATGAAGAGCACCTTCGGGACAGTGCAGGAAAGATGTGACTGCTTCTCAGCCTGGACCTGGTTCCCCCCAGAGCTCTGCCTGTCACCCCAGGGACAATGCACGCACCGGGGAAGACACTCAAAGCAAGAGAAGGTGTCAGAGGCCTGTGGCTGCCAGCGACCCTCAGTGATGTAATGACAACTGCTGTGGCTGTTGGCAACCCTTAGTGATATAATAACACCTGTGTCTGTTGGTGACTTAGTGATGTCATAACAACACCTGTGGCTGTCAGGGACCCTTAGTGATGTAATAACAACACCTGTGGATGTCAGGGACCCCTAGTGATGTAATAACAACACCTGTGTCTGTTGGTGACCCGTAGTGATGTCATAACAACATCTGTGGATGTCAGGGACCCTTAGTGATGTCATAACAACACCTGTGGGTGTCAGGGACCCTTAGTGATGTCATAACAACACCTGTGGGTGTCAGGGCCCCTTAGTGATGTAATAACACTTTTAACGTAGTAGCAACAGCCAACAGCCAACATCGGAGCGCTCGCCACGGGCTAGGCGCTGCCCTGAGTACTTTACACACATTAAGTCAATTAATTTTAAATTCGGAACTCCCCTGGGAGGAAACAGTGGCCCGCGACAGGAATGCCAGCGCTCTGGGGTGCAGGGGGTGGGGGGTGGCGGGAGGCACCTACTTCCTGATCAGGCTCTGTTTATGGTTGTGTGGGTGTGGTTGGCCTTTCGCATAGAGGCATTTTTTCGCTCTTTTCCCCTTGCAAAAGAATGCAGATTGCGCAGTATCTGAAGAGGCAGCTCAGGGTGAAATTACATGCATGGCAGTGGCGCCCTGAGGCTTTCCTGCCGCCAGCCCACCTCTGTGCCGATGCCCTTTCGGAGGACATCGGATTTGTTGCCACGGGTGGCACATGGGCTGAGGTGTAGCTATTACGTGGACCGGAATACGAGTGTCCACACCTTGGACTGAGCTGGGAGCAGGAAGGTATGGGATGAAGTGGCGAGAAGCGTTATTACTGCTGGGGCAGTAATAAATTTTGGCATCAAAATGCTATAATGCTCAAAGAAGCCCACCTCAAAAGCCCAAGGGAAAATTCCCCCTTAACTTTTTCTTTCCATTCTATCTATTAAATTTTTTATTAAACCGTTTGAAATGATTATAGAGTCACATACAGTTGTAAGAAAAAAGGCAGAGAGACCCAGGCACCCTTTACCTTTTTTCCCCCAGTGGTAACATCTTTCAAACTGTAGTAAGATATCACCCCTGGGCTGTTGACACTGATGCAGTCCAGATACAGAGCATTCCATCCCCCCAATGCACGAGCCCTCCTTTTATAGCCTCCCCCAGATCCCTCCCTTCTATTCCCCACCCCTCCCTAACCCCTGGCACTCGCTAATCTGTTCTCCATCTTTATATACTTCTGTCATTTCAAGAACGTTCTATAAATGCCTTCATCCAGTGGGTGAGTTTGGGGATTGACTTTATTCACTCAGCATAATTCTCTGGAAATGCGTCCAGGTGGTTACGTGTATCACAAGTTCAATCCTTTTTATTACTGGGTAATATTTCATGGTGTGGCCGGAATACAGTCTGTTTATCCATTCACCTACTGAAGGGCATCTGGGCTGTTTCTGGTTTGGAGCAATTAAAAATAAAAGCCGCTCTGAACATCATGTACCAGCTTTTGTGTGAACATAACTTGTCATTCTCTGCCCCAGAGGGCAATTGCTAGGTCAGACATACAGTACTTACATGTTTAGTTTTTTTAAGGAATTGCCAAACCATTTTCCAGAGGAGCTGTACCGTGTTACATTCCCACCAGCGATGTGTGAGTAATCCAGTTTCTCCACATCTTTTCCAGCATTTGGGGTTGTCACTTTTTTTTTATTTTAGCTTTTTTGATAAGTGTGCAGTGGTGTCTCAGTGTGGTTCTAATTTGCATTTCCCAGTGACTCATGTAGCTCAGTAACTTGTCATGTGCTTGTCATCCATCTATATACTCTCTCAGTAAGATGTCTGCTCGTGTGTTCTGCCCATTTCCAAACTGGGCTGTTCTGTTTTTCACTGTCGAGTTTTGACAGTTCTTTTCATCGTCTATATTCAAGTCTTTGTCAGATACGTGGTTTGCAAATAGCTTTTTCCCAGACTATAGCTTTTCATCCTCTTAACAGGATTTTTCTCAGAGGAAAAGTTTTACTTTTGATGAAGCCCAGTTCATCAATTTTCCCTTTTATGGACTGTGTTTTTGGTGTGAAATCTGAGAACTCTCTGCCTAGCCCAAGAACCTGAACATTTTCCCCTATTTTTTTTCCTAAAAGTTTTATAGTTTTCTATTTTACATCCAGGGTCCACTTTGCATTAAGTTTTATATAAACAGTGAGGTTTAATTCGAGGCTTATTTTTGTGCCTGTGAAAGTTCAATTGCTCCAGCCCCATTCATTGGAAAAACAGTCTTTCCACCATTGAATTGCTTTTGCTCATTGGTCAAGCATCAGTTGAGCGTGTTTGTGTGGGTATCATTCTGGGTCCTCTGTTCTGTTATCTGTGTCTAACATTCCACGAATGTCACAGTCTTGATTATTAGCTATGTAATGGGTCTTAAAGTCAGATAGACTGATTTGTCCCATTTTATCTTCTTTTTCAAGATTGTTTTAGCTTTCCCGGTTCCTTTGCATTTTCATGGGAATGTTAGAATAATCTTGTCTGTTTCTACAAAAAATCTTGATGGGGTTTTGATAGGAATTGTGCTAAGTCTATATATTAATCTGGGGAGAAATGACATCTTTACTATGTTGAGTCTTTCAAACCATGAAAATGGTAGGTCTCACCATTTATATATCTTTTTTTCTTTCTTTCAGCACACAGCTTCTGCATATGTTTCGTTACATTTACACTTAAGTTGTTTGAGCTTTTCTAAGCGTTTGTAAATGGTGTTGTGATTTTAATCTCAGAGTCTCCATGGTCATCACTAGTATATAATCAATTTTGTATATTTATCTTGTATCCTGTGACTTGCTGAACTCACTTATCGGTTTTACTTTTATATCTTGCTGAATTCTATTGCTAATATTTTGTTAAGGGTTTTTGCTTCCACATCAATGAGGGATATTGATTTGTAGTTTTCTTTTCTTGTTGTCTTTGTTGAATGTAGTATCAGGTTAATACTAGCTTCATAAAATGAATCGGGAAGTGTACCCTCCTCTTCTGTTTCCTGGAAGAAATTGGTCAGAATTGTATTACTTCTTCTTTAAATGTTTGGTAGAATTCTCCAGTGAAACCATTTGCACCTGGAATTTCCGTGGGGGGAGTTTTTAAATTAGAAATTCAGTTTCCTTAATAGATGCAGACTGTTCAAATTGCCTAGTTCATATTGGATGAGTGTAGTCGTTCACACTTTTCTAGGAATTGGTCCATTTTCATCTAGGATGTCAAAGTTACGTGTTTAGAGTTGTTTGTAGTTGTTCCCTTGTTATCCTGTCGATGTCTGCAGGGTCTGTAGTGCTGTCCCCCTCTTCATTCCAAACACTGGTGATCTGTGTTTCTTAGTCTTGCTAGGGATTTGTCAGTTTATCGATATTTTTAAATAACCGGCCCTTTGTTTCATTGGTTTTCTGCTTGTTTTTCTGTTTCTATTTCATAGATTCCTGCTTTTTATTATCTCCTTCCTTCTGCTATTGCTTTAGGTTTATTTTGCTCTTCTTTTTTAGGTTCTTAGATTATTGTGTTGAGGGTTTTCCTCTCTGCTAATGCAAGCATGTAGTGCTATAAATATTCCTCTCAGCACTGCTTTAGTTGTGTCCCACAGCTAAATTTTGATGTGTTGTATTTTCATTTTCATTCAGTTCAATGTCTGTTTTTATGTCCCTTGAGACTTCCTCTTTGACCCATGTATTACTTAGAAGTGTGTTGCTTAGCTTCACAGTGTTTGGAGATTTTCCTGCTATCTTTCTGTTACTGATTTCTAGTTTGATTCTCTTAAAGGTCGGAGACCATACTCTATATGGTTGCAGTTCCTTTACGTTTGTTGCGGGTTTTTGTGTGTGTGTGTGGACAGCATAGGGTCTATTTTGGTATACGCTTTGTAGGCACCTGAAAAGAATATGTGTTCTGCAGTCGTTGACAGACTTTTTTTTTAAACATATTTTTATTTAAATTTATTTATTTTTGGCTGCATTGGGTCTTCGTTGCTGCTTGTGGGCTTTTCTCTAGTTGCAGCGAGCAGGCTTCTCATTACAGTGGCTTCTCTCGTTGTGGAGCACGGGCTCTAGGTGCATGGGCTTCAGTAGTTGCGGCACATGGGCTCAGTAGTTGTGGCGCACGGGCTTAGTTGCTCCGTGGCATGTGGGATCTTCCCGGACCAGGGCTCAAACCCGTGTCTCCTGCACTGGCAGGCGGATTCTTAACCACTGCACCACCAGGGAAGCCCCCATTGATAGACTTTTAAATATATCTCAAGACTTTGAGACAGATCACTAACTCTTGAAGGTTATGTGATACATTACCTTTTTAAATTTTTATTTATTTATATATTTTTTATTGGAGTATAGGTGCTTTACAATGCTGTTAGTTTCTGCTGTACAACGAAGTGAATCAGCTACATGTATACCTATATCCCCACGCTCTTGGACCTCTCTCCCCTCCTCCCCCCATCCCACCCATCTAGGTCATCACAGAGCACCAAGCTGAGCTTGCTGTGCTATACAGCAGGTTCCCACTGGCTATCTATTTTACACATGGTAGTGTATTTATATCAATCCTAATCTCCCAATTCATCCCACCCTTCCCTTCCCCCACCCGTGTCCACACATCCATTCTCTACATCTACGTCTCTATTCCTGCCCCATAAATAGGTTCATCTGTACCATTTTTCTAGATTCCACATATATGTGTTAATATACGATGTTTGTTTTTCTCTTCTGACTTATTTCATTCTGTATGACAGACTCTAGGTCCATCCACATCTCTACAAATGACCCAATTTCATTCCTTTTTATGGCCAGGTAATATTCCATTGTATATATGTACCACATCTTCTTCATCCATTCGTCTGTTGATGGGCATTTAGGTTGCTTCCATGACCTGGCTATTGTAAATAGTGCTGCAGTGAACATTGGGGTGCATGTGTCTTTTTGAATTATGGTTTTCTCAGGGTATATGCCCAGTAGTGGGATTGCTGGGTCATATGGTAGTTCTATTTTTAGTTTTTTAAGGAATCTCCATACTGTTCTCCATAGTGGCTGCATCAGTTTACATTCCCACCAACAGTGCAAGAGGGTTCCCTTTTCTCCACACCCTCTCCAGCATTTGCTGTTTGTAGATTTTCTGATGATGCCCATTCTAACCAGTGTGAGATGATACCTCATTGTAGTTTTGATTTGCATTTCTCTAATAATTAGTGGTGTTGAGCAACTTTTCCCATGCCTCTTGGCCATCTGTGTGTCTTTGCTGAAATGTCTTTTAGGTCTTCTGCCCATTTTTTGATTGGGTTGTTTGTTTTTTTGATATTGAGCTGCATGAGCTGTTTGTATATTTTGGAGATTAATCCTTTGTCAGTTGCTTCATTTGCAAATGTTTTCTCCCATTCTGAGGGTTATCTTTTCATCTTATTTATGGTTTGCTTTGCTGTGCAAAAGATTTCAGAAGAAGTGATCTAAGATCCTGCTGAGTTCACCGAGGACGAGGACGGCTGTGAAACCTTCTCTCTGGTGATTCTTATCAGTGGAGTCACCACCCTTCTTCCCTGATAGGTGTGGGCCTCTCTGAAGGATAGAACTTGGATCAGCTCAACATATGGCTCAATGAAGTTTCCTGGCTGACATTTTTACTCTTATATTTCCAAGAGATACAATGAGACGTTGTTTCCCTTCTTCTCATCAAGTTATAGAATGCTAAAGCCAGAGGAAACCTTGGGTCATCTGGTCCACCCTTTCATTTGGCAAGTGAAGGAATAAGGTCCAAGAGGTTAATTTAGATTAATTTTTTAAATACGTTTATGAAATTAACATATGTTTATTATAGAAATGTATTAGATATAGAGAAACAAAAATAAGGGAAAAAGTGTATATATAATCTTACAACCAAAAATAACTACAATTATTATTTTGGAATGTATCCTCCCAAGTTTTCAGAAGTGCTATCACACTGTACTACAATTTTTTTTTCTTTAACAATAGACATGAACATTTTCCAAGATGTTATTCCTAATAGCAGAATATGTTTCCACAGTACAGATATACCATCATTTATAAGCCATAAGTGATGTGCATTTGATGGGTATATAGGCCGTTACAGTTTTCACTGTGTTAAATAACATTGTGATGAACATCTTTCTCCTAGAAATGAAGACACTGGATCATTTTTAGCTTTTCAGCTCTGTTGCCAGATTGGATTATCAAGGTTTTTTGTTCGTCTGGACAGGCTTGGTTTAGTTTTGACTTGTGTTGGTTTTAGAGTCAATATAGAAGATGACATGAGCTCAGGAGGAGGCCTTGTTTAGGTCCCCAGCGTTTCAGGGCGTGAACTAAATGACCATCTGGATCCAGGAGGAGAACCCTCCCTTCCTCAGAGGGTGGAGTTGCTGGAACAGTGCCGTGCAGTCTACACCTTCCTATGAGGCATCCCGCCTTGGCCCGGTCCGGAAACAGGAAGACAGGCAGGTTATATTCAGCCTGGGACCTGAACCTTGTAAAACCAGCCACCCAGCCCGGTTTTATGTGCCCGGCAACAAAGGGACAACCTTGCTCACCCCGGCCTGCTTCCTCTCTCTGGGACCTGCCGTGAGAACACTGTTTTGCACTCAAAATATGCCTTGAACGCGCTTTGTCATAGTAATTGCCCCCATAAAGTGGACCAGGGCACCACGTGAAAATGGCCCGTATTTAAGGGCCCAGTCCTGCCTGCTTTTTACGGCTGGTGCGGACCGCGGGCGGGCCTCAGCCCCGGTCACTCTGCCCAGGCACCGCTGAGAGTACTGAGAGTCCAGGAGGGAAAGAGCGTCTGAAGGTGGACAGGAAATCCCGGGCCCAGGAGAGGCCCTGCTGCTGAGAGGCGGCCAGAGCATCCCTCCAGGTTCCCGGGTGGCTCCCGGGCACGGTGTTGGTGCCACTGCCCACGACGTGCGGGTTCAGCCCGTGGTCCGCACAGCGTGCCCTTTCCCATCAGTCTTTCTTTCTTCGTCTGCAGAGAAAGAAGAGTTGATCCAGAGCGTGCTGACCCAGGTGGCAGAGCAGTTCTCAAGGTACGGAATCTTCTGGATGCGTCATCTCCAGAGCTGGGCGCTTTTTCTCTTCATGGCTGGGTGGGCCACTTGCTCTGAGGCTGTCTCGGCCGGCAGGCTCTGATACATCGCCCCCAGAAGCTGCCTCCCCAGTGGAATCCTTTGGGGACTTGCGTACCTAAGCCAGCTTGGATGGGGTCCGGGAAACAGATGCCAGGTGCCACAGACCGTGTCAAGTGGGTGTTCTCAGAACGAGAGCCCGTGTTGCTGGTAATCTTCCCAGCTGGCTCTTCTGGGGCTAGGACTTCAACCTACAAGAGCTGACAGCGTTCACAGAGATCCTGTGCAGCTGTGCGGCTTCCTCTCCATTCTGAGTCATCCTGCCGGTTCTGGGTCAGTGCTTTCCATTTCTCAGTTACCTCGCTGTGGCATCTCACTGCCCCGAGGGTAGTTAAAATGGGGAAAGGCCGTAGGGTATTTTCTTAAAGCCCAGGAGTTGTTGAACTGAATGGGTTGGAGCCTCCCGGAGAAGGGCACCTCAGGTCCCCTGAGACGGTCTGTGCCCAGCAGGGCAGGGTGTGGGGCTGGACCATGCCCTCTGTGAGCAGAGGACACGGTCCTCCCCGGAGAGCATCTGCTCACTGCCCACGTATGGGGAAGTAAGCATACCTGCTCTACGTTCCCATCTTGGAAAATACACCTTTGAGATAATTCAAAGGGGTATCTTTTTCCTCCCTCCCCTCAGCACCCCTCCCCAACTCCCGTGAGTTCCTTAAAAGCAACTCCTCTGTTCGAGCCCCTCGCCAGCCCACCTGTAGGGCTCACCACGGCAGGGAGTCAGCAGATGTTGGCGGAACCCATTTTAACTTGGAGAATTTGATGAGTTGTGTTGTTTTGTTTTTTCCTTCCTAGAGCATTTAAAATCAACGAACTGAAAGCCGAAGTTGCGCATCACTTGGCAGTGCTAGAGAAGCGCGTTGAATGTGAGTGGCACGTTCATTCCCTTTCGCTGATTTGTCTTTTAACCTCTGCTTAAAGTAACCACTTAAAACCCTGGTGCTTGGTGGTGGCAGGAGCTGAGGCTGACAGCAAATGTCTCTTCTTTGGGAAATGCGCGAAAGTTACCTTTGAAGTTAACAAGGGCTAGAACAGTGATGAATCTTAAGTGTTTTATTTCTATTTTAAAAGTAACTCAGTAACATATGACGTGTTCTAAGTGTGCAGTAACTTGCAACATGGTACTTATCGCAGCACAGCCCCTGGGATAGGGTCTCTTGAGTGCAGGAGAGCACAGAAGGAAACCGTGAGGCCCCCAGACGTAGCCCCCTCCAGGGAAGAACTTCTGCAGAATAACTTGTGTGTGTGTCTTTTTACAAAAAGGAGAATGCACCGACCCACACTCTGTGGTTTCACAATCTGGAGGGAGGATGTCCACTCAATCATTACCAAGTCTCGATTCAGTGACCAAATAGCTGAAACTCTGGGAGGAAAACAGCTTCCAGTCACTCACCCTTTGTGTTCCCATCCATCAAATAAGGAACAAAGCTTGAATTCCACATGACCCGCAATTCCCCATTCAATGCACAACGGGAAGGCTCTTTGTCAGTGTCAAGGCCAAGGTTAATGGCTCATGGGCACCACATTTACTGACTTCCGGAATGAGCAAACACACTCCAAACCTGAGGCCGTCGGGGTCGTGGCATCACAGACTCTACCTGGCTGACTCACTGACTGTCACTTTTCATATCTTGTATGAATGGCTTGGATTTTTTACAAGAAAAAACATTCAGGATCATGTCCAAAACCAATTCACCTAAATAACTTGAATCATGATTTATATAGTTACCCTTTTCAAAGTAGGGCAACATTATAAAAATCCATTTGATCACATCACCCTGGGACCTTTGTTTTTCTCCCCCAAAAATCATGGTACCCAGAAACTGCTGTGAACTTAGTTTTCTGGGAGTGGTTGCCGATACCCTAAAAATAAAGGGGTTGGAATAGAGCACTTGTTTCTGCTGGATGTTTTTTCAAAAGAGAGAGCTTCGTAATAAAGAAACTTTGGTTTGGGTAAAAAAATAAAATCCATTTGGTCATTAGAGCTTCAGAACAGTTTTATTTTCCCCATTGGTGATGAAGGAGCCCCCGAGAGATTAAGTGACCTGCTGAAGTTCATTCAGCAAAGTGGAAAAGTAAATAAAACCGGAACCAGCCCCAGGGTCCTGGTGGGGCTGCTCTCACCATCACCTTTCCCCATGGGGAGCCAGTGCCACAGCAGGGCGGGGAGGGCCTGAGGATGCAGGTTAGAAAGCAGCTGTGACAGCTGGCTGCGCGGCTACGGCCGCAAACACTGGTCATGGCTGCACTGAGCAGAAAAGAGGTTTTGCCCTAAGGGATTGGGGGAGCTCCCCTGGGTGTCAGGAGGGCTCAGGACCAGGGCTCAGTAGCTCTGCAGCAGGAGCGATGCCCCAAACCCCACGTAGAGCTGATGCTGTGAGGATGCCGACCTGGTGGATCTGAGCCCCAGATGTACAGTACCCCCCGGCACCCCTAGATCTGTGCTTGGACCCCCATAGCCCCTGTGGCCACTGCTGCATACATCAGGCTGCTTCTCTGTACACGAGCTACAGATCCAGAGTCTGGACAGAGCTGGATCAGGTGCCCACACCCTCGCTGCAAGGACGGCCAAGGAAAGCAAGTGTTAGTGTCTTGTGGCTCTCGTGACAAAGCACTGCAAACTGGGGGCTTAAAACAACAGAAATGAATTCCCCCACTGTCTCAAGGCCAGAAGTCCGAGATCAAGGTGTCGGCAGGGTCAGCTCCTTCTGGAGGGGAATCTGTCCCAGGCCTGCTCCAGCTTCCAGGACACCCACGGGCCTTGGCGTGTGGCCTCATCACTCCAGGCTGCCGCCGCCTGCACGTGACCTTCTCCCCTTGCGTCTGCATCCAGGTCGTCCTTCTATCAGGACACACCTGTCTGTGGATTCAGGGCCCACCCTCACCCAGAACGATCTCATCTCGAGATCCTTTTCTAAACAAGGTCACACTCTCATTCTGGGGGTCAGGATGTGAGCCTGTCCTTGACGGGGGCACAGTTCAACCCACTGCCGTGAGCGTTTGGGGTTTCCGTCTTCTGCCATGGGCGACAAGCTCAGCTTCCCACCAAGCCCCATAGAGTAGGGAGCTCTCTGGACGTGGGAAGAGGTCCAGCCAAAGAACACAGCAAACATTCACTGCCGAGTCACCACCTACAGTCACAGAGATGAACAGTCATACAGTCCCCACCCGGAGAGCAGATGCCCGGGGGGTGGGGAAGGCTGGGGGGTGACAGGTGCCTCCTGCTTCGTCGTCCTCTCCTCCGGCACCTCTGACCACTTCCCCCCGCCCCACACGGAAGCCAGCTCCAGTGCCGCCGTTCCTTGGAAACAGACAAGTTGAAGAGGCCGTTAATTAATTCTCAGAACTCCTACAGGGAGCTGTGTTGACTTCAACTTGAGAGGCTTCCGGTATCTGGCCGAGGGGACACCAATCAGGCCGAGAAGTGTTTTTATTTTGCCTTCAAGTGGCTTGTGGATTGAGGACCATTAAAGGATGGATCCCCGACGACCTTCTCCCCAGCATGTCCTTGCCCGGAATCCTCCACAACTAGCTCGCATCTCCTCCTGGGGCTCCTGTGTAGATCAGATAATTCATGCACATGGGCATAAATTACCTGGAGGATGGCATCGCCCCTTCGCCCCCAGCTCAGGCTCACTGCAAAATTACTAGTGTTTTTACTAGTGGTATTAATTTCTAGCACCAGAGACCTGGGCACTGAAGGAGTGGGATGGAGAGAGCTTGCATTTCTCAGGAGGAAGAGGACGTTAGGGTTAGGGTTCCAGGAGCTGCGGTCAGGTGGCCAGGTGTGGGCAGCGGCCTCCCCCCCATGGCCCACTTTGGCGCCTCTCCCTGCATCAGCCCCTGGCCTCCCCACCACCTCCCGGCTGCCCGCTGCCCACAGGAACATGGCTATGGGGGCCCACGCACCCCCGGAGGGGGCCCTCATCCTCCCTGAACTCCACCTGGCTTTGGGCGCATCCTTTCCTGGCGCTTGTGGCTGACCGCTCCCCGGGCTCCACCCGCCTCTGTGTTAGCGCGAAGGTGGGCGCGGTCACCTCATCTGTGCTCAGCCCCGGGGGGTGTGAGTTCCTAAGAGCCGCCCAGACACAGCAATCAGGGCCTCCCCCGAAGACATCGCAGGGACCTTGGAAATGGACAGGGGAGGCCTTTTGAGGACAGGGGTTCTGCAGCTGGACCTCTCCCGCAGGTCACTTGGGGAACTGGTCATCCCAGCCACTCAGAAGGTCAGCCCTGACCCTGCAGAGCTGCCAGAAGCAAGCCGGCCTGCGCTGCTGGCCTGGGAAGGCTGCCGGGAATATGACTGCCGGGCTGCTCCGCGGGGCCCGACCAGATATGGACACACACACACACACACACACACACACACACACACACGCACCGTGCTCACGCACACACACACTTTGTCTGGTATGTGTGAGCTGTTCGGAGCTGTTCTCTGCCTCGTGAATTCAAACAGGCACCAGCTAGAACTGCCCATCTGTAAACCACATTACACTGATTTGACTTGTTTTAAATGGAATTTCCTGCCTTCTTTTTTTGACCTTCTCAAGTGTATAATTCTTTGGAATCAAATGTAAATTCTGCCATAGCTCTTAATTCACCTTAAAAGCTTTCCTTCCTTTTCTACGAAATGTTTTCCTTCTTCGGGAGGCTGGGGTCTCGCTTAGGTGAGAAGCCATTTCCTAAACACAGGACATCCAGGGCCTCCCCTCACTTCCCGGTTGGAGATGGGCCATCCAGGGGCGCCCCTCCCTCTCGTCCTTCCTTGTTTGCGGGAAGGGCCCAGGCGCCCTGCGGTGGGCACAGGGCAGTCCTGCCCCTGTTCAGCGTTTGTCCCTGTCGGGGCCTGGCCCAGAACCTACAGAATAGAGAGCTGGCCCCATGGGGCAAAGTTTACAGCCAGGTCATGCAAACAACCCAGAAAACTGAAACCAAAGCTTGCTTTTCTTTTTGTCACCGGGGAAATGTGCTTTATGCAAATTCTTTACCAAAGTCCTTGGAGGAAGTGCTGAAACCCGGGGAAATGTGCTTTATGCAAATTCTTTACCAAAGTCCTTGGAGGAAGTGCTGAAACCCGAGGCTCTATTCCTACGTGGCTATAAACAACTTCCAAAGCTCTGCAGCCTAACTAGGGCCTCGCCTGCCCACAGCCAGCCTCTTAGGAGAGGCCAGCGGGTCAGGGGGAGAAGGGAGTAGGACAGAGCTGCCTTCGTGACCTGACCGTGACCGTGCTGTTACTCCTGCCTGCTGAGGCCCCGTCCCCGAAGCCAGTGTCCCTCTTAGAAAATCATTCTTAAAGGTCCTCTAGGGTGGCCGTGACCCCTTCTAAAGTCCGAGGGGACAGCAGTGTCCAGGTGGTGCTCACCCTGCCACTCAGCCCGGGGCTGTGGAGCCTCTGCTTCAGTTTGGGGTTCTGGTCCGTGCCCGCCTGTGTTTCAGGTTTGAGACTGACCAGTGGGAAACTGACATCCGTCTCAACCCTGAGTCCTCCCTGGTGTCAGTGCCGGGACCTGGGGGAGGCCCAGCTCGGACGGCCTTCTCCCTCCCCCAGGATCTTCCACAAGGCATCCTGGTGTCCAGCAAGGCCTGGGAGCGGCAGCCCTGGGTCTGCCGGCGCCTGAATCCGCCGAGCGCTCTCGCTGCCTCCTGGCTTCCGCCGGCGGTGGGGCTCTTTAATCCGTGGCGCACTGGCTCTCTCTTCCGTTGATGAATGCGCTTTTGCCGTCTCGTTGCTCACTATCAGTTTCCTTGGTAACCAGGCCGTATTTCATAAACATCATTACAGTACATTCTATCATTCCGTGTTGCCCAAAAGGCTTAATCTTAACATCGCCCCCGCTAAACGGCCCAGGAACCTGATCTACGTCAGTTTCAATACCACACAATCAAACATCAGGCAGCCAGCAGAAACCATGAGCTACGAGGCAGCTGCTAACGGGAGCACCCTTGACCTGTTGACGATGGAGAAAAGCAGATGAGAAAACATGATCCCAATTCTGCCTTTTTTAAATTAAGAAAGATAAATAGATATTTAGATTGCATGGGGGTGGGAGAAAAATGTCTGGAAGGATACACACTAATATATACAATATTAAATGAGTTCTCTGGGCCAATAGGATCATGGATTTTTTTTTTTTTTTTTTTTTTGGCTGCGTTGGGTCTTTGTTGCTGCGCGCAGGCTTTCTCTAG
Source organism: Pseudorca crassidens (assembly GCF_039906515.1). Taxonomy (NCBI): domain Eukaryota; kingdom Metazoa; phylum Chordata; class Mammalia; order Artiodactyla; family Delphinidae; genus Pseudorca; species Pseudorca crassidens. Next base: position 146,338,502 of record NC_090300.1, read on the forward strand.
TTGCGGCGAGCGGGGGCTACCGTGGGTTGCGGTGTGTGGGCTTCTCACTGCGGTGGCTTCTCTTGCTGCAGAGCACGGACTCTAGGCGCACGGGCTTCAGTAGTTGTGGCACGCAGGCTCAGTAGTCGTGGCTCGCGGGCTCTAGAGCACAGGCTCAGTAGTTGTGGCGCACGGGCTTAGTTGCTCCGCGGCATGTGGGATCTTCCCGGACCGGGGCTCGAACCCGTGTCCCCTGCGTTGGCAGGCGGACTCTCAACCACGGCGCCACCAGGGAAGCCCCGTGGATAAATTTTTAAATACCTTTCTTTGAGATACTCTATTTCCTCCATTTTCTACAACGATCATAGGTTATTTTGTATTCAGAGAAGTGATGCTGGAAACGGAATGAATGGTACCCGTGGACCCTGCAGGCAGGGCACCGCTACCCTGTTTGGACTCTATACTGCGTGCTCCATTTCTTCCCCAGATGGATCCACTTTTTGGATCCAAGTCTATGCCACATGCCGGGTCTCTTCTCCAGATCTATTCAACTTTCCAAAATTTTCTGCCCTTCACGTGTTAACAACCCCTTCCTGGGCCCCTTCCTGCCACTGATGTTGAATCTACCATCTGTCCCATTCGCAGACCCGCAGACACAGCTCCGCGGTGGTCCTCTCCTCCTCGGGGTAAGCGTCCTGCAATGGGACGGCGGCCGAGAAATGCCTGGGAGGCCGCGCACGCCTGGTCCAAATGCAAACCGTAAAGGGTGTGTGCTAATGTGCTTTTTCTTGGAAGAGGACCCATGGTTTCATCCACCTCCTAACAGCATCCGCGATGCGAGAAAGTGCTGAGGGCATCGCACCCCAAAGGAGGGTATGGGCTCTTGGTGGGAGCACAAAGTACCGATGTCCAGTTCCCTGGCTTCCCCACCTCGCTGGTCCCGCGTCCTGGTACAGGAGGGTGGAGATGGTGTTTGAGCCTCTCCCCTGGCATCCCGCACAGCACAGAAGCAGGTCACCGGAACCAGATCCGAGTATCAGATCCTCCAGATTCCTGCCACTGGACGGAAAGAAGCAGTGGTCCCACATAATCTTGCCCCCGCTTGGCCCCTGACACGGAAATGTTTAGAAAACTCACCCAGGGAGATCGTGGTTCCGGGAGGGCTGCCCGGGGGCTCGGCACTGGGAGAGTTCCCCCAGCCGCGAGCCCCAGAGCTGCTGACAGTTCCTCCGGATGGGAGACGGGTGGAAGCCCACGGAAGTCGCTGGGTTGCTTTGTTTTTCTCTTAGAAATCACCTGCATTTTATTTTTAGCCATATTCCGCTTGATGGAAAGGGGAATGAGTGGCATCGTGGGTTGTATCTTTCTGCATAAAAATCGAGGTGTGATTACCAAGTAACAGAGCTAATCTTTTTTATTTCTTATGACCTGACTCTAATCTGAAAGCCCTTCCAGAACTGGCAGTGTTTCTGAACTAAATATGCACCTGCCAGAGTGAACGCCTTGCAGTTGAACGCTCGCTGGCAGGCGTAGCGCCAGTTCATCCTTTGATGAAAAAAAGCATAGTGTTCTGACTTAGGGGACCCGGTGCTGCAGGACCCTGGGAATGTGACCAAGCGCGGGTTCCGCTCGTCCTTCCCCTGGCCTGATCATTTCTCATCCATTTCAAGTCAGCGCTTCTCCCGGTTAACTGCTCTACCCAGGACCTTCAACTGCAAAGCTTTTGCCTTAACGAAATTTTCATCCTTGCTGGGAAGGCTGTGGTGTTGCTCCCCGAGCCCTTCAGTGCATTTTACTACCCTGGGAACACGTACCCCCTTTTTCTTTGGGGGATAAAAGATCCTCTGTCCTCGGCTGGCGCTTAGGGGTACAGAGAAAAAGCAAGAAGTACGTGCGGGAACGGTGGCGATTCGGGAAGCGGGGAGGGGGAGGGGCTTCGTGATGAACAGGCTGTGGCTGAGCCGCGTGCGGGGGGGCGGGAGGCCTGAGAATCAGCGGCGTGGGCGGGACTGGGAACCAGTGTCTGAGCCAGCTTCCGCCCCTCACCCCCGGGGACGTGGGAGCCACGGGCGAGCCCCCAGTTACCAGCCTCCCCAGCCTCCACGTGTATCTATGGTAACCCCCTTGTTTCTCTTGGTCTCCAGTGGAAGGACTGAAAGTGGTGGAGGTTGAGAAATGCAAGAGTGACATTAAAAAGATGAGGGACGAGCTGGCAGCTAGAAGCACCAGGTAAGGTCTGCGCTGGGCAAGCGCGGCGGACGGCCGGGGAGGGCTCTGCGCGGCCACGCGGAGCCGAGAGGGGCCCTGGGGGGTTTTTTCCCTGAAAGCAGAGCTGGAGGATCCCAGCTCTGGCTGGGGTGCGCACCGTCTGGGATTTGCTTTCCGCTGACACAGGTTTCTTATCATAAAAGAGAGTTTATGGCAGAGGGAGGCTGGGAGGATGACGTCACAGAAAAGGCCAGTAATCTTCTTGCAGATCAGTGTTAGGATTTACGGCCCCAACTTGAACAGAGTTGGCATCGATTTTTTGAAAAGGGGAACGATAAAAGGAGAAAGGCCTTTGGCTTCCAGGGGACGAGTGTCCTGGTGTCCCGGAGGCCCCAATCCCATGCGGACGTCCCCATAGCGCAGAGCGGCCCGTCAGGGGAGCGATGCCGCGTTCTGGACACAGAAGTCACGTGTCCCGCGGAATAAGGGTCCCTCCACACATCCCCTGGAGAGCCAGGGTGAGGTGGCCCAGGCTGCCGAAATCCGGGAAAAACATGCCCCAGGCATTTTTTGGAAAGTGGGGCTTGGGCTACAGCCAGACCCTTTGCCGAAACGGTGGTTAAAGCAGATGTTCAGGTCAAGGGGAGAGATGCACCACGCCAGCCAAGATGATGCTGGAGGTCGCACACACTGAGCCTGCTGCGTGCGGGGCTGCACCGAGCGCTCTGCTGACGGGCCCAGCTTGCAACTGTCTGCTGTCCTGCGTTGCTTCACGCCCGCGGTCCAGAGACCGCGTGGTGACGGTGTGGCCCGTCACCCCCGGAATGCCACGCCGCTAAGGAGGCTGAGGTTACAGCTGGGGCTCAGCGGGATTTAACGGGACTAATGAACCTGCGAACGGCCCGTGCAAGCGCACCAAATTGGCTCACGAGGCCACCCAACATCTTGAAGGTCGTTTCCTAAGTTTTCAAAATTGAGGGCAACCTGCTTACTGCAGAGCGTGGCTGCACGCAAGGGCCTTCGGTGCAGGAGGGGGAGGGGAAGCTGGTGGTCGCAGGGGAGGGGCGGGGCTGGTGGCCTCAGGACGGGCTCGGGTGGTGCATGGCTTTCGGGGACCACGCCCCGTTCGTGGCCCGCTCACTTGTCAAGTGTTTCGGACTTCGGGATGTCTCATCCCATTGGATTTGGGGGAAGTCGGGCAAAGGAGTCCGTGACGACAGAAAATTGTGAGTGAATGATTCGTCCTCACCGTCCCTGAAGCAGAAGGCTCTGTGGGGTCAGGAGGCAGATCCCTCACGTGACCCAGTAAGGGCCCTGGACTTGCCCGCGCAGCCCCACGGCTGGGCCCGGCTCAGCAGCTGGAAGGAGGCCCCTGGTCACGGTGTCGTCCTCGGGCTCAGGATCTGGACAGCTCAGCCTAGCCCTCTGGCAGCCACGTGCTGGACCTCCGTCCTGTGGCCAGTCCTAACACCCAGGGGAGATAAAGCTAGCCGGCCAGGCCCTGTCCCGGCCGCTCCGCGAGCAGCCTCAGACTGGTGGCCCGTGGCCGAGGGCCGTGTCTGCTGCGGCAAGCGGTGGTGCCCTGGGCCCCGTCCCCCATGTCCCCTCTGTAGGGTCGCCTGCAGCCACACAGCCCACAGAGCACTTGCAGGAGGCGGGGTTCGGGTTTGGGTTTTGATCTGAGGTATAGTTGACTTACAGTGTTAGGTTAGTTTCACGGGCATGATGTAGTGATTCAAAAGCAGAAGGTGTTTTATAATGAGGCCTCTCGTCCCTTCTCAAATGATTCAATCCTACCACCTGCCCAGAGCAACCGGGGTGAGTCAGAAGCCCCGCCCCCCCCGCTGGTCCTGCCCTGCCGGCCGTGTGGCAGGCACCCCCCACCACCCCTTCTGTAAGAGCCAGGCTGGGCCAGGGGCAACGTGATGCCCCTGCCGTGCTTTCTGGCGTGCACTGCCCTGCGGGTCAGGTTGCAGGAGAAAAAGCAGAATTTCGTCCAGGTGGTATTAGTTTCCTGTAGCTGCTATAACCAAGCACCGCACACTGCAGGGCTGAAAACAACAGGAATTTACTTTCCCACAGTTCTGAGGGCTAGAAGTCTGAAGTGAAGGTGTCAGGAAGGCCAGGCTCGCTCTGAAGGCTCTCGGGGAGAACCTGTTCCAGGCCTCTCTCCCAGCTTCTAGCAGTTGTCAGCAATTCTTGGGGCCCCTTGGTTTGTAGAACATCACTCCAGTCTCTGCCTCTGTCTCCACATGGCCTTTTTTTTCGTATGTGTCTGTCTCTGTGTCCAAATGGCCCTTTTCTAAAAAGACACCAGTCATATTGGATTAGGGGCCACCCTAATCCAATCACACTTGGTGTGACCAGTCTTAACTCATTACATCTGTTACAGCCCTATTTCCAGATGAGGTCACAGTCACAGGTACTGGGGGTTAGAACATCCACATATGATTCTTGGGGGACACGATAGGCCATGTGGAGAAGACCTGCCCGATTTCAGAGCACAAGGGAAGCGAGATGTCACCTGCAGGCACCCGTCGGGGCAAAGTGGGCAGAACCGGGGCTCATCAAGTAATGAAGCCTCTTCCACGCCCCCCACCCCCCCGCAAGAGGTATCAATACGTTTTTGGGACTCACAGTGCTGTGGTCCAAAGAGGAGCCTTCCCTGTGCCCCAGCACTTCTAGAGGCTTGTCTTCTCAACAGGCAGTTTTCACAGCAGCTCATGTAGGTGAGAGACGGGTAATTGTGCCTCTTCAATCGAAAACAGAATGGGGTAAAGTCTCTAACAGTGCTGACACATTGCGAAAAAGAAATGCAGCCTCCTGGGCTCAGGGCTGACGCACAGCAGCGACACCCACCTGGGACGCTGGCCCGGGAGCCCAGCACCCCTTTGTGCCCCATACAAACAGCCCTGCCCTTTTCTTTATGGAGAAATTAACTCAGATGGGGGATAAGCTGCTTGCACTGCCCCTCATCTCTGCTGACGGCTGGGTTCCATCTTAATCGTGCAAGGGGGCCGTGCAGTCATCCGGCATCCTGGGACCAGGCTCGTTACCTGGGGGGGAGGTCGCACAGCTGAGCAGCTCTTTCTGAGGTTGTCCACCCAGCCGGGCGGTGATCCTGCCTCTCGGGGGCGGAGAGGGGAACAAAGGCACCTGCCCGGCTGAGCTCAGGTCTGCACCCGCTCGGGTGGCCAGTGAGCCTGAGGCGATGGCCGCCTTCACCCCCACACAGGCACACCCCAGCGTGGCCTCGGAGCCAGGGCTCTGCGTGGACCAGAACCGCCTTTCCCCAGGGAATAGGGATGGCCGTTGGGTCAGATGAGGCGCAGACCCACAGACACCCTCGGAACGGGCTGCGCTCCCCTGAGACACAGGCCTTGGGTTTCTCTTGGCTTTTTCCCCAAGAGGACAGAGGGAGGATTGCCCGCCCACATTCAGGGCAGGGCCCGGCCCCGCCGAGCACGTGGGGGCTGCAGGAACACGGGGCGGCATCTGAGGGCTCTGGGATCTGTCATCTCTGCTTTCATCCCAAACAAATGGCCTTGACCACTGGACTGAGCCCCAGGAGGGGGGAGGCTGGGAGCGCAGAAAATGAAACAGAAAGAAAAGAAAAGGCACCATGCCAGCTGCTCTGTCAGCTGGAGGATGCTGGTTCCCGTGGCGACGGGCCGAAGAGGGAGCAGGCAGGGCTGCCTGGCCGCGGCAGGACCCCCCAACGCTGGGATTTTCAAGGAAGCAGTGGATCCCAGCAGTCAGATCATCTTCGGTGGTGGAAGCTTACACAGCCCTCCTGGGAGAGGCGCGGGACTGACCTGCACAGCACGTGTGTGCATGTTTGTACAAAAGAGGTTAAAAGCGGAAAAGAAGTAATGACGATGCTACCTATGCTCTTAAGTCACAGACCAGGTTCTCACTGCTCAGACGTGCGTGTGTAATGGGAGTTCTCGTTGACAAGGGCGACCACGGAAAGCGTTTGGTTGGCGCTTTTTCTTGGTTCATTTTGTTACCCTTCTGCTAAATCTGTCTTAAAATCCCACTCCATGCACGAAGCCGTCTTAAGCAGCTCGGATGATTTCGCAAGCATCGGGTGGAGGGAAGGAACAGCGGCACGCCAAGAAAGTCATACTGAGGCTCTTTTCCGAAAAAGGAAGCAGACGTATTATTCTGAGCTTGCAAGTGGCATAGCCACCTTGTCATACCTCCAGACTATACTGATGAGGGGGGCAAGTCAGTAAAAATAACAGCGACCACGATGCTCCCAGTCAAAACCCAGTCCTGAGCTTCCCAGATGTTCTTCCGCGCCCAGATAGCCGGTTTCGAAAAACAGCTACGAAATACTGTTGTAACTGTTTTTCATTTACAACACTGTAAACAGTCAGTAGATGAAAATGCAGCCTCAGACATTTTTGCAGAATGTCTGCAAATGTCACCCACCCAGTGAGTTCTTTTCTCCTCATTCCGTGGCCAATTGTTTTGCAGTACCTTTCAGGACATACTATAGGCAACGTTTCTTTTTCCCTTTTCATCCAAAAGTCCCTCGCTTCACATAATACTCACAATTAAAGATGACATAATAGTCCTCCCTGTTGAAGTACCATAATGGTTTAAATTATTTCCCATTGGGGGACGTTCCGGTGGCTTCTGGTTTGGTTTTGTGTTTTTGCAGCAACAGATGACACTGGGATGAATACCTTCAAGCTGTTTGCTTACGTCTAATTCTTTGCTTATGATAAGTTCTCCAGAGGAGCCTCGCAGCTTAAAGGATGTGAATTTCTCTGCGGCTCTTACAATTCAGTATAAGTTGCTCTCCTGGAAGCATAAGCATAAGCTTCTGTGCTGGCCCCATCCCCAGCCTGGGAATCTCACGCAAGGCAGGGGGAGCGGGAGGAGTGGGGTGTTAGACCCTCCCGCCACCCCCGCTGTGCTCCCTATTCGAGGTGGGGGGACTTCAAGTTCCTTCCAGAGGAGTTAAGGTGCCCATGTGGGCTGGGGGCCCAGGCGCTGCCGGCTCTCCTGGAACAGCCCCGACCTGCAGTCCCTGGCTGTGACCCCTCGGGCCAGCACACTCGCCCCTGATGTCGGAAGGGGGCTTCCCTCCAAAACCACCAGGCTCCTTTTGCTCTGTTCTTTTGTTTTGTTTTGCTTTTGTTGCCGCAACCCGAGGCATGTGGGATCTTAGTTCCCCGACCAGGGATAGAACCCGGGCCCCCGGCATCGGAAGTGCAAGTCTTAACCACTGGACCGCCAGGGAAGTCCCTGTTCTGTTCTTGATGCCTTGACGTTAAGGAATGAAAAGCAGAGTCAGAGATCAAACTCGCCTCTCAACGTGTGCGTAAGGGGAACAGTTGGGGACATCCTGAACATCTATTACAGGAGGCGGGATTGATGACCCTATGAGGTCCATCACGCCCGAGGTCCCAAGGAGGACTTGCTTTTTGATGAGGTCGAGCTCTCTGAAGCAGCAGCAGTGCATTTGTGACATGGTAGTGGAAAAAGCAAGTTGCCAGAGAGGAAACTTGGAACCATTCCATCCTTATCTAAAAGGACCAGGGGCTGTCCGTGTGTGTCCATACCTAGGAACGTTCTGGAAAGGTACCCCAAACTTAACAGAAGACATTGCCAGGTGTGAGATTTAGAGGAAAGAAGTGGGGGAAAGGGGACTTACTTTTTTTTTTACTTTGCTTCTGTGGTTTTTGAATTTTTTAGAATAAACGTATTTTGCTCGCATCATTTAAAAGAGATTTTCAGGAGCTTCTCTAAAATGAAGATGCCATGTTTGCTGAGAGCTCAGTATTATCTCAGGAGGTCCAGGCGCGGCCTTCGGGGTTTAGCAACGAGGCGTCACTGGCTTTACGACTTATTCTTCTGTAACAAATAAGACCAAAGGGGTTTGTGGGATGCGGATTGGGTTGGGTTTTGCGTTTTTCGGTCTTTCTCCGATGAGGTCCCCGCAATCCGCCGCCCAAGTGACACCAAGACCAAGGCGGCAGTGCCAGAAACAATCTTTGCTTTTTCCTTCAGGACCAGCTGTCCCTGTAAATACAGTTTTTTGGATAACAGCAAGAAGTTGACATCTCGACGCGATGTCCCCGCTTATCCCAAGGTAAGGTGACATCCTGCCCCTGAAGAAACCAGAGTTAGCGTCCACAGCCTCCCACCCTTGGCCCCCCTGACCTCCCAACCCGGCCCCTGCCATCTGCGCATCTGCAAAACCAGCTCCCGCCCGGGCCCTGGGCTGTGGAACACTGCCGTTTTTCTTAGGCAGGATATATTTTCTCCCGGACGTTTGTTTAGCCACAGTGGTCCCAGACCAAGGTCCAAGAGATCGGAGCTCCTCCCCGGTGTCCAGCCAGCCCCCATCGCCTACTCAGTGAACAAACGGTTCTCACGTGCAAATGTTACTTGAAAGAACTTTCATTTTTAACTAAATTATTTAAAAGCTGCTTCGCTGCATCTCCTGTCCCCGAACAACATGTAGTTGTTGTGAGAAGTTTTGCTTTTTGGTCACAAAGGATTTCTCAGTTACAAGAGAGCCTCAGCCCTTGTTAGAGCAGCAGTGCCCTGGGGACGGGGGTAGGGTTCTTCAGACAGCTGCAAAGAGGGGTCCGGTGATGGTGGTCCCCCATCTCACAACGCCTGCAGCTAGTGACTGAGCAGGACCCTTGGCCCAACTGTTCTTTGCACAATCTCCCACTAAGATTTGGGCTTCGCAGTGGCCGGGGTCCTGCAGACAGGGCGCCTGGCCGTGCCCAAGGCCGCCACCCCCCCACTGTTCCCACAGCAGCAAAGAAACTCCCAGAGCCTCCCTGCCAGGGGGTTCCCCAACTCGGATACGAAAGACAAGCTAAATACTGTCCAAGGTTTTCACATGGACACGAGTGCCCTGCCCTACAGGAACGCGTGACCCACACCTCAGGATCTGCCCCAGGGAGTCACGAGGCCCAGCTTAGGCCCAGAACAAAAGGTGGCAGTCCTCCGCAGTGGTTCCTTTTAAAAAAACAAACGGAAAGACCTAGGAGACGACTGTATCTAACTCCAAAACACCGTGACTGTCTTGGGTCTAAAATCTTCTGTTTCCTCTGACAATGTAACCTAAACTCCGGTCTTCCGTAGAACCAGCGCCTGCCCCCAGCAAGCTGGGCTGTTATAGCCCACGGCTAAACCAGTGACGGCGTCCAAAAGCAAACCTCAAAATAGCTTCTTAGCCACTATTTGAATTTATGCCAAGTAAAAGTTTTTTCCCTTGATTTCACTTTCTTGTATTTTTTAAAGTCCGGTTTCTCGGGATGTCATTAGCATATGCAGTAAAGTTCACCTCCTGCAGTGCAGAGCATTGTCAAGTGTAACAGGCTTACGTGGTCACGTACCCTCCACCACGGTCAAGGGGTGAACGTTCTGTCTCCCCCAAGCGCCCCCTCGTCCCCTGTGCGGTCATTCCTGGCGCTCTGCCCCTGACCACCACTGGTGGGATGTCTGTCCCCTTAGTTCTGACCCCTTCAGAATTCTCATGGGTGTAGCCTTTGAGAAGGTACCCAGGTGTCCTGAGAGGCGGGCAAGAGGAGAGTGGAGAAGGCATGGCCAGCCTTCGTCTCAACGCAGAGGCCCCCGTGCGTGCTCACAGTGCTTTCCTGTCCCCTCCAGTACCTGCTGTCCCCCGAGACCGTAGACGCCCTGCGGAAGCCCACCTTCGACGTCTGGCTCTGGGAGCCCAACGAGGTGAGTGCAGGAGCCGCCTGGGACCGGGACCGGCTTCGGCGACCAGACGGGAGCGGCCCCATCGCTCTTCTCCTCGGCTTCTCCTCTGTCTTCTTTGTCTTTCAACTTCATGCTCCAGGTTGGCAGCCAAACTGCCCCTTGGTGGGCTCGGGAAGGGGCGTCAGGGCCACGAGCAGGTGAGCAGCGGGGCCTCGAACCCGGGCTCTGGCTGCTCGGTGCACCCCCTCCGCCCAGCAGCCCCCCGGGCTGCGTCCTGATTCCCGGGCCTGCAGGGTGCAGGCCTCGCGGGCTTGGGGAGGATTTCAGGAAGGAGCTTCCACTGGAGGTGCTGCTGAGAGGAGGCGACCCGGGCAGCTGTGAGGCCTCGGGGACCCAGAGTGACTTTCTGCAGCAAGAACACACTTCTTTAAAATTCCCCTTTTGCTGAGAAAACACAAACATGGAGATCGTTTTGTTGTTGTTTAGTCTATAATATCAGTTATACCTTCCTCTCTCTGAACCCGGAGAAAACAAAAAGTCCCTCCACGTGGACACGAGGCCACCAGAATCCACAGACGCTTACCAGCTTTTTGGTAACACGGGAGCCCCGGCGGGGCTCACCCACTTGGACGAGATCCACTGAGCGACTTCCCTGCGCTCCAGCAAAGGAACGGTGCACGCTGAGCGCTCACCGTCCAGGTCGCCGTTCCCCGCCTGGGCCTGGAATCTCCTGTGCGAACCGCCTTCCCTGGCTGGTCTCCCAGGATGAGAGAAGCCCTCAGCAAGAGGGGCCAGGAAAGTGCAGGTCCCGCCTCCGCCCCGCCGGGTCCACCCTGAGAAGGGCCGCGTGCTGGCCGGCGCCTGAGGAAAGGCCCTAGGTGACACATGTGCTCCAAACCGTCCAACCAGTCAGCACGCAGGGCTGGAGCCGCAAGTTCAGGGGTGGAGGAGGCATTCTAAGTGTGCAGCTGTCACCTGCCAGATCGATGCATGATCAGCAATGGACGCGGTGGAGGGGGACCACGGCAGGAGGAGAAGAGTCACATCTTCCAGGAGAAGCATTAGGACCTCATGTCCCAAAAGCTCTCACTGAGCAGGGGACCCTGCTGGCCTGGACGCACAGGAGCTCAGAACACGCAGCCCTGCTTCCAGCAGGTGGCCAAGCGCCGCTACCGAGCACATCTCACTCTCCCCAAAGTCGTTTTGACCTCAGCAGCCCACAGGGAGGAAGAGCAAAGCTGGGGCCCTGATGGTGGAACCCCCGCCGTTCCTGTCTCCTTGGGGCACCGGCTGCTCGTGGCCAGAGAGGGAACACCACTCTCACGTTGAGAGGTGGAAGGACCCACGCATGCGGGATGCGAAGGCGGCCCTCCACACTCGGGGTGTATGTGCAGCCGCCATCAGGGCGGGGGTGAAAGGAGGGACCAGCCCCTGCCCGTGGGCTCGGCCCGTGTGGCCATCTGCCGGCCCAGGCCCTCGCCAGCACACCTCCATGACCCCGGGAAGCCTGGGAGGGGTCCCAGTGCTTCCGAAAAGCACCTAGCTGCCCACAGTGGCAAACCAGAGGTGCTCAAAGACGGGAGCCCTGGCCTCTGGGGAGGCCATGAACTTTGGAGTGTGGATGGCAAAGGTGAACAGCTACAGGGACACACCTGAAAGCTTCAACAGCCCGCCTGGCCCCCAAAACTGCATCTGGCCACCCAAGAAGTGGCTCGCACCCCGAGAACATCAGGGCTCCCGGGTGGTGGTGGTTCACCTCTCTCCCTTCAAGGGGGGGTGACGCACCCAGCGTCACCCAGGGGCCCAGCATCCTCCGATCGCAGACCAGGCGGGGAGGTGACTTCCCGCTGCTCCCCTCTCGCGGGCTGACCTGAGTGCTGCCCCCGACGCCGCGTCTGCCAAGCGCGGGCTTGAAGGCCGCGGGGCCTCTCGGTCACCTCGCGCATGCTCCGCACTCAGCCTTATCCAGCTGCCCAGCCCAGGGCCCGCCGCAGCGTCAGCGCGAGCAGATGCTCAGACGCGTCACTCCTGCTCCGAAGCTGCCACATAAGTGGCACCAGATGGTTTTGTCTGCCGATCACCTCCGCCTCTTGACTCTGATTTCACAGCAAATATTTCAGCTCCTCGGGGTTGCCCACAGCTGCGAATAGGCTGGTGGGACGGGGAGCGGGGCTGTCGGACCCACAGCCCCTCTGGACGGCAAAACCCTGGCTGGGCGCTCGTGCTGCCGGCAAAGCTGGGGTGATCCAGGCAGCAGCCGGCCGGCAGCCCGGACTCCGGCCGTCCTGCTCTCACCCGGGACCCCGCAGTCCCGGCGCTCTGCCAGGGGCTCCTTCAAGGCCCCCGTTTCCAAACTCTGGCACCCGGCCTGCGTGTGTGCCGTGCCCTCGAGGAAGAGCCGTGTGTGGTGGCCATCAAGGACTTTCCGTCTGGGACGTCATCCCAGTTCTGGGCTGGGCTGGGCGTGGCTCCCACTTTCCCCGGTAGATTCTCTGTGCGGCTGGAGAAGCCACCCGGCCCGCCCTGAGCGCATCTCCTGGCCGCCCTGGCTGTTGACCGTCCTTCTCCTCCTGTGCCCGCAGATGCTGAGCTGCTTAGAGCACATGTACCACGACCTCGGCCTGGTCAGAGATTTTGGCATCAACCCCATCACCCTCAAGCGGTGGCTGGTGAGTGTCAGGCCCCCCCGTCCCCCGACACAGTTTCACGGGAACGGACTGTGGGCGCCTTCCTGATGGCCCTGGGCTTCCTACAGACGGAAACCACGCTTCCATGAGAGCCCTGCGGGGACGGTCAGCCAGTCTCTGCCCATCCCCCTCCCCCAAAACACTCTCTGCTCTTAGGCCCCTGCTCTGGTGAGCGAGAAAATAGTAAGAATGGGGAGGGGCAAGTGAAGCAGGTGCTCTAAGCTGCGCGGGCATGTGAGTGAGCGTGTTGTGCAGGTGTGTACGTGGGGGGGTGCATGTGAGTGTACGTTTGTATTTGTGTGTGTGTGCATGTGACTGTGAGTTCCGGTGCCTGCATACTTGTGGGGCGTGTGCATGTATGTGTGCATGTACACACGTGTAAGCATATGCACGTGACTGCGTTTGTGTGATTGCCAGGGTGTGTGTGTGAGAGAGTATTTAGCAGCAGATCTTTCTCTTTTTAATTAATTAATTTTATTTATTATTTATTTCTTTTTGGCTGCGTTGGGTCTTCGTTGCTGCACACAGACTTTCTCTAGATGCGGCGAGTGGGGGCTACTCTTCATTGCGGTGCGCGGGCTTCTCATTGCGGTGGCTTCTCTTGTTGTGGAGCACGGGCTCTAGGCACGCGGGCTCAGTAGTTGTGGCTCGTGGGCTCAGTAGTTGTGGCTCGCGGGCTCTAGAGCACAGGCTCAGTAGTTGTGGCGCACAGCCTTAGTTGCTCCGCGGCATGTGGGATCTTCCCGGACCAGGGCTCGAACCCGTGTCCCCTGCGTTGGCAGGCAGATTCTTAACCCCTGCGCCACCAGGGAAGCCCCAGGTTTTTCTTTTTAATAAAATACTGCTCACAACCAGATGTTAAAAGCCTGTGGAAGATTTGATGGTGGCTGGGGACCCAGCTCCCCGCGTATAGACCCCCAGCTCTTCCCCCAAGCTTCACACCCCAGCGTGGCTCCCCTGGGGACACCTTCCCCGGGGTGGGATCATGGGGGCCATGGTGTGGCCCCCGGACATCCTCAGGCCCCTGGGCCCCCTGGTGCTCTCACCCTCGGGAAACGGGAGGGCAGTTGGATGAGGGCCAGGTGGGGAGCAGGCAATTGGCACCGGGAAGAAGGTGCCAGGAGCTGGGGGGAGGGGTGGGCAGCTGGCCACAGGGCGGACCCTCTCGTCTCCGCAGCTCTGCGTGCACGACAACTACCGTAACAACCCTTTCCACAACTTCCGTCACTGCTTCTGCGTCACCCAGATGATGTACAGCATGACCTGGCTCTGCGGGCTGCAGGTGGGTCTGGGGGAGCCCGCTGCCCGGCGTGGTCAGTGAGCAAATGGGCGCCCACCCCCGCCCCGCCCCAGGGAGAGGCAGGTCCTCCCCCACCGGGCCGGCAGCTGGAGGGGCTTCGTCCCCCTGTATCACCCGACTCCAGCCCCCTCCTCACCCCACCCCACTCTCTCTCTGATCCAGGAGAAGTTTTCCCAGATGGATATCTTGATCTTAATGACAGCGGCCATCTGCCATGACTTGGATCATCCAGGCTACAACAACACGTGCGTACGCGGTCTTCTTCTCTGTCTCTTTTTCCCTTGTAAAGGGGCCTCTGCGCATCAGAGGTGAACTTTTCAGCTCAACCCTCTGTCAGTTCCAAGCTGGAGCGGTCGGCCAAGGCCTCCTAAGCCCCCAGCTCCACCCCACCTCTTAGGACATGGCTCGCCGCTTGGGACTGTGTCCGGGGCCCGGGCCTCCCGGCGCAGGACCTTGGAGGTTACCAAAGCCAGAGGGGCTGCCATAGCCCTCTGCGTCTGCACCGGCAAAGCCCCGACGGCAGCAGGACCTCCCTCCCCTGAAGCAGGCGGGGACTCCCGCACACACGTGGACGGGGAGGGGCAGCCCCACCCCGGTCTCTGGATCTCACTCCCCTGTGGGCAGCCTCCCCAGCCCGTTTCCGACAGGAGCAAAGCAGAGGCAGGGGCTGTGACAGCAAGAGCAGGGTTGTGGACGAGCGGGAGGTGGGAGGGTCCAGGGCAGGTGTGGAGCCAGGAGGACGGGCCAGGCTTTGCTGGAACGTTGGTCCACTCCCGCCTCTGGGGCGAAGGCCCCCGAGTGCCACCCCACGCGCCTGCCAGAGTCCAGGCCGGGTGGCGCTGCTTTGTGTTCCTAGTGGCACATTGGTGGTTCTATCGAATTCGTGTATTTGCGTATCGAGTATCACTGGGCGGGTGATGATGCCAGGTCTGCCCGAGAAGCGTGCCGTCGTTTGTCAGGACCAGAGCGGATTCCAAGGTGTGGACGTTTGTGCCCCTCCGAGGAGGCGGCCCCGTGGGCATCCATGCCCTCAGTTCACACTCGGATGACGTGCCCGAGCACAGGCCAGCCGAGGGCCGTGCCCACAGCAGCTGACGAGAAAATGCACCCCAGTCCTCCACATACTGATAACGTCTGCAGGGTGTCTGCACCCCAGTCCTCCACATACTGATAACGTCTGCAGGGTGTCTGCACCCCAGTCCTCCACATACTGATAACGTCTGCAGGGTGTCTGACCATTCTGAGGGCACGCGACGGGGAGGCGCTGAGGCTTCTTGGTGACCTCCACTGTTAGGACTACAGCAACTTGGAGGTATCCAGTTGGAGGGGCAGCAGAGACCCAGGAGAGCCAGGAGAAGGGGGCTCCTGACACGAGCAGAGTGCGGTCCCCTCCATCCCTTCCAGCCTCCATGCACCTCCCCACCCCACTGCCAGCGCTGCTGCCCCGACTCGCAGGTGCCTCTGAGTGCGGGTGCCCGAGGGCCCTTCTGCTCTCTCCTCCAACCCCAGGTACCAGATCAATGCCCGCACGGAGCTGGCCATCCGCTACAATGACATCTCGCCCCTGGAGAACCACCACTGTGCCGTGGCCTTCCAGATCCTCAGCCAGCCCGAGTGCAACATCTTCTCCAGCGTGCCGGCGGAGGGCTTCAAG
The DNA here is from genome assembly GCF_039906515.1 of Pseudorca crassidens. Lineage (NCBI taxonomy): Eukaryota > Metazoa > Chordata > Mammalia > Artiodactyla > Delphinidae > Pseudorca > Pseudorca crassidens. Next base: position 146,354,028 of record NC_090300.1, read on the forward strand.
CAGATCAGACAGGTGTGTGGGGTGAGGGCACGCCCACCGCAGAGTGGGAGGCACCGGGGGGACAGTGAGTCCGACCAGAGAGCAGAAGCCCTCTCGCCCCGTGCCTGAGGCTCCCACATCTCCCAGTCCCCCACCAGGGATCCTGGGGGACCGGCCCTCCTCCCCAGCCTCCTCCAAGGCCAAGTGGCTCCCCGGGAAGAGGTCTGCGTTTGGCACGCATGCACGGTGTTCCATGGACCTGCAGATCACGGCCACCATTTAATTGAACCCTTTGAGATCGGTCCTTTCTCATCTCACAGCCCAGGAAAGTGAGGCTGACACAGGCGAGGTCACTCGCTCAAGGGAGCAGGCCCTGGGCAGACACGTCTGCGGCATCCAGCCCAGCAGAACCCCGACCACTGTCCTCTAGGCCCTGCTCTTGTCCCCTGCAGCCCCACCACCCATTTCAGAAGAGACAGTTCTGCTGCTCGGGGCACTTTGGGAAAAGGATGAGGGAGGCCAGCTGTCTGGGGTCAGATGCTTCCAACTCACCAAAAGTGACGCCCCTACACACACAGGAGGTCCCGCTGCACGCAGCCCTGTGTCCCATCCTCTGGCGTCTTCAGGGGAGGGGCGATGTCAGAGAGATCTTGGAGGAGTGAGGTGGGTTGAATGATAGCCACCCCCCAACCAAAAAAAAAAAAAACAAAAAGGTGTGTCCTCTTCCTGACTCCCCAGGACCTGTGAACGAGTCTTTACAGACATAATTAAATTGGGAGCTTTAGATAAGTTTACCTCAGATTATCCATGTGGATGTGAAATCCAATGACAAGTGTCCTCATAAGAGACACACAGAGGAGAGATACAGAGAGGCAACAGGGGCAGGGACAGGAGTGATGTGGACACAAGCCAAGGAGCGCTGGGGCCACCAGAAACAGGAAGAGGTAGGGAATGGACCATCCCCGGAGCCTTCAGAGGGGACACCTTGGTTTCAAGACTTGCGGCCTCCAGAACTGTGAGAGGATGCCTTCCTGCTGTTCCGTCCCCCAGCATGTGGCACTTAGAACGGGAGCCGTGTCCACGGCATAGGAGGAGCCACACGCCGCGTCTGTTCGGCGTCTCTGTGGCCTTGCTCCAAGACGCACTAGAGCCCAGGGCCAGGACACAGTCCCCTCCCTCCAGGAGAACTGATAGCTTCACCTTATCAGACGACAGCAGCCTCGTTCCCCATCCTTCCAGCTTCCAGGCAGTCAGAGCTCAATCAGGGCTTAATTACCGCCCTGGTGAATCACCGGCTCCTGGTACAGTTCCCTCCCCTTTATCTGCTGGCTTTCTATCTGCTGGCTTTCTGGCCTCCCTTCCATGTTTATGGACCCACCCAGCAGGCACACGCGACATGTTCCACGAGCTGGAGTGAGTCTTTCTGTGAGGCAGGTAAAGGGGCAAACCCTAAAGAAAGGACCCTGCCTTTGTGCCGCCCCGATGGCTGCCGGGTGAGGAGCCCTGCCAGGGACGCGGCCCAGAGGATTCAGGCAGCTGAGCCCCCTTGTGCATGGAGGGGTCAGAGCAGCACCCCGCTCCCGCGGAGGAGCCGCACCCAGGGGCCGGGGCCCTGCTCGTGCCGCCCGCCACGGGGACACAGGCTGACCTTGCCCAGCACCTTACTGACATTAACCCTTCCTAAGGGTAAAATCCGTTGTCCCAATTTTTAATCATATTCCGTCCTTGAATATTTTGAGGGATAACTCATCATAGGAACAGATCCTTCACTAACAATACAGTTAAATCTTTACCGAGAAATCGCACAATTGAAAAGGCCAGTGATGCCCCTTTTTTTGTTTTTTTTGTGCGGTACGCGGGCCTCTCACTGCTGTGACCTCTCCCGTTGCGGAGCACAGGCTCCGGACGCGCAGGCTCAGCGGCCATGGCTCACGGGCCCAGCCGCTCCGCGGCATGTGGGATCCTCCCGGACCGGGGCACGAACCCGTGTCCCCTGCATCGGCAGGCGGACTCCCAACCACTGCGACACCAGGGAAGCCCGCCCCCCCCATTTTTTATCTGTCTTGACTGATTTGAGTTGTGTATTTGATGCTTGTGGTGGTGTTTTCTTGGAAAAGTAGAACACCATACTCAGCACAGAGGTGTGTTCTGTAAATGTTTGTAGGATGGATGGTGACTGAATAGATGGATGGACGGATGGACAAGTGGGTGGGTGGGTGGATGGATGGATGGGTCGGTGAGTGGACAAGTGGACGGGTGGGGTAGACAGATAAATCGATGGGTGGATGAGTGGGTGGGTAGATGATCATGGTTTCAAATTATGTTATTTCTACTAAACCAATACTGGGTTAACAAGGTCAAAATATTTGTATTAAAAAACTTATTTGGGGACTTCCCTAGGGGTCCAGTGGTTAAGACTCTGCACTTCCAATGCAGGGGGTGCGGGTTCGATCCCTGGTCGGGAAACTAAGATCCCGCATGCCACATGGCCAAAAACAACAAAACAAAACAACCTTTATTTTATCCTTACCTACAAATTCGTTAATAGAAGCATGCTATTATATGATCAGACTTTGATCGCTCCCAGGCAAGATAAGCACATATCATCACATACAGATTAGATAACAGGAAAAACATACTCTTGGAAAATAGGCCACTGACCTCCAACAACAAGCTCCGGAGGGAACAAACCATATACCTAAATTACTGCACCAGCGGGGGAGCATTTGTCCTCGGCTGAAAGCGCCTGGGCTTCGCAAGGAGACACGTGCTGAGCCTGCCCTCTGCAGGCGAACGGTCTTGGCGGGCCCGACGCGCTGCCTTCTCCAGGGACACAGCCTGTGTCTGGCAGCCCGGGGCTCAACCCCCAGCCTTCCACTCGCCAGCTGAGGCCTGGGCAGGCTCCCCAGCCTCTCCGGCTCTCAGTTTCTTTATAAAACGAGGACAGTGGTTCTTAGACACGCCCGTGGCGTTGGCAGGAGGCCCAGATGAAGCGGTACGAGCAGAAGGCTCTGCATGCAGCAGGCGCTCACTGAGTCACTGTTGGGATCGTGCCCCGCGTTCACACTTTGCCTTCGCTCCTCAGGGGGTGATCACGTTAATCCTGGCCACCGACATGGCGAGGCACGCGGAAATTATGGATTCTTTCAAAGAAAAAATGGAGAATTTTGACTACAGCAACGAGGAGCACATGACCCTGGTGAGCGGCTTGTCTTCCCTCTCTGGGGGGCTGGGGAGTGAGCGCCACCCCCAGCTCAGACTGGAGACCGAAGCGCCAAAGGAAAACGTGTAACCTCGCCTCGCAGCGAGGTGTCGGTGAAGCCGGCTTTCCAAGTCCCGGCACTTAGCAGGGAAAGCCCCCTGTCACCCCAGCAGGACCCCCTCTCCTAGTTAAAGTCACCCCTTTCCCATTCCCCCATCTCATTCAGATTTGAAGGTTATAAGTAGGGGAAGGTAAGCCTGCGTACAGAGGCCTGGCCAACACAGGGGAGCGCCAGGCTTGGGGGCAGAGGGCAGAGGGCAGAGGGCAGAAGCCAGGGCCGCCTTGGCATTTGTGGGACTGCTCCCCCCGTGCTGGGGGCGGCAGAGGTGGAGTCCTGCCCTGGATGCCCCTTGGGCCAGCCGGCAGGACTGTGGTTCCCACCCCTGCATCGCTCCCCGGTGTTCAGGCGGCGGGGTGCCGAGGCCGGTGGGCGCCCTCCCTGCTGTTACATGAGGATCCCCTTTACCCTGTGTCTCTAGCACACCTCTTCAGTGCTCTGGGGTCCCAGCACTCTCCACCCGCTGGGGTTTTTTTCGTCATCTGTTAAACCTCTGCCTCCAGGCAATACCGTCTTGTCTACACTTTTTACATATTCTCGACATCAAGAAGACACTTCTGAGCTTTGCAGTGTATAGTTTGTATGACAAAACGTCCGTGTGTTCAAGGGGCTTCCCTACTACTGAGGCCCCTCCAGGAAAGATTCTGACCCTCGGGGGTGCGGGGATGCCCCGTCTTCCCCCTGCAGCGGGAAGTATGTCCTTGTGGGGGGCAGGGGGCAACAATGCTGGGTTCCCCTCCGCCAGCATCACCCGCCCTCCTTCCCTGCCGGCCAGTGATGGTGAGTCCAGACGCACAGCGCTGTGGGATGTGTCCCGTGTTGCACAGCTGATTCCAGATCTCTTCTTTCAGCTGAAGATGATCCTGATTAAGTGCTGTGACATCTCTAACGAGGTCCGTCCGATGGAGGTGGCGGAACCCTGGGTGGATTGTTTATTAGAGGAGTATTTCATGCAGGTAGGAGCATCAGACAGCGTCACGCAGCATCACGCCTCCTGGGCTCGTTAGCCCCTTAACTGGGTTCCTGCTGGAAGCGTGACGGACGGGCCAAGGTGGCCTCCGGCATCACCGCCTCCGGAAGCCTTCCCAACAGGCGCACGTGTAATTTGAGACACGAAAGACAGGGACCAACAGGAAAAGCTAATGTCAAACTGTTACCACATTAGTGCCCCTGTTACCACTAGTTAAACCCCCTCCCCGCCCCCGCCCCCCCCCCCCGCACAACCCTGCAGGCCCAGCGGGCACCTAGTTCGCACTTACGGCGTCCCCATCGTCCCACGTGGTCACGAACGTGCGTGACGCGGGTGGTTCCGTTGGCATATTAGCTGTTTCTCTCTTCCTCTCAGACGATGATCCTGGAAGCCCCCAGATTCCACGGGTGTTTCTTTCTTTAACGTGTGTCCTCTGCCTTCCCCGCAGAGCGACCGCGAGAAGTCGGAGGGCCTTCCCGTGGCGCCTTTCATGGACCGGGACAAAGTGACCAAGGCCACGGCCCAGACTGGGTTCATCAGCTTCGTGCTGATCCCGATGTTTGAAACGGTGACCAAGGTGAGTGACCCAGACATGTGTGCACACACATGCACAGGTGCACGCACACTCACACGCTCACACGGACACACACGTGTGCACTGGCCGCCTGCCCCGTGCCCCGGGCAGCGACCCAGCAGCAAAGCCGCCCCACCCTTGGCCACCCTCCCCCATGGACACCGCCCCACCCTTGGCCACCCTCCCCCATGGACACCGCCCCACCCTTGGCCACCCTCCCCCATGGTGTCTCTGGGCCCCCCCCCCAGGGCCCCGCTTCCCAGGGCACCGGCCAAGTCCCTGTCAGCCTTTCAACTCTGCCTACAGAAGCCCCTCTAACCTGCCCCCCACCCCACCCGGCACACGGCTGACACCAGGTTAATCCTCAGCAAGGAGCCGGCCTCTGCCTCTCTCCCGAGCCTTCCATGGCTCCCCACTGCCCCCAGCACAGGGCACACAGCCCCCCGTCCTCCCAGGCCCTCCCGTCTTACAGGACGGCCCTTAGCTCCTGGTCCTGCCTTTCTTCAAGCCTCCACCTCTGAGCCCACCCTCCGTGGCCTGGGCACCCCATGCCCTGCTCAGCAACCTTCCAGAGCTCCCTCAGCACACCCTCCTCAAGCCCCGTGGCTCCGTTCCGCCTAGAATTTGTCTCCCTGTCTGCAGCTTCCTTCCTCAGGCTGCGGGGTCTTCCCCGTGGGCACCGGGTGCCAGGGCACAGCAGGGCGATGGTGGCTCCCACAGGTGGCAGGAGCAGGGCTGGGGAAGCACAGGAAGCACGAGGGGCTGAGGGCTGTGTGCACTGGGCTCCCTGGGGCCGCCGGGGGGTCTTGGAGTGAGAGGCGAGCGCCTCAGAGCTGTCTCAAAGGTAAAGATGCTCAGCAGGTGGCCCCGGGGCGGTGGGAGCCGCAGGGCCAGGCCTGAGCACGGGGTGGGCGGAGGGGTCCTGGGCCATGCAGCGGCGGGACGGGGGCAGCGGGGGGGGGGGGTGCAAGCAGCCTCACCCCTCCCACCCCGGGGCTGCCAGGGCTCTAGTAGGCAAGGTTGGCGTTTGGAAGATGAGAGTCTGCAGGCTGGACAGTCGGGGGTCCCTTCAAGCAGAGGGCAGGGGGTGGCTTCTGCCAGGTCCGTGAGGACAGTGTGAGAGCGGGAAGCAGGGACCTGGAAGGGGTGGGTGGGCAGCGAGCGGGGGCTCTCCCTCCCCAGGGGCTCCCGGGACTCACTGACCAGTCGGCTTCCAACCTCGGGCACCTTGGGTTCCGCCGCAGCCGAGACCCAAGGGTCCACAGGTGCCCCTTGGACAGAAGCACATTCCCTGCGCGGCTTTTCCCCCGGGACGCACGGGACCTGGCACGGTTTTGCGCCAGCGTCTTCTGCGAGGGGGACCAGCTGCTGAGAGGGCCCGTGTGTTCCCTCGCAGCTCTTCCCTGCGGTGGGGGAGCTCATGCTGCAGCCCCTGTGGGAGTCCAGAGACCGCTACGAGGAGCTGAAGCAAATGGACGCCATGAAGGAGGTGAGCCAGGCTGCGCAGGCGCGGGGGCCGCGGGGCCCAGCCACACGGCCCGGGGGGCCCTCCAGATGGGAGCTCGTGCATCCCACGGAGGAGGGGGGTCAGTCCTCGGGGAGCTCACGGCACGGAACGCACAGAACCTCGGGCAGAGTCGGTGCCCCGTGGTCGCAATCGCCCACGGGAAATGCAGAGCATCACAGCACCTCGGCTGCCTGCATCCCCTCAGAGCAGCGCCCTAGGCCCGCGCGGGTCCCTCACCTCCTCCCGGGGCTGACCTTGTGCAGAGGGAGGGCGGCGGAAGAGACGCTTCCCCTGGCATGGGAAAAGCCACCACCACGACCTGGCCACAGGGCTACCACGTGGCACCTCGAGGAGGGGCTGGGTCTGGCTCCAGGCTGCTGTTGGGATTGATCCTGTGTTTCAGCGAGGTCCAGTTCATAGGCTCAGAGCTGGGGTAGAGGTTTTCAGAAAAGCCCCAGAAGCTGGTCTGGCCAAGGCAGGACCCCAGTGTGTGCAGATCTGCTTCAGGTCCCCCTGCCTCCTGGGACCCCTGGGACCTCCCCCCGTGACGTCCAGCCACTTGAGTGTCGCCTCCCTTCCGTCCACGCTCCCACCCCCTCTCTCCGGGGCCCGTCCCTGCTGCCTCGGGCTTGGTCCCCCTCTGGCCTTGGCCGGTGTCCCCCCGCACCCACCCAAGGGCCCCCTTCTGTGCCATTTGTCCTCACTGCGGGCAGGGCCCCGCCCCGTCTTTGCAGCCAGGAACTCCCACTGCGCCCGCTGAGCCTCGGTGCGGCTCTCGACCTCCTTCGTGTACAATGCCGCACGCGATATGGTGCTCGGTAAATGCTGATGGGTCGATGGCAATCCAGGCTGGCAGCCAATTCCTCTACTCGGATTCTTCCCCCAAGAAGTCACAGATGGGGCTTCCCAGGTGGCGCAGCGGTTGAGAGTCCGCCTGCCGATGCAGGGGACGCGGGTTCGTGCCCCGGTCCGGGAAGATCCCACGTGCCGCGGAGCGGCTGGGCCCGTGAGCCATGGCCGCTGAGCCTGCGCGTCCGGAGCCTGTGCTCCGCAACGGGAGAGGCCGCAACAGTCAGAGGCCCACATACCACAAAAAAAAAAAAATTAAAAAAACCCTCAGCATTCCAGGTGAAGGACTGAAAAAGGGAGTGCTGGGGAACTCACAAGTACTAAGACGTTGTGGAGAGTTAAGAGCTCAGGAATGTAAGGGCTTCCCTGGTGGCGCAGTGGTTGAGAGTCCGCCTGCCGATGCAGGGGACATGGGTTTGTGCCCCGGTCCGGGAAGATCCCACATGCCGCGGAGCGGCTGGGCCCGTGAGCCATGGCCGCTGAGCCTGCGCGTCCGGAGCCTGTGCTCCGCAACGGGAGAGGCCACAGCAGTGAGAGGCCCGCGTACCGCAAAAAAAAAAAAAAAAAAGTCACAGACGGGTCCTGAAACTCCAAGAACCTAAGAGCAAAAGATGCAGAGAACAGATGGAAGAGGCGGTGTCCCCCTGCCGAGCCCCCTGACAGGAGGGCTAAAGGGGCCTGACTCCCCAGGGTTAACTGAGAGCCATCGCTGCGAAGGCCTCAGTCTCCAGGTCCCAGGCCAGCCGCCTAGAAGGGCCGTTAGGACGCTCCAGTGCCCCTTCCTGTTCCCAGAAAGAACAGACCCACAAAAGAGGTGAAAGGGTCTCGGACTTCGCACCCGCATCCACCAGTGCGCTGGCGCTGCACCTGTGGCCATGAGTGCGAGGACAATGGCCGTGTGCAGTGGGGCCTCTGACCGCAGGGAAGGCGGCCCGTGCAGAGCTGTTGTCCGGGAAGCTCCCCCAGGCTGTAGACCCCAGTCTCCTCCCGCGTCTTAGCATCTGCAGCCCCGGGAAGGTCTTGGGCAGACGAGCAGTCACTCACTCACTGTTCCTGGAGCTTGATTTTTGCCTTCCGTATCCTCTGTCCTGGTTACAGCAGAAGGCTGAGAGCCTGACACCTGAGAGCACCGCGTCAAGAGAGAAAAGCAGAGATGGGGGAAAACGTGAAGGTAAGGCTGTTCTGAACGGTGTCTCAGTGTATACGGTAGTCCAGACTGCAATGGGGATGGCGTGGAAATCTGGGAAGGAAGGAGGGACGGAGGGAAGGAGGGGAGAGAATCTGAATGTATGAATGTTTTTAAATGAAACGCTTCTCCCTTGCATATAATCTTTACAATTAGGCTCTGAAAGGAGCCATGCCTTAGAAAAAGATCAATGATTAGCATAGGTACTACTTTTCAAAAAGAAAGTCTTTGCTTATGTCGCTGTAAGCACTTCCTGCGCGCTTGCATTTGGAACGGGTAGAAGGCAAACCAGCCCATGCGGCCTCCGCGTGGTAAGGTCACACCACACACGTGTATGAGGGTCACTTGGGAGAGCCTCGCTTATAGAGCAGTCAGGGTACAGGGCATGAGAACTGGGTTGGTTTCATAGAGGAGAGGTGGGTACCAGGCCCTGGCATCCAACAATCCTTGTTCTGAGTCCGGGCTTTGCTAATTACAAGCTGAGTGACGTGCACAAGCATCTCAACCTCTCTGAGCCGCAGAGCCCCAGTCTCTAAACCAGAGGCAATAATCCCATTCCTCTTGCTTTAGTGATGAAACGCACAGAGTGCTGGGACAGAAGAAGTGCTCATTGCCCGTGTGTGAGCCTGTGACATTTGCGGCATTGCCCGCACAGTTCCGATCCCACAGTCACAAACCAGCCGTCTTTTTCCTTTTCCAAGCAGATCATGCCTGAAGAAAGCCGTGTGCTGTGGGCTGCTCTCTGGACCCGGCCGGCTGGGCTTTGCGGATTGGCCCTGCGGGGAGACGTGGTCCTGAGCATCTGCCACCATGAGATCATGTTTTCTAAGAACCATTTTGTTCACTGATAACAAAAAAAAGGACTTCACGACGCTGTACAGAATTTTTATTTTTAAACTGTCTTTTAAATAATATATTCTTATACAGAAACGGGTACTGTCCTTTTTCTTTGGTAGTGTTGTGTATCCCGGGCTGCTTCTGATATACCACAGGAATCTCCCTCGCTTCCCACGGGGAGACAAAGGACACTGTGCTTTCCTCACCCGTGTGTCTCGGAGTGATGGCCTGAGTGATGTGCTGCGTGCCTCCGCGTAACTCAGCATTAAATGTCACACCGGTGCCCGGAGCGCGGGGCTGTGCGTGTCCTGTTTGTGAGCTGCGAGGGGGGTGTTGGGGGCTGCGTCCAGGGACGTGAGGCCGGAGGCAGCTCGGTCAGGCTGCAGGCAGCGTGAGCCCGAGAAATCCACGCGGGGTTCCAGCCACCGCACGCTGGGGCCCGTTTCCAGCTTGGGAGCTCCACGTTTAAGCGGGCAGATGGGCAGAGGAGCCGCGTTTACTCAGCACATTTCAGGGCCCCCGTTTCAGGGGATGAAGCTGTCCTTCTCTTCCTGCCTTTGTTTTAGACACAAGCGCTGGGGACGTCCTGGGTGGCCCTGCGCCCACAAGGGGAGACCCAGCCCCAGGCTAGTTCACAGTCAGGCTTCGCCAGGTTGCACACGCCTGAGCTCTCGCCCAGAAGCCCCTCCCCGTGTGCGTTTAGACTCCTCAGTGCTCCCCGGGGCTGTGAGCTCCATCTCCGTCCCCCCAAAAGCATCTGCTCTAAAAACTGACTTTAAAGGCCGTCAGCGTAATCTGAGCTCTGTGGACATTTCATTTGCACGTTGGTTCAGTTTCCTCAGAGCATCTATTCCCTCTTGGTGAATTCCAGAATATTACTTCCCATCTTTGAATAATTCATTTTGAGCTGTGAAACGTTCCATCTCTCCTTGAATTCAGTTCAATATGGACAGGGGGCTTGGGTTCCGCCTCTGTTCTTACTTTTGTTTTTCATTTTCATCTGCTAAAGCCAGTACCTACCGCAACTTTGGCTAAAATACAACCCAAACTTAGTACTTGTTTAGATATTGAGGCCTTCAACCTGCACGTCACGCTATACAGACACTTTATCACCCGCCCTCCCAATCGGTGAGGGAATGTGCTGAATGGTGCCTTCTGTCTGCTGGGTTACGCCGAATGCCTACCTCACCCAACTCTGCCCCTGATCAAACTTCATACAATGATTCCTGAATTTAACACTCATGCACACGCATGCACAAACACACATGCACATATACACACAGTCACAGGTCCACACACGTGTCCACACAGGCATACACATACACATGTATCCACACATGCGTGCACACATGCTTAGGTATACACGCAACCACCCGTAGGTGATACACATGTCGACACACGCACACATACTTACATACACACGTGCAATCACACATGCACAGGTGTCCACACACATAATGCTTCTGTGCACTGTACACATGATCATAGCACACATGCATACACATACATAAGCATGCGATGATACACAGGCACGTGTGTGCACACACACTTATACTGCATATACACACGCGTGTGTCCACATACACATATACACAATCACACGTGTACATGCATGTATACACATGCACACACTTACATACACTTATACAGGCAATCGCATGTACACGTGTGTACACACACACTAACACACTTCATCTGCATGACTGGGTTAGGTTATACCAAGTCCTGGGACAATGAGATCGACAAACAAGAGGAGAGACCGTCCTGGCAGCACCTGTGACAGTCCGGGTCCTTGTGAAGCCAGCCTGGTCCCTTTAACGGGATCCCTTAGAGCATCGGGACCCCACTGAAAGCTGTCTCACACGGGACGCCCCTCTCTGTGAGCGGCAGGAATACTGCCAGCCGCCCCCCTGCTGCACAGAGCAGCCCCAGAGCCCACGGACAGGGGCCCCGTCCAGCCGCGTCAGCCTGCACACACCCGCACCTGGAAGGCCTCCTGCCCTGGGGCACCACACACGCTGGCTGAGTGACCGCGTAGGAGACGGAGGGTGGGGAGGCGGCGGTGGCCCCCATCAACCTCAGTGTAAAGTCAGAGTGAAGGATAAAAGGCTCAGGGCGAGCCCCGTGGTGGGAGACCTGCGCGTAGCGGCTACAGCGGGACTCGGCCCCACCCTGCAGCCCGACCGCGCCTCCATCACCTTGTGTTCATACAAGGGGACAAGACAGCGCCCTCTTCTGTGGTTTTTCTCCCCCAAGAACTTCTCTGAGCCGTCAAGGAATGACGCACACGTGTCAGGCAAAGACTGGATCTCATAAACCCCGACAAATCCCCTTCCTAAACGTCATCGTGGGAGCTCAGCTCTGAGGGCGCGCTGCCCTGGGAACACATCTACGGCCGCCCGCCTCTCCACCACCGTCAGAAAGGCCGTGCAGCCGCTTGTGATTTCAGCTCTGACCTCACAGCTAAGAAGGAAGAAAGGAGAGCTTCATCTGTCTAGAGGGTGTCCCCGGGGCCAAATGCCCCTACCCCGCTGTCTCATGCTGCCCGCCGTGTCTCAGACCACGGGCACCTCCCGTGGACTCCTCCAGCCATGATTTCTGAGGCCAGCGTGACATCTTTAACCAAGCCACGCGGGAAAGTCAATTCAGTGTGAGGGTTGAACAAACACCACACACACTAAGTACTTAACCCTGGATAAGCAGGCGTCGGTGGGAACTGTCAGCTTGCAGGTCGCTTCCGGCAGAGAAGAGCCAGGCGCCACAGAGCTGCCCCACCGGGTCGGGGTGGCAGCAGGAAATGCCACCTCCATCCTGACCCCAAGGGCAGCAGCGACGCTGGTTCCCTCCCCAACCCAGGAACGGGCCCCAGACAAGAGGCTTCTTGCACTCTTACTGCTCCTCCAGTGTTACCGTGAGGGGAGTTTTTAAAATTTAAGTCAAAAGAATTTAACTGTAATCTGTCTGAAGGGCAGATAAAGTCGTCGCTGTGGATTTGGAGGGGGCCGTTCTCCGCTGGGAGCCGAGAGGACCCGCTGAGGGTGTTGGGGATTCGAAGTGTCTTCAGGCAGCTTTTCCCAGCTTCAGGCTGGGCTTCCAACCCGTGCCAGGGGAGGTGGAGGGGCAGCGGGTACCACAGCCTCGGGAGCTTTGGGGTGGGTGCCTCAGGTAGGAGCCAGGTCCTGGGGGGTGAGTTCCCTTGTCATGGACTGAATTACGTCCCCCAAAATGTATACTCGGAAGCCCTCACCCCCAGCACCTCAGAATGTGACTGCGTTTGGAGGTCAGATCTTTAAAGAGGTGATTACGTTAAAATAATGTAGTTGAGGTGGGTCCTAACCCAGAGGGCTGTGTCCGTGTAAGAAGAGGAGATGAGGACACAGACGCACACAGAGGGATGCACGTGAGGACACAGGAGGGGACGGCCATCCTCACGCCCAGCAGAGAGCCCTCGGGAGGGACAGGCCTGCAACCCCTTGATCTTGGACTTCTGGTCTCCAGACCGCACGAGAATAAATGTCGGCGGTGCTTTGTTACGGCCGCCCCAGGACCTCACACAGCCTGTGTCCAGGGACGGCCAGCATGGGGCCAGCACCACGGGGTGCTCAGGAGTGAAGCCGGGTCCCCCACGACACCACGCCCTGCAGCCCGGCAGCTGCCCCTCCTCTCTCGGGGCCACTGCTTGTCCCGGCGGAGAGGCCTTTCCAGCACCCAGGCCCTCCTCACGGGCATCCCCCTGGGCACACATCCCACGGGAACACCCCACCGGGTTCCCCCAGTGCTCAGGGGACCTGAGAGCTGGGAGAGAGGCCTGAGGAACGTCGGGACCATCGCCTGAGACGCGAGTGGGCGTGCTGAGAGGAGAGGGCCCTCCGGAGGTGCCCAGACGTCAAGGCCACGTCCGCCCGGCCGGGCCTTCTCACCCAAGGACCGCTGGCTCGGCCCAGCCAGAGGACCCACACCGACGCCCAGCCTCAGTTCCTCGGCTGCAGAAGCGGAGTTCGCACGCCGGCTGAAGCAGGCGGCAGCGGGGTGGGGGAAGCTTCTGATTTTTCCTGTAGTTTCCAAATTTTCTGCAGTGGCTGGTTTTACTTTTCTAAGTAGAATAAATAAATAAATGTTATTTTATTTTTAAAATGGGACACGGAAAAAAGCATGACTCTCTAGGGGGGAAATGTTGGCGCCCAAGGTGGAAGGTGTCGGGGGCAGACGGGCTTTACCAGCCCCGAATCACCGCACACACGCCCAGGGCCTCGCGGCCCCGTGCCTCTCAACAAGCCCGATTCCAAATAGGGACCCATCATCGCGGTCACAGACGTGCCCAGGGTCTGCAGAGCCAAACCGTGGTTCCTAAACTTCCATATTCCTAAGGAGGAAAATACCCCTTCCCGGATCACATGCCGCCTTTCTTTTGAAACAACATGATGCCCTCCTGCCCAATCTAGTCCCTTTCCCAAAGCATGTGCGTTGGTGCCACTCTGGGTGTCCACCCCGTCGGAGCTCCGGGCCAGTGGGAAAACCATAGAGGATCAGTGGGAAGCCACAGGTCCTATGCACTGCTTGTGGCACGCGCAGGGTGCCCGGAACCTTCAGAAGGAGGCAAGGGTCACCTCCTGAAAGGCCAGTGGGCGGGAGAGGGAGAAGGGAGGGCCCTCCAAGCGGACGGCCCGGTGGGCGGGGAGCTGCAGCCCTTGCTGTGTGCTTTCTGGAGCAAAGAGCCCTGAGTCCTGCTGGCTGATAAACGCAGTGAACCAGGCAAAGATCCAAGGAAGCGGCTCCCACACGAGGGGACGGCACGACAGAGGCCCCAAGGCAGGGAGGAGCCCACGGGCTTGGAAGCCCAGGGCGTGCGGGGAGAGGACCACCAGGTGTCCGGGTGAGGCAGGGGCCTGGACCGCCGGTGCCCTGGGGCTTGTGGGGAAGGACTGGGCTCTGCCAGGGGTGCGAGCTGGGGCCGCATCGTCCAGGGAGAGATGCCGCTGGGGTCTGAGGGACCATTTGGACCTAAGTCCAGCTGGACTGGTGGTCAGTTGTAAGAAGGGGGTGGTGACAGCTGCGAACACCACCGAGTGGACTTGAGGCTGACTGGGGCATCAACCCTCCTGGCTGCAAGCCTGCCCCATGGCCCCGCTGCTCCTGGTGATTTGGGGCGACTCGCATTGTTTATAAAGGATAGGAACCCTGCAAAAAATGATTTCCCTGGACCCCATACACCCTGGGGGTGACGCTGGTGACCACCACCCATTAGGGGCTCAGACATTTACCCATCGAAGGAATGAATTTGAGTTTGTGGTCACTAACCTAGAGAATCACTAAGAGGAAAAGTCATCCTGCACAGTGAGTGTGTGTGTGTGTGTGTGTGTGCGCGCGCGCGCACACGCGCGCGCATCTGTGAGCATATGTGCACCTCACTCCCAGCTGAGACAAAGGACCCTCAAAAGATAGCACGCATCCATCCTTGGCACGGTTTTCAGACTTGGCAGTGAACGGGGTAAAAATAAGAACATTTGGGCTTCGTTAAGGAACAAAGGGACAGGTGTGAGGAGAGGCGGCAGAGGCAGACATGGTCCCTCACGGGGCAGCGAGACGCGTGTTGAACCTGCAGCATCCCACGATGACTCATGGCCATGAGAACTCTGGACTAAATTCTGCCGTTTTCCTTAAAATTAACTCTACAAGAAATTCAGAATGTGTTGGACGTGCCGATTAGAATGTAACAGGAGATGTTCGGTGACTGCAGCCGCTGACAGATCTGCCTGTTCTCACCGCTGCTGTGATGTCCAGAGGCACCTGCCCTTACATAGCCCGTGTGTGTCCCACAGATGCTAATCGACCCCAGGGCTGCAGCGGGCATCGTGGCACGCAGCTCCCACCTCCATGGAAATGCCTGCTGACGGCATGGGCTGAGGATGCCTGCCAGTCTGGTATACGCACTGTGCCGACCACAGCGTACTGGTTGGGAAGGAACTTGGCAGAAATGTTCATCTGTTTACGTATCACCCTCTCTCCTCGGGCAAGCCATCCATCCTGAATGGAAACTCTGGGAGACTTCCGGAAGCCCAAGCCGGCTCCTCCAGCGGCAGCCCCTCCACTGACGTCCAGGCCAGGCTGCTTCCTCTCCTCCTTTTCCTGCGCTGGTCCAGCTTCTGCCATCAGGACGGGGCGTTGTCTAGAGGCTGCCTGTTCTGCAAAGAACCTGGCAAGACTGGGTTTCAGCCCTTCTGGAATCCTCTTCTCACTGCTGGTGTGGACTGCCCACCTCCTGTACTCATGTCCTGGAGCTGCTGTGACAAAGTACCCCAAGCGTGGTGGCTTAAAACAAGAGAAATGTATTCTCTCACGGTTCAGGAGGCCGTAAGTCCACAATCAAGGTGTTGTCAGGGCCGAGCTCCCTCTGTAGACTCTAGGGAAGAATCCTTCCTCACCTCTTCCCAGCTCTGGCGGCTGCTAGCCATCCCTGCTGGTCCCTGGCTCTTGGGGACATCACATGGCCTTCTCCCCTCGTCTCTGTGCCCAAATTTCCTTCTTCTTACGAGCACACCAGCCACTGGACGACAGCCCAGCCCAATCCAGTGACCTCACCTTGACTTATGACATCTGCAAAGAGCCCATTTCCAAGTAAGGTCACACTCACAGGCACAAGTGGTTACAATCTTTGGGGGCTGGGACACAATTCCACCCCCTACACCCTGGCAGTCTTAGCTTGCCCATCTGCCAATTTCCACCTCTCTGGCTCGCTGTGAGGATTAACTCACTAGCGTGTGTCGAGTGTCAGCACAGTGTCTGGCACCCAGCTCTCCATCAACAGCAGGTACCCTCAGGAGCCTGCCTGCATCTCTCTGTGGGTGAAGGCATCGTTGCAGGAGGCCATCAGTGATGTGCATCCCCTAGGCAGGGAGGTAGCTCTGTTGTTTGGGGGCGTCTTCTCTTGGTCAGGCTTCCTCAAAGGAGCCAGATTCTGCAAAAGGCAGGTACCTGGAGGAAAGGAGAATAGCAGGCTCAGGTCAGATGCAGAGGCAGGAATGGCCAGTGGGGTCTCTTTGAGAGGACTGGGCACTGAGCACAGAGTGACTCAACAGGGAGAACTGGTAGAAATGGGACAGAAGGAAAAGGATGGTCTGGATGTAAGAATCCAGGAATACAAATGATGACGCTCTGCTTGGCCAAACTCAAACCTGAAATGTTGCCTTCAACCACCTGGGTACGAATGGGGAGTGTGTCAGTCAGCTCTTGCTGCATAACAAACACCCTAAAACTCAGTGACTTGAAACAACAACGTGTATTGTTTCTCAGGGCTTCGTGGGCTGACTGGGCAGGATAGTTGGTCTGGCCCAGCCCAGCTGGAGCTGGTTGGTCTACATGGCCTCGCCCACACACCTGGCAGTGTCTGGTGTCAGCTGGAGTTGCAGCCATGCGTGTGTCTGTCACCATGTGGCAGGTTAATAAAATGTGGTGGCAAAACGGTCCCAGCAGCAAGAAAGCATAAGCCCCCGGGGCCCAGGCACTTTTCAAGTCTGATCAAGTACCACAGTCACTGTGTCCCATCTGCCACAGCAAGTCCCTTGGCCAAGCCCAGAGTTAAGGGGTGGGAAATAGGGCCCACTTCACGACAGACAGAGCTGCAAAGAACATATGGCCATTCGCCGTCTGCGAGAGTGGGTGTGACCGTGGTGTAAAACACAGCTGGCATCGTTCTCCAGTCTCCTCTCAGTGCCCGT
Source organism: Pseudorca crassidens (assembly GCF_039906515.1). Lineage (NCBI taxonomy): Eukaryota > Metazoa > Chordata > Mammalia > Artiodactyla > Delphinidae > Pseudorca > Pseudorca crassidens. The sequence goes on from NC_090300.1 coordinate 146,370,965, forward strand.
TTCCTCCCTGATCTCCAAGCCCCCCACCCCGTTAGTTTTTCTAACCCGCCCAACAGTTACTTGATTTCAGACATGAAGGCACAAGGCCAACCCTATGAAGAGCAGCTGAGAAGTTGTCTTCACGTCCCGGTGCTGCGATCCTAGAACGCCCATTGAAGGGCTTCAACCTATAAAGCTCCTGAGAGCTTCCCCAAGGTCCTTGGAGCGACTGCCGCAGGCCCACTGTGGGCTCTGCTATCAGCACTCGCACCCCCAGTACTGATGCGTCTGCTTGTCTCAACATGGGAATCAGGTAAGAATCACACCCAGCTGGCCAAGCCTTGTGAGCAGACAAAGGAAGACTTTCCCACATCTGGTATTATTTTGCCTCACCAGATTTTATACATGGTTATTTACTGTACCTAGCCATCAGAGGCATCTAATTCAAGTGTAAAGAATTTTTAGACATTATCCTTGCAGCAGAAGCGTGTAATTAAGGGATTCTTAAAAATGAGTGCAAGGTTTTATTCTGAGCCCCTAAGTGCTCACGGAAACTGTCATATTTGGCCTTTCAAATGGTTGGAGGGCAGCGTCATTCCATTTTCTGAGAAATGCAAAGATTTGGCGTTTTCAGGCAACTGTAAGGCAGGAGGATAACAGTGTCTTACGAGTGGGAGAAACTTCACGCAAACCAGGAAACATCCTTAGGATTTGACACGCGGCAACCACAGCCACCGTGCGCTTCCAGGGCATTTAATTTTATTGGCAAGTGTTCCTTAAATAATGTTGGATTGGGCAAGGCGGATACAAATGGTTTGTTCTTTATGACCCTGATTTTGTTGAAGAAAAACGTTAACAGATATTTCACAGGTTATTCCTGGGTGAAATTACAAGTGATGTTTTTCCAGCACATTTTCCTCAATTCCTATAGTGAATGGGTATCACTTTTTCATCAGCAGATGGCCATGAACAATATTATATTCTGACGAGGTAGCTTGGCCAAAAAAGCGACACCAATAACCGAGGCTCAGAGGCTGGACGGGTGGCAGATGAGAAGGTGGGAATATTGGACCACAGCCCCTGTACGTAGCGCCCTAGCTGGTCTGACGAACACATCTCTAAGCCTCCAAGTAGGTGATAATGGTTTTCTTTATATTTATTGCCAGAGAGACCCTACCCCCATAAAGGTAAAGCAGCCATACTCTTGAGTCATCGGCAGCCCCGCCGTGGAGACCCCGGGGGCTCTGGAGCCCTAATGCTCCCCACTGGGACTGCAGACATGAGGGCTCCCTCAGGGCTCCCTGAATGAGACGGCGATTAGGGAGTGGGTGTTCAGGGCTAAACTCGATTGGGGATTGCTGGTGCATAGAAAGGTGTTTAATTTCCCAGAATCAATCATGCAACTTGAATCGAGTGAGGGAAGTGTGGAGTTTGTGGAAATAAGCATGGTGGTTGAGTCTGTTTATTAACTAACTGCCTTATGTTTTCATTCTCTTGGGCACATTGGAAATCTAACCTTGCCCATAGCCTTGCGAGCCTCCAGGGCACCTGCCTGATACGAGCAAATGTGTCAGACCCCGCATTCCACCAGGGACCTCCAGGTCAGGTCACGTTGGCACATTCATTAGAATTGCAAAAAAATCCCATAAGCATTAGGAACCTTTTTTAAAATTCTCGTTCTCATTCTCTCTCATTCACCACATGAATAAGCTAAGCTAATCTCTGACAAGTGAGCTGCCCTCACTGGCATCTGAAGAAAACACCTGAGCGCACTGGGGTGGGTGAGGATGGGCGCCCAGAAATGCAAGGGAGGCAGGTTCTCTGCCTTCCTGGTGGTACCCGGCCCAGCGAGCAAGGTGCTCAAGGATGCTTGATGAACATGCGAGCGAGTGAGTGAAGAAAGAACAGTTAAAAGGCAGGTACTTGGAATGTGGTTTATGCCGCCAACCTAGAGGAATCATTGGGTCTACTGCTCTGGTTTTCAGCTGAAAGGGCTGCTAGCATTGCATTCAAACTGATTTCAAGGAGGCTTGGAAGAGTGAACGAGAAGGGAAATGCACGGGTCTCCCCACAGGTCAGACCATTCATTCCTGATAGGATTTCACAAAAGCTCCTGGGAAAAAACTTGCGGTATTTTCTCCATCCTCTGTGACAAGCCGCTGTCCATCACTTCAGCTAAATAGATTCTCCAAATGTTTGTCTTTAGGAAAAATACATCTGCTTTTGTTCAGAAATGAAGGGGCATAAAGAAGGCACATGTGATTGCAGAAAAGACCAAAAAGGGTATTTTTCTCCTGTTTATAAAGGGAGATTTTTTTCTCCTGTTATGAAGGGTATTTTTTTCTCCTGTTATGAAGGGTATTTTTTTCTCCTGTTATGAAGGGTATTTTTTTCTCCTGTTATGAAGCTGCAAAAGCAGCTTCGCCACTGGAGGCAGTCAGGCCGCCACCCCGTACAGCTGTTACACGCCTGCTGATGAACGAGGGGCCGCGAGGTCAAGCAGCCCCTGGGGAGAGGGGCGAGAGAACGCTAACCCACGAGGTCTGCAACTCTTCGTTTATTAGCCGTGTCATCCTCGCTGACCGCGGCCTAGCCTGTGAGTCACCGTTTATCACCTGCTGTGCCCACAGGGCGGACGGGCAATACTCTGAGCTGCCGGTGCAGTTGGTCACTTCCAACAAGCGCCGCTTCCTGGGCAGCTGAAGGGAGGCCCCAACTCAAGGCGAGGCACCTGGGTCTGATCCTTCCTGGGTCCAGGTGAGGCTATGCACACAGCACCGTAGCTCTCGGGGCCTCCACAGCCTGGGCCCCTCCCAGCCGCTCCAGCAGGATCTTCTGTGGTTCCTTTAAATTCCCCACAAGGAGACCCTCGTCATCACAGCCGGGGCGGGGCAGGGTGTGGGTCACTCAGTGACCCACCAGTCCACAGGCTGTATCCAACCCCCAGGACACTTTCCAGCTGAGGGCCTGCACCCACCCTGGGACACCCTCCAAGCCCACAGCCTGCCCACCACCCCGCCCCCGCATTCCCACATCTCGGGAGGCATCATTCAAAGCCAGCAAGTGAACTGTTTTCTCTGCAGGCAGACTTGTCCGGCCTCAGGCTGATCCGGCCTGAATTGCTGAGGGCCCCACTGGATCAGCAGGTGTCTGGACAGGCCAAAGCGATCCAGAAGAGGTCTGCCTCACACAGAGAGTCCTCCCAGCACTGGGCTGCTCAGGAACCACGTGGGCTCCGTGAAATTAGCTTCTCTTTGACCTTATAACCAAGAAAAACGATCTCTTTTTTTTTTGGCCATGCCACACAGCTTGTGGAACCTTAGTTCCCCAACCAGAGACGGCACCCGGGCCCTCGGCAGTGAAAGCGCTGAGTCCTAATCTCTGGACCACCAGGGAATTCCCCAAATGATCATTTTTTAAATTAACCTTTTTATTTTGAGATAATTGTAGGTTCCCCTGCTGTTGTAAGAAAGAACACAGAGGGATCCCACGTGGACTTACCCAGATTCCCCCCCGCCACGGTAACACCTTACAGAACTCTGTACCGAATCACCACCGAGCTGTTGACTAATGCAGTCCGGACACAGAACATTCCATTCCCACAAGGAGCCCCCTGCTGCCCTTTGATAGCCTCCCCCTCTTTCCCTCCACCCCACCCCCTCCTTAACCCCTGACAATCACTAGTCTGTCCCCCATCTCTAAAGTGTGTCATTTCATGGATGTTCTATAAACGGAATCACACAGCATGTGACCTTTGGGCTTATTTCATCCAGCACCATATTCTCTGGAGGGTCATCCAGGTGCCTCAGGAACTTGTTGCTCTTTACGGCTGAGCAGTGCCCCACGGCTGGATGGGTCACAGTTCGTTTACCTGTTCACCTCTTGTAGGGCATCTGGGCTGATTCCAGGTTTCGGCTGTTAACGAATAAAGCGGCTACATCCATTCACCAGCAGGCTCTGCGTGAGTCTGACGTTTCATCCCTCTGGGACGAACGCCCCGGAGTGTATTTATTAGGTCATATGCCGGGGTTCGCCTGCTTTTCTAAGAAACAGTCAAAACGTTTTCCAGAATGGCTATACCTATGCTTTCCCAGTAGCAATGTCCAAGGGATCCAGTTTCTCCACACTTTCTTTAGTATTTGGTATTGTCACTGTTTTCTTTTACTTTAGTGAGAGCCCCTTGTAGCTCTGACTTGCACGTCCACGATGCCTGAGGTGTTGAACATCTGAAAAGATGTGCCCTGTGGATGCTTATTGGTAAAATGTGCCCCTGTCTTCCGCTCACTTTCACATCTGTTTGGGGATTGTTGTTGTTTCATTGTTTTATTTCTTATTGGAGTGTAGTTGATTTACAATGTTGTGTTAGTTTCAGGTGTACAGCAAAGTGAATCAGTTATACAAATGTTGATACATATACCCACCTTTTTTTTTTTTAGATTCTTTTCCTATATAGGCCATTACAGAGTATTGAGTGGCATTCCCTGTGCTTGTTTGATTGTTTTTAGTGTTGAGTTTTGGAAGTCCTTTGTAGATTCTAGATACTAGTCTTCTGTCAGATATGCGGTTCACAAACATTCTCGCCCAGTCTGCTGCTTGTCTTGTCATCCTAACAGCATCTTTCACAGAGCAAACATTTTGAATTCTGATGAAGTCCAATTTATCAACATTTCCTTCTGCCAATCTCGGTTTTGACATCAATTCTAGGAACTGTCTGCCTAGCCCTAAATCCTGAAGGTTTTCTTCTGTTTTTTCTCTAAGAGTCGTATAGTTTTACATTTTAATCCATGGCCCATTTTGAGTTAACCTTTATATGAAGTGTGAGGGTTAGGTTGAGGTTCACTTTTCCCCCCGTGGATGCCCAGTACCCTTTGTTGACAAGGCTGTCCTCCTCCATGGAATTGCTTTTGCACTCTTGTCAAAAATCAGTTCGGCATATTTGTGTGGGTCTATTTCTGGGTTCTCCGCTCTGTTCCACTGATCTCTGTGTCTATCCCTCCACCAATACCACAGTCTCAATATAATAAGTCTTAAAATCAGATAGACTGATTCCTCTCATTTTATATTTCTTCAAATATATTTAGGAGGGTTTTTTTACCTTACCATATAAATTTTAGAATAATCTTTTCTGTATCTATAAAATATTGCTCAGATTTTGACAGGAATTGCATTAAACATGTTTCTCAATTTGGGGAGAACTGACATCGTTACTTCGTAGCTCACCTCCTGCAGGCCTTGGTGTGGGGCATTGGCCCATCTGGTCAGGAGCCTGGCTAGTTTGGGTAGTTGTTGCCATGGTTATCTCAGTGCCACACTGATCTCCTGGCCCAGGAAGCTCTGTCTACGTGTTCTACTGATTACTGAGAAGGCAGCGCAGGAATCTCCAGGTGTAACTGTGGTTAGTTTATTTCAGTTCTTTCAGGTTTTTCTTCATGTAGTTTGAAGCTCTGTTATTAGGACTGTGATGTTTTCCTGATAGTTTCCTGATAGTCTGACCCCTTCATTTTTCATGTAATGTCCTTCTTTATCTCTAGTAACAATTCTTGTACTGAAATCGACTTTGTCTGATATTAATATCGACACACCAGCATTTTTTTCATCTGTGTCTGCACAGTATATGTTTTTCCATCCTTTTAATCTGTCTTTATACTTAAAATGGCTTCTTCTAGACAGCATATAGAGAATAGTATTCATAACACATGAAACAGAATATTTTTTAAAGAGGCAGAATATTTTAAAAAGCAAACAAAAATTTTAGATCTATTTGTTATGATTCATTGAAATAAAAAATTAACACAGTGATTATACAGTAGACCAGAAACAGCTGAAGAGAGAATTAATGAACTGGAAGCTTGACCTGTAACACAAGCCGATAAAGGCTGAAAAATATTAAAGAAAACTTTAGACAAGGAAGATAGAATGAGATGCTGTAATAGATATTTTCTAAGAAGGACAGAATAGAAGGCATGGAAGAGGCAATATTCAAAGATAAGAGAATTTTCCAGATTTGAAAAAAGTGTACAAAACTGTGCTTTCGGGCTTCCCTGCCGGCGCCGTGGTTAAGAATCTGCCTGCCAATGCAGGGGACACGGGTTCGAGCCCTGGTCTGGGAGGATCCCACATGCCGCGGAGCAACTAGGCCCGTGAGCCACAACTACCGACCCTGCGCGTCTGGAGCCTGTGCTCCGCAACAAGAGAGGCCGCGATAGTGAGAGGCCTGCACACCGCGATGAAGAGTGGCCCCAGCTTGCCACAACTAGAGAAAGCCCTCGCGCAGAAACGAAGACCCAACACAGCAAAAATAAATAAATAAATTACTAAACTCCTGCCCCCAACATCTAAAAAAAACCAAAACTGTGCTTTTGTGAGATACTGCGTTTCAAGCTAGTTATAAATAAGAGTGGTTTAAAGATGATAGAGACTGGTTTTCTGTCATGTTAAGACGTCTGGAGATCAGCAGTTGTGGGTCAAATGTGAAATAAGCCTCTTGCCAGCCTCACAACTCCGCAAGGACCCAGGAGTGTCCCTTTGAAATGCAATCACCGAGGAGGTTAAGACCCCATCTCCCAGTTTCCTAGGACGAGAGACGGCCAAACCTCAGCTGGCACCCGACTCCACGACACAAACCCTGCCTCCAGTCATAAAGGTAGAAGAAATTGAGCCATTTCATCTCAGAAATGTGAATATAATGGGTTGTAGTTGCTTAGCTACATGCAGGAGAAAGATCCCCGCCTCTGCAGTCTCTGTAACAGACTATCTGGGATGCACGCCACATCATGGCTAAATGCTTGTTCAATAATAAAATCGCTTTCTTGTTCTCCTACCTTCATGGGGATGGTTTGTGGACTCGGAGGAGATTTTGTCTTCCCTTCTGTTTCCCCAGCATAGTTCTGAGCTAGCAGAGCAGCTGCTCCTCTGATCAGAGCTCCAGGTCCTTTTGTGCTTCTTCTTCACCATCCTTGATATGTGGCATCATGGAAATAAATGAAACCCACTCGAATGAGAAAGCAAAGGCTATTCATTCAGAGCTGGCTGTAGCAAGGGGGTCAGAGCTCCCAGGCGGATAGAGGTGGGGGAAAGCTTCACACGGAGAAAACGGAAGGCTCCAGGTGTGCCCTGATGGAGGCTGTCGGTGTGGGAAGCTGCAGGCAGGCTCACTAGAAGTGGGGGTCCTATGTGATTCTTTAGGGGTGCCTATTTGGCTTTCTCTGGTTGGTCCCAGGTTGCAAGCAGGAACAAAATTTAGGGACGCTCTCAGTTGTTAATCAAGTCCTGGACATTTGGGGCCCATTGTTGCAAGGGTTATTATTTGGTTTCCTGAACCATTTACTAGAGATAGCAGTCTGAATTCACACATGTCTGACTTACAGCAGTCTGGCTGTAAGATAAAGGGTTGGTTTCCTCTACAGGCCCCTACAGTTTGTGGGTCAGCATTCTTTTTTTATATATGATCTGGCCGTTGTCCACTTACACATTTAGTCTCAGCATTCATCATCAAGGTCACCTCACAGTCCCAATATGGCCACAGTAGATCCAGCCATTGTGACTGCATTCCAGGCAGAAAGAAGGTAGGCAGAAGGGCAAAGAGTATGCCTCCCAGGTGAGTCCCTTTGCAGGACGTTTTGTTATGAGGTTCCTCCCAAATACATTTGCTTAGATTTTTCCAGTCCTCCCTACGTTCAGGGAGGCAGGGAAATGTGATTGCTTACTAGGCATAAGGGTGCTCCCCCAAAAGGAGACCTTGTGCTAAAGGAAAAAAACGGAGAACGGATACAGAACAGGCCACCGACAACCTCTTTTATACCTTCAGATTGAAAAAATGGAAGAATAAATCCATCTAAGAAACATTTATGAAAAATGCATCACTGAGCGTTGTCTTGAATGTATTCTTCAATATGAAATATTGGTTTTATGACAATTATTTCATGTTAATAAAGAGCTGGTTGATCAGAACTCTTCATAGTCAAGGTCACAGGCTTAAAACATACTCCCCGTTGCCTTCTCCAAAGGCCCCTTTCTACATCTCTCCATCCCCAGGGCACTGAGGCAGAGACAGAACGGTCTGAATACGCTGATATGAACACAAATTGAAAACTGCTCAACTACAACGAATTGGTTCAAAGAAACCATAAATTCAGGGAATTGGTCATTCGGCAAATTGGCTCTTAAGATAATTAATTGGCTTTTAGCAATTGCCGGAGAGCGAAGCGCGAGTTCACGCAGAGGAGCCCATCGTGATGGGGGTGGGGTGGGGGGAGTCGTGTGTCAAAGGCTCCCAGGGGCTTTCCTGCGGCTTGGAGGGTCCTCCCCACGCTCAGGGGAGGTCCCAAGGGCTGGAAAGTTGACTCCACTGCACGGCCATCACTCCCTCTGAAGTGGGTAATTTATGTCCTCTGGAAGCAAGGAAATGAGTCCTTTGCACATTTGAGACCGAGTGTGCTTTTAAGACGGGGCCCCTTGGCAGCCAGGGAAGCAGGATAAGCCTCGCTGGGGAGAACACTGTCACAGGAGGAAATGGGCCAAAACGGGGGGCATCCCAGCCTCCCCTGCGGCTCCCCGGGGAAGGCAGCTTTCCAGCCAATGCAACCAAAGTTCTCAGGACACGAGAGCGACCTTCATGTGCCTTTCCCTCCCCTGCGAAGGGTCCAGATGCTGCAAATACCCACGTGCACATACACACACGCGCGCGCGCGTGCACCCACCCACAGGCGTACACGTGCCCGCACACACGCACACGTACGCCGCGCTTGCCTGTCCTTCCCTGGGGTTTTCAATTTTCTCGGCTGCTAGGAATGGATTAGGAGGGGCTTTCCATTTCTGCTCGGTGTGATTTGCCCGGCACTTTCCTCAGCTGCAGTGCCATCCGCACAGCCTGTCCGCCCCCCGCCCCCCCACCCCCCCCCCGCCCCGGTGAGGTGCAGTTTCCCACCTGACTCGGGGAACACGCAGGGTCCTCCTGCCACCAAGTCTCGCACAGAAAACATTTTTTTCAATTCCTCCATCAGAAATGTATTTTTTTCCATTAAGGAACTGTCCATCATTAAAATGCAAAACGGGAAGCAGGAGGATGTTTCGAGCGGTAACTTCCAATCTACAAAGAAAAAAATCTAAAGTGCTTTATAATCCTGGGAAAACAGGGAAAATGGAAAACCTCAGGGGGAAAAGGAAAGTCTTGTCTGGTCCTGCTTTGATTGAGGGGTTGGAAGCAAGAATATTTAGAAGGCAAAATAGGAAATTAATGGATTGGAAGCTTTTTAAGGGTAAAGAAAAAAAAGTTGATGAGCTGATGCGTCATTGACAATTCAGTGGGGATTAGTCCTCTGATCACACCTGACTGCACTCAACAAGAGGGGGATTTGAAAGGAAGAGATCCCATCATTGTCAACCTGGAAGGGCCAGAAAGCGCATTTCTTCGAGTGCCCCTCGGGGGATTTCACTGGGAAACCGCTGGCTCGCTGTGAGGAGGGGCCTCGGGGGTGGTGATAAGGAGGGCGCTTGCGTGGAAGGTGGCGAAGATGGGCTCCCATGGCACCAGCCGCAGGCTTTCCGATGCCCAGTCGGCCACGGGGCGGCAATTTCCGCTAGACCAGCAGGGACCGTGGGCTTTGCCTCGGAAGCCAGGCGGCCAGGTCCAAATTCAGGATGGATTATTGCTAACCTCTGGGGCCTCAGCTGCCCTGCTTTAAAGGAGGGGTCAGCACGACATTCATCTGGTCGTGAGGGTTAAATAAGAGTTCATGAAACCCCACTGGAGGAGTTCGAAGAGTTCCAGGTTGAACCCCTCCACACACCAGAAGGTGAGTGCCTCAGCCCCATGGGGACAGAAGTCCTGGGCTCAGGACCCCTCTGGACCTTGCCCGGGCTACCTCGTCACCTGGCCGTCCATCTGCATCCCTTACGACAAATAGGCGAATGTAAGTAAAGCGTTTCCCTGAGTCCTGTGAACTGTCCTTGCAAATTATCAAACCGAAAAGGGGGTTGCGGGACCCCCTGATTTGTAGCCAAGCCAGACAAGCTTGCGGGACCTGGGGACCCACTCCTTGGGGTCCGCATCCACAGTGGGGGCCGTCTCGTGGGGCCGAGCCCTCAGCCTGTGAGATCTGCACTAAGTCCGGATACCTGGCATCAGGACAGTTGAATTACAGGACAGCTGGTGTCAGGGCTGGAGAACCGGCTGGAGTGGGGAATGAACCCACACATTCGGTGTCAGAGCGAAGAGTAGTGAGTTGAAAACAGAAGCTTCCTTTTACGTAGAGACTGAAAGCAGCCTGGTGGTTGCCAGGGGCTGGGGGTTTGGGGACGGGGAGTGACTGCTTAGGGGGTGTGAGGGTCTCTTTTGGGTGATGAAATACTTGGAACTAGAGGAGGCGGCGACTGCTCAGCACTGTGAATGCACTAAACGTCACTGAATTGTACTCTTTCAAATGGTGAATGAATATATATATTTTTAATGAGTCGTGGTCTCTGCTCTCAAGACTCAATCTAGTCGAGAAGAAAAAGCATAGATTCATCACAGTTTGTCACTGCAGGAAGCAAGGGGGAAGAACACCAATTCCAGCCCATTCTCTGCTGCCACCTCCATCCCTCCTCTTGACCCGACCTCCCCCATCACTTGGTCCTAAGACTAACCTAGAACAGAACATTCCAAGGTGCCCACAGAGCTTCCCAGGCAATAACCCCCTCACCCTGACTCACCCCTTCCCGACACCTGCTTGCAGATATGTTGTTCCTCATTTTCTGGATTAAGATTTTTTTTATTCCATTTTTTCTCTCTCCTCTTTAAGAGTTACGTACTTACTCTATGTCTAGTCTTTCAGCGGCGCCATTATGTTTTTAACTGTACACTCAGATTAACGCAATCTAAAGTGACTAACTCTACCCTCCTGCAAAAGGCAAACATCTCAGGATCTTTCACTCCGATTGCCCCTTTCGTTTGTGTGTCATTTTTGCCCAGTGTTTTGGGGTCTACCTGTGTGCTTTAACAGCCCAAAGTAGACTTTGACCATTATCCTTATTTTTCAAAGTCCATACTTGTGTATGTTTACCGAATCCTCTGCTCACTTCTGTACCTGGCTGTCCAGCTCCTTTCATGGTAAACTCCCTTTGTTTTCTCTTGTTTGAAAATGTCTTTGTTTCCTGCAGGCTTGTGAAGGATGATTTAGCCCAGGACCTACAGCCCTAGGTTGGCAGTTACTTCCTTTTCTCAGCACTTTGTTCTGCTACGTTCTCGCCATATACGTTGCTGTTGAGATGTCCGCTGTTAGACCATCACCATCCAGGTTATTTAGCTTTTCTCTCGGCGTGCTTTAAGACTGGTACATGGGCGAAGTGGGAAAGCCACAGAGGAGTGAGGCAGAGATCAGGCAAGAGACGTTTAAGATGAACACAAGGGCTTCCCTGGTGGCGCAGTGGTTGAGAGTCCCCCTGCCAATGCAGGGGACGTGGGTTCGTGCCCCGGTCCGGGAAAATCCCACATGCCGCGGAGCAGCTGGGCCCGTGAGCCATGGCCGCTGAGCCTGCGCGTCCGGAGACTGTGCTCCGCAACGGAAGAGGCCACAGCAGTGAGAGGCCCGCGTACGTACCAAAAAAAAAAAAAAAGCAATTATTGATAAGGAGGTACTTACTTCTGTCATTTTGCTACTTGTTTTCTATATGCCCTATAGCGTTTTTGTCCCTGATCTCCTGCATTACTGTCGTCTTTCGCGTTTAGTTGATTTCTTGTCATGAAATGTTTAAATTCCTTTCTCATCCCCTTGGTGTATATCCTATAGCTATTTTCTTTGTGATTACCATGAGGATTACACTTAGCATCCTAAAGTTACAACACTCTCATTTGAATTTGTAGCAGCTTAACTTCAATAACATACAAAACTTCTGCTCCCTTACAGCTCCATCCCCACTCCTTTTCCTTGTCAATTTCACAAAAAATTACATCTTTATACATTGTGTCTCACAGGGCCCTCAGGCTCTGTTCACTTTTCTTCAATCTTTTTTTTTTTTTCCTCTTCGTCAGACTTGATAATTTCAACTGTCTTACCTACAATAGCACTGCTTCTTTCTTCTGCTCAAATCTGCCTTTGAATTCATCTAGTGAACTTTTCATTTCGGTTTTAAGCTCCAGGATTTATTTTTGGCTTCTTTTTAGGTTTTCTTTATTGGTCTCGATTTAGGTCTATTTATTGATATTTCCATTTTGTTTGCATATCATTTTCTTGCCTCTCTCCACATCCTCCTCTAGTCCTTTGAGCCATCTTTAAGGCAGTTGCTTTAAAGTCTTTGTTTAGTAGATCTGCCCTCAGGTCTCTCAGAGACAGTTCCTGTTGATTTTTTTTTTTTCCTTTGAATGGACCCTGTGTCCCAGTTTCTTTGAATGCCTTGTAATTTTTTGTTGAAAACTGGACATTCGGATCTAATGACGTGGTAGCTCTGAAAATCAGATTCTTCCCCCTTTCCCCGTGTTTGCTGGGTTTTGTTGTTGATTTGTTTATTGTTGTTGTTGGGTGTTTTTTTTGGAGTATAGTTTCTTTACAATGTTGTGTTACTTTATGCTATACCACACGTATACATATATCCCCTCTAAAAATATGGAACGCTTCACGAATTTGCATGTCATCCTTGCTCAGGGGCCATGCTAATCTTCTCTGTACCGTTCCAATTTTAGTATATGTGCTGTCGAAGCAAGCACTCTGTGTGTGTGTGTGCGCGTGTGTGTGTGTGTGTAATTGCTGTAGGCTGTCTCCTGTGCCTGAGGTGTAAATTTAGTCTTCTCAGGTCTTTTCTGAGCCTTTCCCTGGGTATAGACAGTTACTTTCTAGTTTTCCCCATATATGCAGTTGTTTTTGGATGTTCTAATCTTTAATGTCTGGCTCCAAAAGAGGAAAAAGCAAAAAACGAAGGATAAAAAAAAAGATGCCAGCCCTTTAAGTGCTCTGGCGGTCGCGTCGGCCTGAGGGGGAGGGCCTGGCAGCGATGGGGGAGGTACAACTATGGCTACCCCCGCCCCCGTGGGCCCCTCTGGGTTCGGAAGCAGCAGCCTGCCGTCAGATCACAGTCCCTTGTATTTGGGGGCAGAGTCCTGTTTCCCACCCTAACTCTCACAATCTATGCAGGTGGCTGCGAGGGCGCAGCCGCCTGCCCTGGGCTGGTGATGGGGGCTGAGTAGCCACTACTGTGCAAGAGCTGACTTTTACCAAAAGTAACCGCAATTTACAACCCAGCCCTTCCCCCTTGAAGTTGCAAGGCTTCAACAGACTCCAGATTGCGAGAACAGTTCCACCATTCAGATGCTGCCAGTGCAATGGTCCAGGTGGGGAGACAGATTCTGCCGCTTCCTACTCTGCCGTCTTCCCAGAATCCTCCCACATAACTCTGGGTGCCTCCTGCATGGGAGGGAGATGAGGCTCAGGGACATAAAGACGAAGAAAACTGTGTCTTGTCTCAAGGAGACAACAACTGCACATGGGAGAGGCTGGACTTTGAAGCCAGAAAAACCAGTGCAACCCCTGGCTCTGGCGCTGGCAGCCGTGTAACCCTGGCCACGTCCCAAGTCTCAGGCTCCTGACCCAGAAAGGGTGATAACAGTAACTGCTGTGAAAATTCAGCAAAATGGCCCATGAGAGCACCTCCCGTGGTGGTCAGCAAGTCAGCAGGTCAGCACTCAGGATATCATTTTCTTCCCATCTCCATGGAAACAGCCCTCAGAGTCCTCAGGCTTGCCCTCCACCAAATCTGAAGATCTCAGAGGGGAAACCATTTTCAAAATCAAGAGTGACCGCTCACAGCTGATTGCCCCAGCCTGCTGTGGTCCCACGGATAGGTGTGCCCTGTGCCTGCCAGGGGACAAGCCAGACCTGCCCAACATTAGGTAAAACCTAGGAACTAAATAGGAGTTCCCAAACCTTTAAACCTGAAAATGTAATCCCGGGTCTCCATCCATCCAATCAGTCCTCCAGTTGTGCTGTGACCACACTCACACCAGGAAGGACATGCGTAGGCAGGCATCAGGCAGGGCACACGCAAGGACAGTCACAGCCGCTCAGATGCAGTGGCCCAATGCTCCAGCCAGCACAGCTGTGAGGCAAGGCATCCTCCCAACAACGTGATGAACCGCACGCCGTGATGCAAAATGGAAAAGCCGGACACAATGGAGAACATAATAAAGGATTCCATGCATATCAAGTTCAAAAAAGACAAAACAATATATGATGTCAGAAATCAGGGTTGTGGTTACAGGGGAGCGGAGGGGAGTGAGCCCAAGAAGACTCGAGGCGAGAGGGGCTTCTCCTGCTGCTGGCGCCCTGTCTCCTGGCGTGGACTACACATGTGGTCGGGACAATGAGAAATCAAGCTTGGCGTGTGCCGCAACAGACGGGCCAACTTACATTTTCAGGTTAAAAGATAAAAATAGAAAGGGCTGGGGAGCAGGACTCAACGGGCACAGGCTGTTTGTTCTGGACCAGAAGCGAAGAGCAGGGCATCTGGCCCAGTGTGCAGTGCCGAATCCCAGCACAGCGCTCCTGGCAGACACCCACTGCGGCACTGAGAGCAAACCTCGCTGCCCCAGTGGGGTCTGGGGGGGACATCCGTGGATGCCCGCTGGCTCTGCAATTAGAGGGGACAGGCAGCTGGCGCACGGACATGGGAAGTCCCGAGGGCTCAGGTGGCTGACTCAGACACAAATCATATGGGCGTGACATGCTTTACAACTGGTGTAGACCAGACCTCCAGCCCTTGCGTGAGAACGCATTCCAGACGGCTGCACAGTCTCAATCAAATGACATCTGAGCTCCGCATCACCACCCCCCCCACTGCAGGTTACCTCTGGTTACATGGGCATCCCCCCACCTGGCTCCCCAGCCGGACACTCAGTAAGAGAAGGTCAGAGAAAGAGGCAGGGCCGTCTGTCCATATGGGAATCCATTGCTGCAGGTCTGTGGCACCTCTTGACAACTTCCTATGACCTATACTTCCCTTCCCTCAATACATGTTAAGAACGGGCTTAGAATTGCAATAACGATCCAAAAGCTTGTACCACTGACCAGCTTTGTATCCTCAGCGCTGGCACACAGTGGGAGCTCAGTGATTATTTTTTCCGTGATTTAATATAATTTTCTCCAGTTTTCAATTTTACATATAGCAATATATACAACACACATATTTCTTAGTCTATATCTAATGAGCTAACATTTATTAAGAGCTTATTATGTGCCAAGCCCTGTTCTAAGCAAGACACAGATGAACATATGTAGTTTCTTCTACATGTAATTTTCGCGACTCTAGCAAGTGGGCATTCCTCTTGCCCTCCCTGAATGGGTGAGACACTGGTTACCTCGTCTAAGCCTCTGCTACAGACTGTCTCCCCACAATTCGTATGTTGACATCTTTCTTCTTATAAATTATTTATTTATTTTTGGCTGCGTTGGGTCTTTGTTGATGTGCACGGGCTTTCTCTAGTTGCGGCGAGCGAGGGCTACTCTTCATTGCGGTGCACAGGCTTCTCTTGTTGTGGAGCACAGGCTCTAGGTGCATGGGCTCCAGGTGCGTGGGCTTCAATAGTTGTGGCATATGGGCTCAGTAGTCGTGGCATGCAGGCTCTAGAGTGCAGGCTCAGTAGCTCTGGCATATGGACTTAGTTGCTCTGCGGCCTGTGGGGTCTTCCCAGACCAGGGATCAAACCTGTGTCCCCTGTATTGGCAGGCTGATTCTTAACCACTGCACCACCAGTCAAGTCCCATACACTGACATCTTAATGCCTGATGTGATGGTGTTAGGAGGTGGGGCCTTGGGGTGATGAGGTCATGAGGGTGGAGCCCCCGTGAATGGGATCAGTGCCCTCATTACTCACAGTGCAGTGGCCCTTGGGAACCTGTTTTCATGGAAACAATCTAGGTCTTCCTGCTGCCCAGTTCCCTAAGACCACTTATTTCATGCTGGTTCCCCCAGCACTTGGGTTGCTGTACCACCCATCTTGCTGCCGTGAATAGCGGTTTCTAATGGCTTTCAAACGTGTGGTTAATGGTGACCGCAAATGCAAATGTGAACGACAGTTCCTTTTCTGGCCGTACTGGATTTACTGTTGGAAATTTCATGTAGGACAAGGTGCCTTCCAGTCTTGTCTCCAACCGGCCTCGCCAGCTGTGATCGCTACACTCCCAGAACTCTCTCAATGTTGCCACATCCATGCCCTCCACACTGCCACCAGTGGGAGGCCAGGAGAGGGGCCAGGCTGGAGCCAGAAGAGATGGCCCATTTGCACAAGGAAGGTCCATGACTTTTCCCACAGGGTGAGCCTGACATAATTGCCTGGATTGGAGACCAGAAAGGATAAAGGTATGGGAGCAAGGGTCTCACGGCCCTCAGGGGAGATGGGTGTGGCCACTCCCAGGACTGCCTGCTGACAGCCAGGGGGTGCACACAGGGCAAAGGAGGCCCCCCACCATCTTGCTGCCCTTGGGTGCTTTACCTGAGCAGTGGAACAGCAAGCAGAAGTTGGGCATGCAGACACGCAGACAGACACACACACACACACACACACACACACACACACACACACACACACACACACACACACACACACACACACACACACACACACACACACACACACACACGGCTGCAGCCCATGAGCGAGGGATGCACTGGTCAATCCCAGGAGGTAGAGTATAGAGGATCACGAAGTACCCCAAAAGGGAAAGATGGGGATCGGCCATTCCCAAGCATGAGAAGTACTTGGACAATTCAGAGGAAGGCACTTCAAGGTGTGGGGCCCCGGGGAGGGTTCCCAAACCACTTTTATTTGCCGAACCCGCCAACCTACGCCTGAGGCATGGGGTTCCACTTGCCCTGGTCCAAGCATGGTCCTGGGGAGGTACTGGGGTCAGGGGCCCAAGGAAAGTCTCCAGGGATGGAAGCCCTCAGCTTGGTTTGAATGATGGTGTGTGGTGTGCATGTCTGTCAGTGCCCACCCAACAGCATCACGGAGCGCTCCGTCTTTCCGTGTGTAAATTAACCCCCACCCCAAAATGCAACCAACTCCACAAAGGCAGGACAGGCAGCCACTGGTCCCTCCCGGCTCCCCTTCCTGTGGACTCCCTCCTGCGGCCCTCCCCTCTCTCCTCCTTATCAACTGCCCCGCCTCTGCCAGTCCATTCCCATAAACACACACCAGGCCAGGTACCTCCCGTGTTTAATAAGTGTCCTACTGACGTCCTCTTCCTGTTCCAGGATCCACGCCAGGCTCCCACACTCCCCCGGGTTGCTGGGTCCCCACTCACCTCCACACTGAGGCTGTCCCCAGTCCGCCCGTCCGTCGTGGCCATGACGCCTTGGAAGGGTGAGCCCTGGAGACTGTCCCTCCAAGAGGGCTTGTCTGACATTGTTTCATGGGCTACTCATGTTGGCAGGAGCTCCACAGCCATGATCATGGTCCTGCTCAGTGCATCAGGCAGGTCAGGGGCTATGTGGTGTCCACAAGCCTGATTACAGGGGAGGCTGACCTTGATCACCAGGCTAGGGGGTGTCTGCTGGGGGTTTCCATTGTAAAGGTATAGCTTCCCTGCGTAATGAATAAATATCTTGGAGGAGGTACTTTAAAACTGTGCGACTCTCCTGTTGCTCTCCAGACTTTTGCCCTCTGAACGGAGCATCCATCGGTGGGACTTGCTGGCAATGATTATCGTGGTGGCGTGTGCCTAGCGGTGATTTGGAATTTCAGTCCTTCTTTTTACATTTTAATTGGAACTCTTCTGCAAGGAAGAACTGTCTCTCCTCCACCATTTATTTATTTATTCAATACTTTATATGAGCTTGTGGATACCTCTTTTATGCTAGGCTCATAATACAACTCAATCACCATTTATTTAGTTGCCCAGATTATCCTAGGTTTGGCCACTGGGAACTCCTGCAGGTTGGTTCCCGTGTACTTTCAACAAATGCCCCTCTTTTTCAAGCGATTCCTTATTTTCTCGTTCCACAAGAGGTTTCAGGCTCAGCTTGTATTTCCCTACCACAGTCCTGGAATCAACCAATTCTCCAAGGATCCTTGGTTCCTGACATTGGAGAATGGTGCTTAAACACCAAGATTTGGGCGCCGGGTGAGCTCACTGTGACTGAGGTGTCATTGTCTTTGAGCAACGAGCGCTAGAAAACATGTATATATGCTAACCCAAGCATATGCACACTCTGTATTGATTTCCATGTCTACATACCCATATATCAAAAACCACAGATTCACACTGATTTCTCAGAAACAATCCAATACCACCAGGTTCCTTGCAGCTCTCCCCTTTCCTTATTTGTAACGTCTTTCTCCAACAGTAAGAATCCTGGCCTCCTTCTCCACCATGTATTTAATTATTTTTTCAGTCCTAATGTGCACAGAGAGTAATTTTTTTACAAGATATTAAATATAATTCCCTGTGCTATACAATATATCCTTATTTATGTATTTTATGTATAGTAGTTTGTATTTGTTAATCCCGTACTCCTAATTTGTCCCTCTCCCCTCCCTCTCCGCTTTGGTAACCATAAGTTTGTTTTCTATGTGATTCTGTTTTGTATATACATTTATTTGTATTATTTTTTAGATTCCACACACAAATGACATCATATAGTATTTGTCTTTCTCTGTCTGACTTACTTCACTAAGCATAATACTCTAGGTCCATCCATGTTGCTGCAAATGGCATTATTTCATTCTATTTTATGGCTGAGTAATATTCCATTGTTTAAATATACCACAGCTTCTTTATCCATTCATCTGTCGATGAACATTTAGGTTGCTTCCATGTCTTGGCTATTATAAATAATGATGCCATGAACATTGGGGTGCATGCATCTTTTTCAAAATAATTTTCACTTTTTCCCAGGAGTGGGATTGCTGGCTCACATGACAGCTCTTTTTTTAGTTTCTTAAGGAAGCTCCATACTGTTTGCCATAATGGCTGCACCAATTTACATTCCAACCAACAGTGTACAAGGGTCCTCTTTTCTCCACACCCTCTCCAACTTTTATTATTTGTAGAATTTTTGATGATGGCCATTCTGACCGGTGTGAGGTGATACCTCATTGTGGTTTTGATTGCATTTCTCTAATAATTAGCAATGTTGAGCATCTTTTCATGTTCCTGTTGGCCACCTGTATGTCTTCTTTGGGAAAAATGTCTATCTAGGTCTCGTGCCCATTTTTTTGATTGGGTTGTTTTTTCAATATTGCGTTGTACGAGGTGTTTGTACATTTTGGATATTAACCCCTTGTCAGTTGCACTGTTTGCAAATATTTTCTCCCATTCCGTAAGTTGTCTTTTCATTTTGTTGATGGTTTCCTTGCTGTGTAAAAGCTTGTAAGTTTGATTAGGTCCCATTTGTTTATTTTTACTTTTCTTTTGCCTTGGGAGACTGATCTAAGAAAATATTGCTACAATTTTTGTTCAACAATATTTTGCCTATGTTCTCTTCTAGGAGTTTTATGGTGTCATGTTTTATATTTTAGGTCTTTAAACCATTCTGAGTTTATTGTTATATATGATGTGAAGAAACGTTCTAATTTCATTGACTTACATGTAGCTGTCCAGTTTTCCCAGCACCACTTGCTGAAGAGACTGTCTTTTCTCCATTGTATATTCTTGCCTCCTTTGTCATAGATTAGTTGACCGTATGTGTGGGGGTTACTTCTGGGCCCTCTATCCTGTTCCACTGATCTGTGTGTGTCTGTTTTCGTGCGAGTATCAGGCTGTTTTTGATTACTGTAGCTATGTAGTACTGTCTGAAGCCTGGAAGGGTTGTATCTCCTTTGTTCTTTTTCCTCATGATTGCTTCAGCAATTCTGGGTCTTTTGTGGTTCCATACAAACTTCAGGATTATTTTTTTCTAGTTCTGTGGAAAACGTCCTGGGTATTTGGATAAGGATGGCATGAATCTGTAGATAGCTTTGGGTAGTGTGGCCACTTGAACCATTTTAATTCTCCTATTCCAAGACCACGGGATATCTTTCCATTTCTTTGAATCATCTTCAACTTCCTTTATCAATGTGTTTTTTGTTGTTGTTTTTGTTGGATTTTGCCACGTGGCATGTGGGTTCTTAGTTCCCTGACCAGGGGTCAAACACACGCCCTGTGCACTGGAAGCATGGAGTCTTAACCAGTGGACCGCCAGGGAAGTCCCTCCTTTATCAATGTTTTAGAGTTTTCATCATATAGGTCTTTCACCTCAGTGGTTAAGTTTATTCCTAGGTATTTTTTTATGCAATTTTAAACAGGATTGCTTCTTTACTTTCTCTGATATTTCATTAATAGTGTAAAGAAGCACAATAGATTTCTGTATATTAATCTTGTATTCTGCTACCTTGCTGAATTCATTTATTAGTTACAATAGTTTTGTGTGGAGACTTTAGGGTTTTCAATATAGAGTATCATGTCATCTGCAAATAGTGACAGTTTCACCTCTTCCCTTCCAATTCGGATACTTTCTTAAAAATTAATTTATTTATCTTCGGCTGTGTTGGGTCTTTGTTGCTGCATGCGGGCTTTCTCTAGTTGCGGCAAGTGGGGGCTACTCTTTGTTGCAGCGCGTGGGCTTCTCACTGCAGCGGCTTCTCTTGCTGTGGAGCATGGGCTCTAGGCTCATGGGCTTCAGTACTTGCGGCATGCAGGCTCAGTAGTTGTGGCTTGCGGGCTCTAGAGCACAGGCTCAGTAGTTGTGGCACACAGGATTAGTTACTCTGCAGCATGTGGGATCCTCCGGAACCAGGGCTCAAACCTGTGTCCCCTGCATTGGCAGGTGGATTCTTAACCACTGTACCACCAGGGAAGTCCCTTGGATACCTTTTATTTCTTTTTCTTGTCTGACTGCTGTCGCTAAGCCTTCCGATACTATGTTGAAGAGAAGTGGTGAGAGTGGGCATCCTTGTCTTGTTCCTGAATTTAGCGGGAATGTTTTCATCTCGTATTATGTTGCTTGTGGGTATATCATAAATGGCCTTTACCACGTTGAGATAGTTCCCTCTATACCCACTTTGGTGAGTTTTTATCATGAATGGATGTTGAATTTTGTCAAATGCTTTCTCTGCATCTATTGAGATGATCATGTGGTTTTTGTCTTTTCTTTTGTTAATGTGATGTATCACGTTGATTTTGCTTATACTGAACCATCCTTGTGACCTGAATGAATCCAACTTGATCACAGTGTACGATCCTTTTTATGTGTTGTTGGATTCAGTTTGCTAATATTTTGTTGAGGATTTTTGCTTCTATATTCATCAAAGATATTGGCCTGTAATTTTCTTTTTTTTTGTAGTGTCTTTGTCTGGTTTTGGTATCAGGGTAACTGTGGCCACAAAGAATTGATTTGGGACTGGTTCCCTCCTCTTCGATTTTTTGGAATAGTTTTAGAAGGACAGGTATAAATTCTTCTTTGTATGTTTGGTAGAATTCCTCAGTGAAACCATCAGGTCCTGGATTTTGTTTGCAGGGAGTTTTGGAGGGTTTTTTGTTTGTTTTGTTTTGTTTTTAACAGATTCTATTTCACTTCTAGTGATCAATCTGTTCAAATTATGTTTCTTCTTGACTCAGTTTTGGTGGGCTGTATGCTTCTAGAAACTTGTCCATTTCTTCTACGCTGTCCAATTTGTTGTTTATAGTGTTCTCTTATGATTTTTTGTATTTCTGTGGTATTGTTATTTCTCCTCTTTCATTTCTTATTTTATTTGGGTCCTCTCTCTTTTCTTCTTGGTGAACCTTGCTAGAGGTTTGTCAATTTTGTTTACCTTTTTTTAAAAAAAAAACACTGCTCTTAGTTTTATTGACCTTTTATATTATTTTCATCTCTTTATCTCCTCTCTGACATTTACTATTTTCTTCCTTCTGCTGACTCTGGGTTTTGTTTGTTCTTCTTTTTCTAATTCCTAATTCTTTTAGGTGGTAGGTTAGGTTGTTTATTTGACATTTTTCTTGTTTCTGGAGGAATACCTGTATCGCTATGAACTGCCCTCTTAGAACTGCTTCTGCAGCATCCCATAGGATTTGTCAATTTGTTTTCATCTTCCTTTGTCTCTAGGTATTTTCTGACAAGAGTAGTTTCCGCATTACTAACCCATAGCCCTGTGTGAAACAAATTCACTATCTAAAGGACAGTATTTTATCCAATTCTTTTTGTCTTTAGACTTAGCAGTATCCTGTCAAAATACTGTTCTCCAAAGTGACTTAAGTTGGTTCTTTCCTTCCTGGCCTCCTTCACAGGGGTTCATTACTCGCTGTAGAAGAGCTAGGTTCATTTGTTACTGTTTGTATTCCTTTCTCCCCATATAGTGCTTGGTTTTCATCATTTATTTGTGGGTGCACTACTACGGTTCTAAGAATGGGAGCTTTTAAAAAAAAAAAAGTACCCAGTTCCCTGGCAGTCCAGTGGTTAGGACTCTGTGCTTCCACTGCAGGGGGCATGGGTTCAACCCCCGGTTGGGGAACTAAGATCCCACGTGCCACACCGTGCGGCCAAAACAAAACTAAACAAAGTATCCTTAGACGAAATTTGCTCCCACTCCCCCCCAACCCCCACCCCTGCAGGTAACCAACCACCCTCTTTAGTTGCTGGTTTATCCTGTATTTCTTCGGCACAAATAAGCAGGTGCCTGTGTCTTTTCTTCTATCCCCATCTTTCTCACATGAAGGGATCATGCTACAGACGCTTGTGCGTGGTGTCCTACACGTAACAGTACGTCCTGGTAATCACTGTGTCTGTTCATAAAGACCTTCTTCATTCATCACTACGGCTGCACAGGCTCCATTGTCTGGGGATACCCTGTTTATTTAACCCTCCCTACGTGGGCATTTGCACTGGTTCCTACATTTCACAGTGACAAATCATGCTCAATAAATAACCTTATGGGTGTGTATTTTCATATTGTTGGACATGTATCCTCAGCGTAGATCCCAAGAAGTGGGAGGAGAAGAACGTAAGTGCATGTGTGCTTTTGCTAGTTATTGCCAAATTTCCCTCCAAAAGAGCTGTGCCGATTTGCATTCCTTCTAGCAATGTACAAGAGGGCTTTTCCCCAGAGCCTCACTGTGTGTGTCATTTTATTTAAGTTTTTGGCAATCTGGTAAGTGAGAAACAGTATGTCATTGTCGTTTTAATTTGCATTTCTCTAGTTATGAGTCTGAACTTCATTTTTTTCATGTTTGAGAGCCATTTTTATACCATTTTTGTAAATTATTTGGGCATGTCTTTTTCCCATTTCTCCCCAGTTTTTAATCCTTTTGTCACTCAATTTTTTAAAGAGCTCTTTACATGTTAGAGATTTTACAAAGAGACAACTCTTTGGTCTGTGTTGCATGTATTTCCTCTCAGTTTATCAGTTTTTATTTGGTTTATGGTGTTTTCTGTGATACAGTTTTTTTTTATTTGTATGCAGTCAAATGTATCAATACTTTTCTCATATTGTCTCTGGATTTGGGGTCATAGTTAGACCCTCCCTACACCAAAGTTAAGAAGAAATCCACCTATGTTTTCTTCCATTACTTGTGCAGTTTCATTTTTTACTTCCTAATCTATTTGGATTTCATTCTTGTGTATGGGGTGAGATAAGGATCTAATTTTACCTTTTTCCAAATGGCAATCCTATTGTCCCAGGACATTTTCTAAACAATTCATCTTTACGCAATGATATGAGACACCACCTTGTCACTCACTCAGCTTCCACATATACTCATGGCTACTTCTGCATTGTCTCTCCTGTTCTGGGCTCTACTTGTTCACGTGCCTGCACCAGACGGTCTTGACTACAGAGGCTTCATGGTGTTAATGCTGGCTGGGCTGGGCCCCCTCATCATTTTTCCATGTTTTTCTGGCTATTTTTGTTTGTTTTTCCATATGAGCTCCATACAACAGCTAATATTTTTCGTGGGACTGCTCTGAATTTGTAAAGTTAGGGAGACCTGGCATCTTTGTAAAGCTGGGTCATCCCATGCAAAAGGAGACATGTCTTTCCATTTCTTCAAGTCCACTTTTGTGTCCTTCAAGACTGCTTTAAAATGTTAATTGTAGAGGTTTCCCCACGTTTCTGGTTGAATTGATTCCTGAGCAAACCTTGCTGCAATTGTAAATGGAATTTTTCCGTATTGTCTCTTACTGTTCATATGTAGGCAGGCTATTGACTTTTTAATATTAACTTTGTATCCAGCTACTTCACTGAATATTTTTTTAAAATCATTGATCCCCTAAGGGTTTTCCAGATATACCATCATGTCATCTGCAAATAGAGATGGTCTTACTTCTTCTTTACCAACTGTTATGCCTCTAATTGACTCCTCTTGTCTGATACGTGCAGGATAGTAGAAAAGGTAGTGGGCATTCGTGCCTTTTTTCTGATCTTAATGGAAATGCCTCTAAGTGCCTCTTCGTAGAGTAAGGTGCTGGCTTCAGGACTAAGGTGTATCGTGTCAGATGGCTGTAAAGAGCGTGACTGTACTTAATGCCACTGAACTGTAGGCTTAAAAATGGCTAAAACGGCATATTGTATGTATATTTCACCACGATTTTTTCCCCTCAATTCCCATTCTTTTATCATGGTACTGAATTTTGTACAAGACATATCCATGGAGAGAACTATGAATTTTTTCTTAGATGTGTTAATGTGATAAGTGATACTAATATTGAACAAACCTTAAATTCTTAAAATAAATCCCATTCAGTCATGATGTATTATTTTTGTAATGCTATTGTATTATTTTTATGTTAGATTCCAGCTGCTAATACTTAGTAATTTTGCACTGATAATTCATGAGTGATATTGGAGTACAGGTTTTTCCCTTTATACTGTCTTTATCTGGTTTAAGTATCGGATATTATACTAGCTTCACAAGAGGAATCAGGAACTGCTTTCCTTCCTTTTCTACACTCTGGAACACTTTATGGTGCTCTGGGACTATCTGGTCCTTGAAGTTTGGTAGAATTCCCCTGTGAAGGTCTGGGCCTGTGGTTTTTCTGGGGTAGTTCCTTAATAACTTTCTTACGTATACTTATTTCTAACATGCTGTCGTCCTCATTTAACCACATACAGTGAAGAGCTTCCCAACACGCACCGACCAGAGAAAAGTCTGCTCTCACCTGTGCTGGTGGCTTCGGGGATCTTTTGAATACTGGACTTTGTTAAGCTTCAAAGCAAGCTTCCCAGCAAGGCTCAGCTGCAGAGGGGCCCTGAGCACACGGTGCTGTACAGTCAGACTTGACCTGGCAGGATTCACGGGTGCAGGGCCAACAAGTGGGGGGCCCGCTTTGTCTGCTCTTCGGGTCAGATGAAGAACGCTGGAGAGCTGAGTTAGCCATCACGTGACCCTCAGTCAAGGGCGCTGTCTGCCCGCCTGCTGTGCAGAACAAGCCACTTCACTGGAATATTCACTGTCATCGGAATATTTCACAAAAGGAGCAGATGTTCCGAGCAGGGTCGCCATGACAGATGTCTCATAGCCTTTTGATTTCTCTGGGTAATGGTCCATCTGAGCTAGTAACCTCAAAGAACACTGACCTAAGAGATGCTTGGCCCGGAACCGCAAGCTTCCAGGAACCCTGACCCCCTCTGTGGCCGCCCCTGCCCACCTGGCTACCGCCCGTGCCCTCTCAGCCGCGCTGGCCGCTCACAGGCTCTTCCCCCAACAGACGCCTCCCCTCCCCATCAGGCCAGCAAAAGTCAAAACAAATCACCCAGAGGAGCCATGAGCACAGCTTTTTTATTTTCTTTCATTTCTTTGTCACGGAATTGGAACCAGCAAAACATAACATCAAATGTCAGGCTGGTGATTTTCTGCTTCAAAAATTGGCAAATCCCACTGTGAATCTTAGCACCACTCTGCCTCCATTTCACGGGTAAAAAGCCAGGCTTGGGGGGAAAAACAAATGGCTTTTGACACGGAAATCACAGTCTTCCCACACGCTCCTCCCCCACGTCAGGCGGGCTTGTCCTGTCTTTGGTCGCACACTTCTGCCCCCCCCACCCCGCTTCCTAAACCAGCTGTTTCAAAGGTATGCAGGGTGGAGAAAACCTTCCCAAATACAGTGTGATACCCAAAAATCATAAGAAGATGGATGAATCCGACTACCAGAAAAGGCCATATTAAAAAGAAAATATCTAAAACAAAGCCAGAAGCCAAACTGGGAAAGATGCGCAATTGACATAACAGAGGAAAGGCTAGGAAGATGTCCTTCAGATCAGCGCCCCCTCCCCCCAGGAAACACTGCCAAGCACCTGGGCCAAGGACGGTCACAGGCAGGTCAGAGACGAGAGGCCAGGCCTCACTCGTCACAGGACAAATGTGACTCAACCGCAGACCATGGCGAACACGGCGGGCCCAGACACACACCCCGCACCCCAGGGCCAACTGGAAACCCGGCGACACGGGCCTGAGGACTCTTTGCCTCAAGTGATCGTTTGGCCGCAGCACAGTGGGGGCAGGTCCAGGTGGAAGGGAATTCGGAGGCAGGGCAGCTGAGTCTGGGACAGGGTGCCTGAGAAGAGGGGGCTGCCCGGGTCCCCTTGGGTCTCTGCTTCAACACCACCCTGCTCACGTGTGGTGAAACCCCACGAGGCTCACACAAGTACTTCTGAGGACAGGACAATTCCCAGACCAGAGGTCACCCGAGGCCCCTCCGGCCAGCCCAGCACGGGGAGACTTCACGAACATACAGGTGCTCCCCAGGGATGCCAGGTGGGCCGGCCTCAGAAAGCAGGGCACACTGTCCCTCTAGAGGCTGCTCCAACCTGCCCCCGTGAGCTCCAGAACAGACCCCAGAAGGATCGACTTCATCCCCAGGAGCTTAACAGCCTGCCCAGAGGAGCGAAACGTTCTCTAAAGGAAGGTAATAGAGCTGAGCACTCAACCGTGACAGTGTCACCATATCAGGCACCCGACAGAAAACCTCCTGGACACAGCAGCAGGAAAAGAGGAGCAAAAGCAGAAGGTAGACCAGTCAGCAGAAACAGGCCAGAAACGACAGGGAAGGTGGAGTCGACGTAAGAGAAAACCACCATTTTAAGTATGCGCCGAGTGCTCAAGGACAGTTTTTAATGAGTATGATGAGAAAAATGAAAGCTATTTTTAAAAGAACAAAATCGAAATTACAGAGATGAAAAATACAATGTCTGGTTCAGAAAATACTCAGCCTTGGAATGACAGCAGCTTACATACCACAGAAGAAAAGATCAGGGAACGTGAAGATGAGAAATAGAATCCATCCATGGAATTCCCCGGTGGCACAGTGGTTAAGAATCCACCTGCCAGTGCAGGGGACACAGGTTCAAGCCCTGGTCCGGGAAGATCCCGCATGTGATGGAGCAACTAAGCCTGTGCGCCACAACTACTGAGCCTGCGCTCTAGAGCCCGTGCACCACAACTACTGAGCCTGCGCTCTAGAGCCCGTGCACCACAACTACTGAGCCCACGAGCCACAACTACTGAAGCCCGCGTGCGCCTAGAGCCCGTGCTCCGCAACAGAGAAGCCACCCCAATGAGAAGCCCGTGCACTGCAATGAAGAGTAGCCCCTGCTCACCGCCACTAGAGAAAGCCCGTGCGCAGCAACGAAGACCAATGCAGCCAAGAATAAATTTTAAAAAAAGAATCTATCCACAATGAAGCAGAAGCAGAAAAAGGCCCGAAGAGAAACTGCTGAGACTGGTTGACCCTAGTGCCCGCAGCAAACAGCCTGAAATGCAAGTACTGAAGTCTGCAGGAGGCAGAGAGAGAAGGGGGAAGGAAACAGATATCTGAAGAAATAATACTTGGAAACTCCCAAATTTGACAAAGACGATAAATCCACAGATTTAAGAAACTCAGCAAATGCTGAACAGGATAAACACACGCATGCCCCCAAAGCACATCATGATCAAATTACAGACGACCAGTGATGGGAGGAAGCTTTTTAAAAGCCAGGAAAAGAAGACACATTACGTACAGTGGGGAAAAGGTGTATCGGTCAAGAGATGCAAGTCACACAATTTAAGGAGGAAAACGCTAATATAAAGAATTGTTAAACAGGAACAGAGGGCTGCTGAGTAAAGCGTGAAGAACTTTAAAGAGCAAAGGAATCTGAGGTCTGGGAGTAGCCGGCACCTCCAGGACTCATGCAGAGGGAACAAGCCAGGAGAAGCGTGGCATCTGTGGACCTCGGGGAGATGGCAGCATCCCACTGGGGGTTTGGGGTGGGGACTAGACCTTGTCTGAGGGGGTGCGGCTGTGATGTGCCAGCTGGTGGCGCTGGCGAGCAGAAAGCCTCCTGCCAGGGTTCCAGCAACTCACTGGGGCACCAGGAGACACACTCCCTGGGAGCTGGACGTGGTACCAGGGCACGTGCCAGGACGCCTCCTGCTGGGGTGCGGTGCATGCTCACTGCGAGCCCACTGGGGTGTCACAGAGCACCCCGTGCTGCTGGCCGGCATAGCACAGCCCACGAAGAAAGGACCCTGGGCCCTGGAGCAGCAGCCCCGTCCTCCTGCAGTGCCCCCCCAGCCCAGCCCAGTGCCCTCCACTGACCATGCCTGCCACTGTGCCAACCCGCAAAGGCAAAGGCAGAGGGTCCAGCTGCAGGGGCACGCACGGACTTGTGCATAGACACTGAGGCCACCAGCACAGAGGAAAACAGACACTGGGGAGACTAGGGCGGCCCCGAGACAGAGCAGGAACATCTCCAAAGAAACGAAAATTAAAGAACTACATCCAGTGAAAATATCCTTCCACAATGAAGGCCACAGCGGCAATTCAACAGACGACAGACAGCCTTTCCAACAAGTGGCACCAGGGCAGGCAGACGTCCACAGTCAAAGAACAGAACCTCACATCTTACATACAAGTTAACTCATGATGGATCACGGACTTAAATGTAAAACGGGAAACATGAGACATCCAGAAGTATCACAGGAGGAAATCCTGAGAGGCTAGGGCTAGGAAAAGGGTTCTCGACACCAAAGGCACCATCCGTCAAAGGAAAAAACTGATGAACTGCAGCCCATCAACATCACACGTGTTTGCTTTGCAAAAGAGCCCGTGTTCAAAGGATGAAAAAAGGAATTGCGCCCTGGGAGAAGACGTCTGCAAACCATATCTGGCAAAGGACTTGAATAAAGAACTCTCAAAACTCACTTAAGATAAAACAGTGATGACACCAAATGCTGGTGAGGATGCAGAGAAACTGGGTCAACGTGCATCACCCAGAGGAATGTAAGATGACACACCCACTCTGGAAAACGGTACGGGGCTTCCTTACAAAACCGCACGTGTGCTTCACACAACCCGAATTGCTTAGAGCGAGCCCCCGGACGTTTTCCCCACCACAGCCAAGGTTGTGGCTGGACCAGCCTGTCTGGTTCTTACGGTTGCAAGACGCGCTTCAGCAAAAGCCATCAGGGAACTTTGAGAAATGAGCTTGATTACTCAGTCCTAGAGGGCACAGCACGCCCGAGGGCCACACAGCGAGGCCCGTGCAAACGCACGAGCCTGGGGCACTGCCTCTACTGGGGTCGACGCTGGGGTGCCTAGGGCTTCAAGGGTTCACTGTTTATTGGCTACTTTGAGGCTTAAGAGTGGGAATTAGGTTGTGGGAAGGGCAAAGCGAGGTCATTCACGCAGTCTGTTTATCTAGGCTATCAGGGCTTTCTGAAAGAGGAACCTTATGTACAGTAGACACCATATTTCTGACAATTAAGACTAAAAACAGAATGTAAAATAGCTCATGAATAACTTTTATATAGACTGTATGCTAAAACACTATTTTTGCTGTATTTGGTTAAACAGACTATTCTCAAAATTTTATCTTTTTCAAACTTTTCAAAGTGACTACTGAACACTTTAAATTACATACGTGGCTCAGCTGAATTCCCACTGAAATCCAAAATTTGGAGGATAAGAAGAGATCGTCTACAAAAAACAAAAAGAAACCACTTTAAATATAAACACATACATAGGTTAGAAGGGATGAAAAAAGAAATTCCATGCTAACACTAACTTTTTACTTGGAGTGGCTGCATTCACAGGATAACCTACACTTCAGGACAAAGAACAGGACTAGGGACAGAGCGATATTTCAGAATGGTAAGGCATCATTCATCAAGATGACACACTACTCCTACGTGTGTACGCACCTAATATCAGAATCAAAAACCACTAGAACGATGGAAAGTTAGTTCCACAATTAGACATTTAACTACTGCTTTCAGTACGTAAGAGAGGTACACAGAAACCAGGAGGATGGCTGTGCTCCTGAAACTGGTAACAACCAACAGCATCACCAACTTGACCTGATGGACATTTACAGAACACGCCTCCAGCCAGCAACGATGGGACATGTTCTCTTCAAGGGCACATGAAACCACCACCATACTGGAGCATAAAACAAGGCTCAATAAATCTAAAAGGAAAGGAATCAAAGTATATCGAGACCACAATGGAATCAAAACCAGAAATCAATTTTAAAAATCTGAAGAAAACACATCCGACGTTTGGGAATTTAACCACACTTCCAAACAGCCCATGCAGCAAAGAAATCACAATGGAAATTAGAAAGAAAAATGCATGGCAACACGTACAGAACTCAAATCAGTGCTGCAGGAAACAAATCCACAGCGTTCTCTCCACATTTACACAAGAAAGCTCCCCCAAGACAGGAGGCCTCAGCTCCCCGCCACGGTGATCTACTGGCAGGCCTGAATGTCCCCACGACCGCGTGCCGGCTTCCCCCGGCGCGGTGATCCACGCTTTGTTAAGGCGCCTTTGCTGAGAACAGGGTCAAGGTTAAGCCTCGACACGAAGTGGGCTGCTTCACTGGCCCACACACAGCGGCCCATAACTCCAAGTCTGCCCCTTTGCAAAGTTAAACCTCAAAGGCTGAGCAAGAGAATGTACCGGTAGGGGTTGAAATGAACGAGGGTGGGCGGCGCTGTCCAAGTGCCTTCGGGCCAGCAAGGGCCCTCCCGAGAGAAACGCTTACGCGTGTTCCAGGACAGCGACCAGCTCGCTCCCCGCAGCCCAGAAGTGGGAACTACTCAAATGCCCACGTGACAGTGGGGTGAGCGCGCTGTGGTGTTTTCACACGAGGGAGCAGTGAGAGTGACCACCACAGCCGTACACAACAGCATGAGAGGCGGCGAACCAGCGCGTTGGGTCGGCCTGGCCTGGGGGTAGGGGTGGGGGGTCAGTGGTAACTGCCAGGAGGGAACCTGGGGACCACTCTGCTGTTGCTGAGCGTCCCGGCTCTGGCTGGGACTGTTACCCATTCCGGGCACACTTGCCAGCCGTACACTAGGATGAAAACGAAGGAACAAAACCACTTCAAATTCACAACTGTGGTGACCAGGTTTTTAAAAAATCAGTAAATGCGCCGGAACAAAGCCCAAGGAATCTCCCCAAACGCAAAACACACGGACACTGAGAAAGGACGGAAAATAGAGCTAAGTAAAGGGGTAAGAAAGCCAGCTCAACTCCTCCGCCCCCGCGGCTCAACAGACGAACCCAAAGAAGCCGCTCTTCTCATCAGAGGACGATGGACCGGCCTTCTCAAGGCAAAGCCACGGAGGGAAGCAGGGACGCTGCTGCTACGGGTGAAGACGTAAAAGACGAAAACCCAGGAAATCCAACAGCTGGCTCCTCACGGGTCTGCGTTCCGCCAACCACGGGAGAAACTTCGGGGCAACCGGGGGCACATGAGCAGGAACGGCTCCTAAGTCAGGCTTCCAGCGAGAATTCAGCTCACACTCACCTGAGATTCGTTAAGGTCCTTTGATGGAGACGCTAGTTCCAGAGACGCGGACGGGGTTTCGGGACCAAGAAGAAGCCACGTCTGCCCCTGGGGCTGGGTGGAGCCAGGGCCCCCAGGAGGCGACAGTCCCAGAGGGAGGCAGCCCACGGAACGGGCACCGCAGCAGAAGAGAAGGCCGCTGCCTCCCTCCCCCTCCCCCCCCCACACCTGCTGCCGGGCCTCTAGCGGCCGAAGATCACCAAGTGGGGCGGGGCTGTGTGGGAGAAGCAGCAGACCAGACCACAGTCTCAGTCAGCCCGTCAGTATAGCCTGGTCTCTGACACGTGCGTGTGTAGCTTCGATCAGAACGCAAGTAACTTTAAAGCAACCCCCGGAAAGGCGGGAGATGTTCGTGGCCCCTCTCACCTGTGCTCTGCTCTCCCGGACAGGCTGCCTGGCACTGCCGCTGTCGTTAAGTCTGAGCCTCCCCATCAGGTGCAAGAGGCCAGCCTCACACACCCCTCAGCGCCACCCCTGCTGCCCGGAGCTGGGACACCGGGGTTCTAGAGGCTGCTCCCCTAGCTGCCCTCAGGGACCACGTGGAGCGCGGTGAAATTAACCAGTTCCTTTAAAACACTGCACAGACTTGAGAGAGCGCGCGGTAGGGACTGGCAAGGCTCTCTGCAGAGGACCAGAAAATCAAGGCTGTAGACTGGGCAGGCCATCCGGTCTCCGAGGCAACCATCCCCCTCTGTGGCTACAGCCCCAAAGCCGACGTCGACCACCCCCAATCGAGCAGGCGTGGGCGCGTCCCGGTAAAATTTTAGTGATGGACACTCATCTCGAAATCTTTTGCTTTTGACTTTTTTCAACCTTTAAAAATGTAAAAACTACGCTTAGCTCACAGACCACACAAAACTGGTCAACAGGCAGCATGTGGCCTGCGAGCCCGTTTGCTGACCCCTATCTTAGACAAAGACACCAAAATGAACAAACCTAAACTGCTCCTAAAACCAAGAATTCAGAGCAGACTATTATCACAAACCCTTCCTGGGCCCGATGCGGTGCTCACGAGGTCAGGCTCCCCCTCCAGGACCATGGCCAGGGCACCCCACTCTGCCCTGGGGACCCCATTCCATCCCAGGCACACCCCCTCTGCTCTCCTTTGCCCGAGACAGCCCCCAGTCTGGGGAGGTCCTGATGTCCCTTGTGGGAAGTTACCCCGGGCGGTTCACAAACAGCACTGTTTTCAGATCAATGTTTGAAGTAAAATAAGGCACTTAGGAAAAGTTTGAAGCCTTGCAGCTTCTGATACACAAAATGATTTGTGTCCAAGTACCCTGTGAAACCCCAAACCAAAGAAATGTTTTTCTTCAAATCAAAAGGCAAATGTTTCGGTCGGAAACAGCGCACTCATCACAAATGGTTCCACTGAATATATTCTGAGATTAGCTCCAGGTGCTGCTGCTAAAATTTCTAGAAGCTGCAAAAAAGCTCATCTTTATTGATCAGTAATTAGAATTCAGCCGACCCTCCTGCTCTGCAGCACGTGCACAAAGTGCAAGCCGAAATCAAACATACACAACATCGCCTGTCACTTCCCTGCGGAGTAAGCGTGCAGCCGGGCTTCTCTGTCCACACGCGTCGCGGACAAGCTCCCGTCTCCACCAGCGCCGGCGAGGAGCTCTCCGCACCCCGAGGGGCCTGAGCACCGGAGCCAGCGCTGCGCAGGGAACCGAGGACTTAACTCCCCTCAGGTTTACGGCCCCCGCGGCGCGCAGCCGCCTGCTGGACAGCGTAGTGGACCATCCAGGAGGGCGAGGGGACTGGAGAAAAGCGCGGGTGTGCACCGCACTGCTGGAAAGACATCCGTCCGTGTCCAGGCTCCCCTAGAGGAAGCCGCATGGACGAGCAGGAAAGGACAGCGCCACAGCTGCAGGGTGACGTGCCCTCCAGTGTGAAGGGAAGGGGCTTGGAGGCACTCACTGCTCAGGCATAGCGGCTCACACGCTGCATGGCCTCCCTCCAGCCAGAGGGCTCTGCTCAGCAACAGAATGTTCTAGAGCCCAGGGTCCCGCGTCCAGCTACCTGGCACGGCCCCAGGTGTCCGCTGAGTCGGGATGGACCTCGCCGCCCCCCAGCCCGAGTCGGGAATGAGGTCCCCCCTTTGCCTGCGTCAGGGCGCTGCGGGCGGGAGGGGCGAGCACAGTGTCCCGCCGCCCCGAGGCGCCGAGCACCCCCAAGGAGCGCTCCGAGCCGAGCTAGGACGAGCAGCTCCGTGGTGCGCGCCCCGCCTTCATCTTCTTGGTCTGCCCGTTGGACCCGCGCGGTGGCCCCCTGCGTCGCTTCTTCTCCAGCTGCTGCTGCAGCCGTTCCTCCTTCTTCTTCAGGTAAGTGGTCATGTTGTCGCAGGTGGCCTTGTAGAGGCTGCTGAAGCCACTGTCCGTGCCAGCAGAGCCTGTGCGGAACAAGAATGGGTGCCAGTGTGCCACAGGAGCGCAGGGGCTCTGCTTCTAGCGGGGGACGTGGTGGGCCGGAGGGACCCTCCTGTGACAGTGACCACCCGGCTCTCCGTGGACCTGTGGCGCCTCCTCTGGCATGGGCCCAAGGATGCCCACCTCCTGGTGGCCACACCTGGCTGGACCGAGGACTCGCTTCTAACAGGACATGCGGGGCCCGGAGGTCCCCGGGAGGCCAGGTGCAGAGGCTGTGGCTGCGTCCTGTCGGCACCGCGCCCCTGCTCCTCTGCACTGGGGACTGGGGTGTCCTCCAGCCAACAGCCAGCGGGGACCTGAAATCTGCCAACCACCGAGCGGCCGGATACAGACCCCGCAGGGTCCACAGAAACAGTGGGACGTGCGGGCCGCTCTAGCGTCTATACACACCGAAGCTGCGTTTGCGTCCCCAGAGCTCGGAGGACCCAGGCCTCCATCTGGATGGTGGCTTGTCTTCCCAAGAAGTCTTCTGAGCAATCATTTCTTTATTCGAGTAAAGGCACCTGAGTTCCAGGGCTGAGTTAAAAGCACCCCCTGACACAGCCAGAAGCTGCGTCCCAAGAGCCTGCCTTCTGCCAATACAAACGGAGGGGCTCTCGGCACCTCAATCTCCGCTAAGGGAACCAACCAGGCCCCGGCTCACAGCAGCTCTGCTGTCCCGACGCGGACGCAGACACACACACCACACCCACCACAGGCCCTGCACCCTCACCCACAGAATAGCTTCCTGCTGCGTTCCGCGCTCTGGAACCAGCGTCCGCCCGCGCCCACGGCTGACATGACCCTGCAAAGCAGGCCAGGGCGGGTCCTCACCTTCCAACATGGCCCAGTTCTCGCGAAGGTGAGCACAGACCCTCTTCGACACAGCACTTTCAGGAAGACACTGAGAAGACGAATGGAAAACCTTTATTGGAAAGAGGCCGGCGGACAGTGGTGACCCCTGTACTCACAGGAGGCGGAAAGGCCGCTCTCCCCGGTTCATCAGGCATGGCAGCGACCGCGGCTCGCCACGCAGGACTCCGCCCAAGATGTCTGGAACCTGGCAGGTGCCAGCTGGCGGCACCACTCACTGCTAGTTTTCAGATAAAGACCCCCGAGCGAGCTGCCGGGCGCTCTGAGCACTCGTCGAGGCCGTGCAAGTTTGCAAAGGGCTCTGCGGGTGTCACCTGCTTCTCCCCATGGCACCTTAGACACAGGCCAGGCGGGAGGTGACATCCCTGCTTTACGCACGGCTCACCCAGGCCACCTGCAAGGAGGGGCCCCCTCACTGTCCAGCGGGACCACTGCCCCAGCGCAAGGCTGCGCCGAGGCTGCAAATGTTAAGGGCTCACCAACTGTGGGCTTTTCTCCTAAAAAGACGTGTCAGAACAATCACAGGAAATACATACCAATGACAGCAATTCACCCCGAGACACCCGTGCAGGCACCGTGACACTGAAGAACCCGGCCAGGCACCCAGCTCCCTGCACCCACGCGGCAAGCCCTGTGGCCGCTGTCCCCCAAGGACACAGCCGCTGGCACGGGCATAGTCGACGGAAACAGCGGGGCCGCCCATCTCACCTGCCACTGGCCGCCCACAGGCCTGCAGAGCACGAGGGGGGCCTCCCGGCAGTCCTGCAGGACCCACAGCCCCCGGGCCTCCTCGAAGGCGGCGTCCCACACTCTGTGCTGGAAAGTCAGCTGCTGCTGGTAGACCAGCTGCCGCCGGGGGACATCCAGCTGGAAGAGGCAGACCACGGGCAGCCTTCCCAGGGAGAGAGGGGACGATCACGACAGCGCCCACGGGGGCACTCAGCCCCGGGCCAGCCCCGCCAACACCTCAGCGGCAACCTCGGGACGCCCTGAGCCCGGAGCCCCCAGCCAAGCCACTCCCGCTTCCCCGACCCCGGGAACCGTGAGCTAACGAACGCTCCAGTCCCGAAGTCCGGGGACAGCTTACTAGGCAGCAAAGTCGAAGCCGTGCAGATGAGACAGCCGCCCTGCCCGCCAAGCAGCGGACGGGACCCCGGGCCGCGCTCAGCCCTCCCCAGCGGGCTTTTTACCCTCTAATCCTGCGTCCTCATTTCCAACATGAGCTCAGCCGCCCACCCCAGGCCTGCTGTCAGGACAAGTGACAATGTGGGAGGCCCCCAAACGCCCCCCCCGGCACGCAGACAAGGCCCAGGAGGGAACGCTGAGTGGCCCGTGCCCCCCACATCCACCTCGTCAGCACCGCCAGCCCCCCACGGGTCTCCCGTGCCCCCCACACCCACCTCGTCAGCACCGCCAGCCCCCGACGGGTCTCTCATGCCCAGCTGGGACTGACTGAGGTGAACTCTACCACAGCCGACCCTTCGTTGGGATTCTATCTGCACAAAAGACCAGCCGGGGGCCACTGCTCCCTTTACCCTAGCGGATTAAGATGCAGCGCACAGAAAGGGAGCCGCCCGGCCCGCAGCAGCAGGGCTCGTAAAGCGAAGTTCACTGCAGGCAGACGCCGCGCCAGCGTCGCCGTCCAAGCCTCCCGAACGGGCCGCGTGGGCTCACCCGTCACACAGGAGCGCCACGCAGTCCTCCTGGCGCCAGTAAGTGATCCTGGACGCAGCGAACCTCTGAAAGGAAAAGCAGCGGCTTCAGGGGTGTCAGCCTGGCAGGACCTGACGCCGGGCTGCTCTGCTCCAACTGCGAGCATCGCTGCAGGACAGACGGTCCCCACGTGTGGTCCATGACAGGCAAAGAGAAGACACTGCAGGACTCTCTGCACACCAGTGAGGGCACAGCTCACAGGGAATTCCGACACACAGGGCAGACGGCAGAGGCCGCTCCGTGGCTCTGGCCCTCCCTCCGGAGCTGTGCCACATCTCCAAGGCCAATGGAATTGCTCAAAAAGGAGGGAGGACAGAGCACACGGGGAGGAAAGGAAGGCGTGCACGTGAGCGTCCACACGCTCCGGCAGAGGAAGCAGCCTGGGCTGGGAGCCAGCAGAGGCGCAGGGGGCACGGCAGGCCCACGCACAGCTCTCGGGGGCTGCCCTGGCTGCTGCTCCCCTCTACGCTTTCTCCTCACCGTCCAGGGGCGTCAGGGGTGAGCAGAGCGCAGACGGGAAGAAGGCAGAACGAGCAGGCCTCTCTCTGCTGCAGCTCTAACGGGGGCACCGTGGCTGCAGAAACCCAAGGCGGAGGCGCGCACGGGGGCAGCCAGGGCAGCTGGAGGCCACTGACCCAGAGGGCCCTGAAGCCACTGGGCTGGGTGGCCGCGGCCCTGGGGTCCTGGGGCTCTGACCCACGTCAGGCCTACCTGCCCATGTGCTACAGAGAGGTCTCGGGGTGGACGA
This sequence comes from Pseudorca crassidens, assembly GCF_039906515.1. NCBI lineage: Eukaryota > Metazoa > Chordata > Mammalia > Artiodactyla > Delphinidae > Pseudorca > Pseudorca crassidens. The sequence continues at coordinate 146,408,460 of NC_090300.1, forward strand.
GAGAACCGAGAAGCCAAGGACGAGGGAGGAGAGCCCTTCAGTTCAGGCCCAGGTCTCGTTAGACACGCAGCAAAGCCCCGTGCCACGGGCTGCCACCCTGCGCATCATGACCCCAGCCCCCAGGCCAGCTCTGCAGGCCCTGGAAACGCGTGAGCAGACCCTCCCTCCCCACCAGGCCCAGCTGGGCCTCTGGAAGCTGCCAGAACCGTCCACGTGTGATCAGCTGGACCCCAGCCAAACAGGGCACCCGCCCGGGAGCATCAGAGCGAAGAACCCCGAGAGCCTGAAAGGCAGCCCACACCTTCTCCCCTGCAGATCCCCTGACAGCTGAAGGCTCAGATGACCTGACCTGGGGATGCACTGGCCAGTGCGCCATCCTGGGGGCATGAGGCTGACCCACGATGGACAGAGGTAGGGAATCCTGGGCATGCTCAGCTCCCCACCAGGCACCACTATTTTTTCCATTTCCAAGCAGGATTAGAGGCCTTTCTGTAAATTAGTGTTTTGAATGCAAACATGGTAAGATATAAATTTTTTCCCATTTACATGACTAGGTGCCTTCAGAATTTGAAATACACGATTCCTCTCAAGCTGGAAGAAGTTTACATGGACAGGAAAAACACTTTTCCAACGTAAAACGAATTTTTTCCACAGGATCCATGACTGGAGAGACGCTCTATAAACCAGAGACAAACGTGAGGTTACCTTGTTGCTCCAGGGCTCCGCCGGCTCCTGCAGGCTGGGCAGGTGACAACAATGCAACTCGCGGCCGCTTCTGTACTGCCAGAGTCTCAGGGTGCGGTCCTGCACACACCAAGGACGGGTCAGCACCCAATGAGGCGTCCAGGCTTCACTGGGTAGTGGGAATAACTCAGCTACGTCCACTGCACCTCTCTCCCGGCTAAAGGCTCTTTGCTTAGAAACAACTGTGCAAAGCGTCGCACAAACCAATAAGTAAACATGGGTGACCCCACACAGCCAAATGGGCAAGGACACAAGACACCCTGTCACATGCCGGAGGTCAAAGACAACACCTGCTATGCTTGGGCTGGGAGTGAACACACACGCATGCACACACGTACACACACGGACCCATCAATGAGCATGCATTCGCACAAGGAGAAACACATGGGGTTAATGAGCATGTGACACCTGTCCACACATCACTGTTTAAGAATGGGTGAAAAGAGGACATCCGTTTGTTACCCATGAGAGTGTCAACTGGCATGGCCTTGATGTGTGCTCCAAAAGTAACATAAATGCAAAAAAAGGAGGGTTTATCAGGAACAAGACAAAGATGCCCACTTTGGCCACTTTTATTCAACACAGTAATGGCAGTCTTAGCCACAGCAATCAGACAAGAAAAAGAAAAGGAATCCAAATTGGAAAAGTAAAACTGTTACTGTTTGCAGATGATGTGATTTTATATATAGAAAAGCCTCCACCAAAAGACTACTAGAAATAATAAATGAACAGAATAAAGTTGCAGGGTACACAATCAATGTAGAAAAATCTGTTGTGCTTCTACACACTAACAACAGACTAAAAGAAAGAAAAATTAAGAAAGCTACCCCACTTACAATTTATTTAGGAATAAATTTAACCAAGGAGATGAAAGACCTGTACTCAGAAAAGTATAAGACATTGTAGATAGAAACTGAAAACACAAACAAATGGAAAGATATTCCTGCTCATGGATTAGAAGAATTAACATTGTTAAAATGTACATTATTAACTAAAACAATTGAAGACTCACTCCAATCACTATCAAAATCACAACATGTTTCAAACATAAGACAAAAAAATCCTAAAATTTATATGAAACCACAAAAGACCCAGAATAGCCAAAGTAATCTTGAGAAAGAATAACAAAGCTAGAGTGTGTCACGCTCCCTGACTTCAAACTATACTGCAAAACCACAATAATCAAAATGGCATGGTATTGACAGAAAAACACACACACAGATCAATGGAACAGAACTGAGAGCCCAGAAATAAACCCATGCACTTATGGACAATTTACAACAAAGGAGTAAAGAACATACAACAGAGAAAGGGCAGTCTCTTCAATAAATGGTGTGGGGTAAACTGAACAGCCATATACAAAAAAATAAAACTGGTCCACAATCTCAAACCATACACAAAAATGAACTTGAAATGGATTAACGACTTACACGTAAGACCTGAAACCATAAGACTCCTAGAAGAAAACACAGGCAGTACACTCTTTGACATTGATCTTAGCAATATCTTTCTGAATATATCTCCTCAGGCAAAGGAAATAAAAGCAAAAATAAACAAATGGAACTATTTCAATCTAAAAAGCTTCTACACAGCAAGAGAAACGATCAACAAAAGGACAACCAACCGAATAGGAGAAGATATTTCCAAATCATATATCTGATAAGTGGTTAATAACCAAAACAGATAACGAACTCCTACAACGCGACAACAAAAAACCTTTAAAAATGGGCAGAGAAGGGGCTTCCCTGGTGGCGCAGTGGTTGAGAATCTGCCTGCCAATGCAGGGGACACGGGTTCGAGCCCTGGTCTGGGAAGATCCCACATGCCGCGGAGCAACTGGGCCCGTGAGCCACAACTACTGAGCCTGCGCGTCTGGAGCCTGTGCTCCACAGCAAGAGAGGTCGCGACAGTGAGAGGCCCACGCACCACGATGAAGAGTGGCCCCCGCTTGTCACAACTAGAGAAAGCCCTCGCACAGAAACGAAGACCCAACACAGCCCAAAATAAATAAATAAATAAATTTATTTATTTAAAAAAAAATGGGCAGAGACTATGAATAGACATTTTTCTAAAGACATACAGATGGGCAACACGCACATGAAAAGATGCCCAACATCACTAATCACCAGGGAAATGCAAATCAAAACCACAATGAGATATCACCTCACATCTGCCAGAATGACTACTACCAAAAAGACAACAAATGACAAATGTTGGCAAGGATGTAGAGAAAAGGGAACCCCCGTGCACTGTTGGTGGGAATGTAAACTGGTGCAGCCACTGTGGAAAACAGTATGGAGGTTCCTCAAAAAATTAAAAATAGGGCTTCCCTGGGGGCGCAGTGGTTGAGAGTCCGCCTGCCGATGCAGGGGACACGGGTTCGTGCCCCGGTCCAGGAAGATCCCACATGCCGCGGAGCGGCTGGGCCCGTGAGCCATGGCCGCTGAGCCTGCGCATCCGGAGCCTGTGCTCCACAATGGGAGAGGCCACAACAGTGAGAGGCCCGCATACCGAAAAAAAAAATTAAAAATAGAGCTACCATATGATCCAACAATTCCACCCCTGAGAAGAAAACAAAAAACACTAATTTGAAAAGATATACGCACCCTTCTGTTCACTGCCACATTATTTGCAATAGCCAAGATCTGGAAGCAACCGAAGTGCGCATCAACAGAAAAACGTGGTACACACACACACACACACACACACACACACACACAATACATTACTGAGCCATAAAAAAGAATGAAATCTCACCATTTGCAGCAACGTGGATGGACCTGGAGGGTATTAAGCTCAGTGAAATAAGTCAGATGGAGAAAGACAAATACCATATGATTTCACTCATACGTGGAATATAAAAAGTAAACGAACAAAACAAAAACAAACATGCAGATACAAAGAACAGAGCAGTGGTTAGCAGAGGGGAAGGGGTGGGGGGAGGGCAAGATGAGTGAAGCGAGTCAACTGCACTGTATTGTGACGCATGGTGACTAAACTTTCGGTGGTGAGCACACTGTAATGTATAAAGAAGTCAAAATGCAACGTTGTCCACGTGAAACGTACACGTTATAAACCAACGTTACCTCGGTAATACAAAAAAGAGGAGAGGGTTATATTAAGGAACGTTTGTTACAACGCTCATTAAGACGGCAGGAAACAGAACCACACATCTAAGGAGAAGGACCAGACAATGAGTGAAACGAAGCAGGGTCCACGCCAGCATCCGCCTCAGAAAAACCCCTCCTGTGAGTGGGATCCCTTTACTAAAACCAGACGTGCACAGGCCACACCCACCTGCGGAGCAAATACGGAGTCTGAGGAGAAGAACCTCCGTGTGACTTAAATGACCGAGAGAGAAAGAGGAAAATTAACTTCCCCCAAATGGTTAAGGCAGGAAGCTCCGGGTGCTGGGACGTGAGTATGAATGCCTTGCCGTCAATATGGCTGACAAACAGGGAGACGAACGCACGTCTACAGGTGTCCCCACTCGCCCCTAGTCCCCCCAGGCGACAAGGGGTGTTTTAGAGCAGAGCCCTACAGGACAAAGCCAATCACGGGTAGATGCAGACAGAACCCAGATGCTGGGGACAGATGATGGGAACAAGAGACCTTGGTCTCGGGGACGCTGGGACACATGTAGAGAAGAGACACGGGGCCCCTCCCCACAAAGGGTGAAGACAGGACACCGAACCCCACCCCCATGAGAAAAGGAGGACTGACTGACCCAGGAGGGCTCCCACAGGGATGCAGCCGGGTGCCCGAGTCTGACACCCAGGCTCGCAAACCCAGCCCCAATGCCATAAGCGGACGGACCACCAGACATCGAGGAAAACCTCCAGCTGGAAAGGTGTGTGACACACAGGGAGGAAAGGAAACACACACGGGAAAATCCCTAAAAAAAAACACACGCCACAGCACCGCAAGGAGTCCAAAGTCTCCATTCAGGATGCAAGGATGGGGGCTATGAAGAGAGAACATCCCAGGGACGAGAAAGAGCCTCTTGGAAAGTAGAAACCACAGCGGAAATGAACACGCCCACAGAAGTCTGGAAAATAAAATTGAGAAAATCTCCCCCAAAGAAGAACAGGGAGCAGGCACATGGGAGAAAACATATGAAAGGAAAGAATCAAGAGTCAGCGGGTCAAACATCCAACTGGACAAATCCCAGGAAGAGTGAGGCGCGGACGGCTCCAGAGGGAGGGAGCCTAAGGAAACTCCCAGGTCTGTGGACCTGAAGACTCAGAACGGACAGAGCCACTGACCGTGCAGCTAATTTCAGGGCCCCCATGACACCCCCGCCCTGCTCCATCGTTCTTCAGAGCACGGGGTGAGAAGGCCCCCAGAAAACAGCCAGAGAGAAGGGCGATCAGAGCCCACATGAAGGACCCAGACTCAATGGCCGCAGACTTCTCAAAAGAAAAAGCAGGCAGAAAACCAAGCAAACTAAAAACCAGAGAAAAGCCTGGAGCAAGGCTTGACAATCTGCAGGGAAACACCTGACTGAGCATCATACACCTGCCTGATAGCCGAGTGCTGGGGGCGGGAGAAGGGCACCTCCTGAAAGGCAGGCTCCTTCCTAACCACCCTCCCTCACCTTCAGAAAGCTGGCCCGTGACATGTACCCCAAACAAGGTCGGGGGGCACGTTCTGGAGACAAGGAGCCCACCAGCAAAGAGGGAGGGGACGCAGGCAGGACACTGCTGATGCCCACGCAGATGGCAGCAGCTGACACGAAGAAACTGCTCGTGCTTGTTTCTTGATGACTCGCATTGTTTGGAAACACCGGCCACCAAGAGGACACAGCCGAAGGCGCCCAGGGCCTGCCTTGGAGGCCACGGCGGGTGGAGTGCTAGTTTCCACTCTAAGCCTTACAGCAGCATCTGACTCTTTAAATAAACATACAATCTGCACTTCACAGCGTGCAGGGCACGCAGCATACCACGCCTGGGCCGGGTGGCCCGTGAGGAGGTAGGAAGGCAATGGGATGGGGCACCCAAGACGGCCAGCGCCAGCCCTACTGCAGTTCTGTAAAAAGGAGTAGAAGCAAAACGCTGGACTTGACAAAGCTAAGTGGTAAGACCAAAGGTGGTCACTACGCTTTTCTGTGTGGCTGAGTATTTTTTTTTATTGTAAAAGAGGCTTACAGCAAAATTCACAGAAACTGGCTATCTCTGGGAACTCCAGCACATTTGTTTTCTTCTCTTTACTTTCACAAGTCACTTCCAAGAGAAGGGAAAAGTAAAAACCTGTGAGAAACCACACCTGGTGAAGGAAACAGGACGTGGCCACCGCCTGGAAGGCCTGCCTGTCAGGAGTCCATGAGGCCCCCAGCCCACCCCAGGCCCCTGAGTTGCATAAAAAGCTAAAGGGTGGAAAGACAAAGATAAAGGGCTGTGGGCAGAGCTTCTGAAAAGAAAAGAAGAACCAGAGCCAGTTAGGAACTCAAAACCTGCACTCCAGCAGAAGTACTGCCCGATGATCCTTCTGAAGAGTGTTCCTTAGAGAAAGGTGCCGCCAATCACCCAGCTGTTAAGGCTTCCGGCTCCTGGGACAGAGCTGCTGTACTTAGTGATCAAACTTCCACCAAGGCCAAGTGCCTGGCCCCTCTCCACGCGCTCACACAGGGGCGGCTCAGGGACAAGGGCTGAGAGCGGCAGGACCGGAGGGAACCAGGTCCCTCTGGGATTCGGAAAGGGCCGTCTACCAACCGTTCTGACGAGGTCATGGTGCTGTAAGGACCCCTCAGACCGGAGTCCCTGCACACCGGTTCTGGCTCAGTGCGCGCGCGCGCGCGCGCGCACACACACACACACACACACACACACATGCACGCACGCACAGCCCTGGAGCAGCCGGCCGGCTCTACCCTGCAGACCACAAGCACCACCTAGTGGACGGCCACCCGGGAAAGGCACGTGCTGACCTCCCAACCACGCTGGGAACAGAAGACGGGCTGCTCGCTGACAGGTCCTCCCCCAACCGAGGCTCCAGGCTGCACCCCCAGCACGGGGAGCTGGGGCGCCCATGGGGAGCAGAGCACTTACCCCGGACGAGGACAAGAGCAGCTCGGGGTGGTCGGGCACCACGAAGATGCGACTCACAAACCTGCAGGTGGAGAGAGGCAGCGGGTGAGCCAGGCTGCTGTGACTCTGCCCCGCCCGTGCCACCTCGAAGCCTGACCCCAGCAGAAGCCAAGAGGGGTGGCATGACTGCGTGAGGAGCACGCCCCGTCCCTCGGGCCCAGAGGCAGTCCCCGGCCGCGCCAGCCAGGAAGGCCTCCAGGGTTCTGCCCTGCTCGGGAGCTGCCCAACCACGCGCTTCAACGGGGCCTGTGACACCAGGGCGACCTGCGAGCAGGGCCGGGTGGAAGGGGGGCAGCGCCACCAACCGCAGCCAGGGTCACACCCACAAGCCTCAGCGGAGCAGCCCAGCCCCCCAAGAAGGCAGCCTCGGGGCTGCAGGCGCGCACCAGCGTCTCTAACGCGACCACCCTGGGAGAGGGGCCCCCGTGGCTCCCTCGCCTCCACCGGTTCCCATCCCAGCCGCCTGGAGCCTCACCCCGGCCTGGGCCCCGGCCTGGCTGCAGCCACCCTCCCTCCCCAGGACAGCCTTCCCCGAAGGCCCTCAAAAAGGAACAAGAACACGTTGCAGGATGAATGCAGCCTGTGTCCCCCGCAATGGCATGTCCACGACAGCGGGTACGAGCCACCTCGATGTGTTTACAGGAAAGGAGTGGAAACCACAGTTTCCAGGGCCTTCACCAAGACTCTTAAGGAGCAACAATTGGTCATTTATTCGCCGAAATATCCACTGACCACCTACTGCGTGCCAGGTGCTGTGCTGAGGGCTGCAGACAGCAGTGAGCAAACCTGACAAAGACCCCCCCCCCCAAGTCTAGGACTCGGTGGGAGACAGGCCATAGGAGACCCGGGGTGTCCGCGGAGGCTCAGAAAGGCCCGTCCAGCAGAAACACGGCCGCAGCCATGACGTGAGTCACCAAGGGCACTTTACATTGGCTGATAACCACGCTAAAAAGGTAAACAGACTCAGGTGAGACTAATTTTAATACTATGTTTTGACTTAACTCAATACACCCAAAACGTTATCATCTCAACCTGCAATCAATGTAACAAATTAATAATGAGCTATTTTTACACTGTTTTTTCACACTGTCTCTGGAATCAGGCGTTTGACACTAACTACTGGCACCTCTCACTTGAGACCTGGCGGCTCATGGCTCTGAACTGGCCGGCACAGGCTGAGAAGCCCAGCAGGGAGGGGCCGGGGGGAGGGGCGCTTCCTGAGAGGGCAGGTGGCATCGGGCGGAAAGCTGAGTGAAGGAGGGCGCTGGGCAGCGTGGGCAAGAGCTTGCCTGGTGGAGAAAATGGCACATGCAAAGGCCCCCAAGAGACGGCAACGGGGCGGGGGACTGGCCGGCCACAGGAACTCTGCTCGCAGGATTACTAGACAATTGAATAAAAGCTAAAACAACGCTATCGTGACGTACAAAGCCAGCAACCATCGCCCTTTAGGGTCAACGTTCCATTCAAAAACCAGGAAACAGGAGCGATCTCAGAATTGAATTAAATCCCTCCAATTCTTCCCCTGCCTCAAATAACGCAGTTTAAAACACTTCAGCCAGTTAAACTAAGTGCTTTTCCTTCCTGCAAACTGTAATCAGCCTTTTGCCTCAGAAGAGCGACATTCTTCAGAAACGCCACCCTCACATGACGTCAAACTTCACTTACTAAAGGAGCGCTCACTTGCCAGAAGACAGATCACAGAGCAACAACGCCTGCCTGGACGATTTCAATTGCTGAAGCCTGTTCCTCGTCCCCCGACACACCCCCACTGACCGCTGACTCTACTGCCGGGCGCTGAAGGGCATCGATGCTGGCCTGCGGTGACCACGCACTGGGGACTGAGACCTCGGTACCACCAAGAAAACCTCTGGGAAATGCATTCTGAACAGGGAAGGAGGTCCTGAAGGTTCTGAAGCCCTGGGACCAGGGGTGAGCTAGACGGGGCCCATGAGGAAGCAAACCGATGCAGGCCAGGCATCCAGGCTGGTCCCCTCCTCCCAGGAGGCACCTCTCACTTCGCCACCAGCTTCCCCAGCTGAAGGGTCCACCTGCGTTTCAAACCTGAGCCTCCCTCTGTGGAGGGTGAGGGACTCACTCGGTGGGGGTACAGGGACGGGGGACACTCACTAGTTGGGGCGACGGGGATGGGGACACGGTGCGGGGACAGGGGCCACTCGGTCGGGGGACGGGGGACACTCACTAGGTGGGGGGACAGGGATAAGGTCACTCACTCAGTCGGGGGACAGGGGACACTCACTCAGTGGGGGGACGGGGGACACTCACTCGGTGCGGGGACGGGGGACACTCACTCGGTGTGGGGACGGGGACGGGGGACACTCACTCAGTGGGGGGACGGGGGACACTCACTCGGTGCGGGGACAGGGGACACTCACTCGGTGCGGGGACGGGGGACACTCACTCGGTGTGGGACGGGGACGGGGGACACTCACTCGGTGTGCCCGAGGCAGAAGGACTCGATGTTGTGCGGAGCCGCAGCCCAGCTCACCCGGATTTTCTCGTCCCGGTCGGCAGTGAGGACATAGCGGTCGTCGGGACTCACGGCCTGTGCACGAGGGTTAGGAGGGGCGGGTCAGCATGGCCGGCTCCCCCCCACCACCCCAGGCCTCAGCTCACGTGTCCCCCGAGGGCCACAGCTGCCCCACACCTGCTCCCGCCCCAGCCCGGCTGCGCCCACTCCCGTCTCCGGCACCTGGTCGCCTTCCTCTCCTTCCTTTCACGTGTCCCCATGTCCAGCCCGCCACTGAGTCCTGGGGATCTGTCCTTCACAACCCCCCCGGTTCCTGTGAGCCCCTGCAGGGTTCCACCCCGCCCCCGCCGCCCCTGGCCGCAGCCCAGCCCTCGTGGGCCTCTCGGGGCCCCTGGGGGCGCAGCTCGTGGCTCGGGGGCTCCGAGGACGCCTGCTCTTTCCACACCCTTCCCCCTCGTCTCCCCGACCTGGGCCTCCCCCACGTCTAGACCACGCAGCTGCCCCTAACTTGACCGTCCTCTTTCAGCCTGCTGCCAGCTTCACCTCTGAAATCGGGGCCCTGCCCACAGCAGAGCCCAAACCCGCCCACCTGGCACACAGGCCGCCCCCTCCTCCTCCCGAGCCGGACTGTAGCCAATGAAGCACGTCGCCCACGTACCACATCCAGCAGCATCGACAGGTGTCCCAGTTCAAGCTTGCCGCTCCCGTGCGGCTCCAGCACCGAAAAGGAATAAACGTCCCCAGACTTGTCTGCTACCAGAACCTTCTCCTCAGAGGCCGTGAAGGTCAGGGCTGTGCACCTCCTCACCACAGTCCTACAAGGCCAGAGAAGCCCACGGTCGCCTCTACGGGTCGTCGCCAGGGCCGCCCGCTGACCCGCAAGGCTCCCGCCATGTGGCAGCTACCGAAGACGGTGCCAAAAACATAAGGGATGGAAACAGAGCCAAGGCCTCCGACAAAACTTACTTTCGCAATATCTTTCCTTCTAAAAATGTGCTAATGGCAGAATCTGAGCGGTGGGTTTCTACGTGGCCAATGTGAGACCCGCTCAGCCTGACGGTGTGTTTGAAGGCTGTCCTGATAGAGTGCTGGGGGCGGGGCTCTCCGGCCTCCCCCGCGCATCGTGCGTGGGGGGGGGGGACACAACAGCAGCCAGCTTCCTAAACGCCAGTGCGCTCTGGGCCGCGACCACAGCTGCGGAGGGCCCTCCTGCCCCTGTGGCTTCCCATCCAGGACCCCGCCCTCCGCGCCGCCCACCCACCGCCGGCTCTGCCGCCTGGACCGGGATCCTGCACGCGCTGCTCGTGAGCACACGGGAGGGCTGCGATGCTGAGAGCTGGGGGCGCATCACAAGTCCAAATCCTTGATCCGGGGCCACAAGAGCTGTCACGTCTGCGAGCTGGTTCAGTAACGACATCAGCCACGAGGAGCAAAACCGCAAGTGGTGACACAGGCCCCACCGCGGCCCGCTCGCCCCGGGTCGGGGTCATGCCGGTTCCCCCTGTTACCATTTTTCATTTTGTTTCTACTGGGACGTCTTCCAGGTAGCAAACTAGGCTCTCTAAGCCTAGTTTGGAGAGACAAGGTGCCCGTATTTTTCAACCTACGTTAGAGACAAGCCATAACGCTGCTTTACACACAAACGCCTTCCGTTTATCTACACGCGTGGCCTCTTCACAGAAGGGCCGGCCTCAGCTTTGCCGTCACCCGAGGGCTGGAAGGAGACCCACTGTCCCCACAAAGAGCTAACGTCCGTGCAGACGACACCCAGCTCACAGCAGCCGGACTCCAGACGTCAGCCTGAAACGGAAACTGAACGTTACGCCCCCCCACGCAGGGCCCATCAGAGCCCCGCCCGCCTTCCGCCTTCCCGCCTTCCGCCTTTCGGGAGGGAGGGGCGAGAGGACAGAGGAGAGAGCGGGAGGCCCTGCTGGGTTCCAGGCGCCGCCACCGGGCTCGGCTGCTGCTGGACGGCCCCCACTCCTCGGTCCCGTGCAGCCCGGCAAGGAGGCGTGATGCCATGAACGTGGGGAAACAACAACAAGGAAAGGGAATCAGACCCCAGGTCAAGACTGATCAGAACTCGCACGGCCTCTGCTGCACCAGCAACACAGCTGCACAGCCTAACGGGCCCACTGAGCATCTGCGCGGAGCGCGGCCACAGCCTGGGGGGGCCGGAGGGGGAGGCACGACCTCCTAGGGGGCACCGGCCTAGGACAGTCCTCGGGAGGCAACAGGCTTGCATCCCAATGAGCTCACCCACCCCAGGAGGAAGTGAGCCCTCCAGAGCCGGCCCCCTCCCCACTGCAGCCCCCCCATTCCTACTCGCATCTCGCCCCTTTGTCCTCTGCCAGCTGGGGGCTGCCAGCTTCTCAGGCTAAACCGTCCTGGCAACGATTCCAGGACGTGGCTCAGCTGTGCAGGACAAGTGTAGGAATTGGGACCCGTGGGCATCAGGACACAGGTGGCGGACAGCACCGTCGGTGGCTGGCCATGCCACCCCAGCAGAACGAGCCCCGGGGGCACCAACCTTCGGCCTCCGCGGGGTCTGGGGCCTCAGCACTTTCCCTCGCTCCACAGAGTCACTGGGTTCAAGGCCCAGGCCCCCCCAGGGTGGGTGTGGCCCCCTCCTCCCTGCCAGGGACAGAGGAAGGGCCGCTAGAGCGAGCTCTGAGCCGTGAGCAGGTCCCACAGCCGCTCGGGGCCCTGGCCGGTCAAATGTGCATGAACTGGACGTCAGATGTACTGAGGGTGGGTGCCGTTCTGAGGGGGCCCATCAGATCCCAAAGGGGTCTGTGCCCCAAAGGTGAAGAGCTGCTGCACCCCCTCCAGGGTGACGTCCACTAGACCAGCATGGGGGGGACCGCCCACTGCATGTCATCGCCCCGGCGACTTCAACTCACCCTGCTCTCCCGCAAAAGCGTAATCAGAGAGGAAAGGCGCTGAGCTCAGGGTAAACGCACAGGAAAAGGCAACGGGAGACACGCGACCCCTGCCCTGGGCTCGCCCCGGCCCAGCCCCTTGGCCCCATTATCCAAAGGCTGCAACACGAGGGAGGTCCTGCAGTTGTAATCTGGTTCCTTAATTTCTTCCAATCACATCATGCCTTCCACACCACCTAATGCAAGCATTTCCTACACAAAGTTATTCTGTTGATATCAACTTAAAAGCCAAGAGAGAACGACTAAAGGGAAAACGCCCAGCACCAAGACCGCTAAGGTCTACGGCCCCGAGCGTTATTGGGTCTCACGTGGAAAGAAGCCCCGACACACAACCTTCCAGAGACAAAACAACACAGCACCTTCCCTTCAGTCCACACCCACAGGCCTCGGCGTAGGGGGACCCAGGCACGGTCACGGGGCCAGGCGTCTGAACACCCGCCCTGCCCCGCGCCCGGGGAGGCCTCACCTAAACTCTCTCATTAAGAAGCCCGACGCCACGCAGACCCCTGCTCCCTCCTCAGACCCTGCACGAGCCAGGACCCTTCTAGAACAGCCAGAGCCCCGCAGGAGTGGTCAGTGTGACTGCGAGGGACCCAGGGGTCAAGAGCCCTAACAGTGGGCACACCCCCTCGGTGAAGAATCACCCTCATCCAAAGAGAGGTCAGGCCCGTGGCCTCACAGCCTGGGAGGAGGTGATCTCTAGGACGACAAAACAGGTCTCCAGGGGCAGAAACAGATCCCGCGAAGAAAGTGTCGCAGGGGGAAGGCAGGTGCCGCGCGGTGTCTCCCACTAGGGATCTCTGGATGATGAGATTCAGAGTGATTTGTTTTTGTTCCCACTTTGGCCTTCTCTGAGGTTCCCAAATTTTTACATGAACCACAAAAATTCAAGGGGGAGAATGGAAAAAATTGCTGTGGTAGGAAACCACACTGCTCCAGGGACCAGACAGGACACCTACGAACCTGCCCTCAGCTGCCCTCCCGCAGACCCCACAGGGGCAGGTCTGCACACAAGCACGCCCGTGGCAGCTCTGGACGGCGGCCTGGGGGAGCCTGTCGGCCGAGGCTCACCCGTAGTGTCTCGCTCAGCACGCGACGCTATGTGGGACGGCCGGGTGACAGGGCAGCTGCAGTGGATGGACTCGTTTAACACAAATGGGAAAAACCCAAGTTCCCCAACAGAGAATCAAAGGGAAAAGGAACCACCACCCCGCAGAAAAGCAAAGGGCGTAAGACAGCTCACAAGGTACAAGCAGTTCTTCAGGGTAAGGCTGCTCTCCTCACTCCTAACGAGGCAAGCACGCAAGGTCCCACTTTTCTCTCACACGGCCCCAGGCCCAAGGTTAGATGCTACTCAGCGCTGGGGGGTGCGGTGTTTGCTCCTGCACTCCGGGGGTAAAGGGAAAACCCCTTGGGAAGGCAATTTGTGATCATCGACATAATTTACAAATACACATCTTCAGACTTGGCAATTCAGTTTTGGCAACTTTTACAGATAAATGAGAAAAGTTACGTCTGAGAAAATATGATAATTCACTGAAGCACTTTTCGAAAGAGCAGAACAAGTGAAACGCAGGTAAGAAACGTCCATGAAGAGGGAAGGTCAAGAAAACGACGGGACTGCACGCAGTTGCTACTCTTCACAAAGTACTGACCAGCACAGACATCTCTGCCATCAGCTCCATCGGGTGCACCTCCAACACGCCCTTCAGTCCTGAAGACCACAAGTCTCCTCTGACCCAGGCCTGATCCCCTGGGTCCTCTGATCGTTGCCCAGGTCCCCTCGGCAACCTGGGGGTCAGACGCAGATTTCCGGATGTCCCTGGAGGGCGATCAGAGCTCTGATACATCCCGCTGCAGGCAGAATCAGCCTGCATGTCCCCGAGGCACCCTGGGGGGCGCACCAGAAGCACCGCCGGACAGCCTTTACTTTAGCAAAAGAACTACTGCCAGATTCCTTTAGATCGTTTGATTTCCATCTTTTGGGGCAAAGCCCCCTTTCTGAGAACCTGACGTAAGGTATGGAGACTCCACAGACAAAAGTCAGCAGTCAGGGTCAAGAAAGGAGATTAACTACTGTTACGGGCTGAACTGTGCCCCCCCCCAAATTCATGCTGGAATCTAAACCCCCCCCTCAGACCTCAGAATGTGGCTGTATTTGGAAAGACAGCCTTTAGAGAGGTGATTCAGGTGCGACGTGGCTGTCCAGGTGGACCCCAATCCAGTGTGATGGGCACCCTTACGAGAGGAAAACAGCACACAGAGGGATGACCATGTGAAGAGACAGCAAGAGGGTGGCCATCTACAAGCCACGCCCAGGAGAAGCCAATCCTGCTGACACCCTGATCTTGGACCTCAGCCCCAGAACTGTGAGGACTGAATACCTGTTGCTGAAGCTGTGGTCGTTACGGCAGCCCTGGCGCCTCATCAGCCACCATCACCTGCCGTCACTGTCGCGGGCCTGCCCTCCCGGCTCCCTACAGGTTGTGGAAGCAAAGCCAAGGCTACCCGCAAGGATCCCTGTGGGGGAGCTCAGGGTCAGAAACCCCAACGTCCCCGGCAATGCTGAACCCCGAAAACACAGGACATCGTCTGTGCTCTAAGTGACCCGCTGATGTTCCGGCTGTGTTGGCAGGAAGATGCTGCCTCACAGGCCTCTCCGGGTAAGGGTGATGTGAATTCACATCGGCAGGAAGGAGCAGTTCATCATCAATGATCCTGTGGCTACACGGCAACACACACTTAAAGGTCATTCTGGGGCTGGAAACTGTAACTGACTGTGCGCGGTAGCTGGAGGGCGCGGGTGCAGGGAGATTCCCCGTACATCCTTTTAATTTTCTGTTTTAAGCCTTTAAAACATGACCATCTATTGCCCACCTAATACACAAAAACACGTATAAGGTAAAAACGAAGTAATGTTACTGGACTTTATTTTTAACCTGACTGGAATCGAGGGCAGAGTGGGTACTCCTTGCTTTTGATGCCACCTGGAATCTGGCTTTTTATCCGTCTCTTAGCAAATAAGATGAGATAGAAATCTTAGAAGTGTAGCTGTCCCAATACAGGTGTGAGTCGGCTACAACAGGAAATTCCTTGACCTTGGCCCTTCAGTAGTTAGAGCGTTATAACCCCGCACACGTTTATCTCTGATTATGAAAGGGCAGTTAAACCCTGCAGCCCGCAGGGAGGCAAGAAGAAGGGGAAGGGCCGGCTCTGCTCCGTGTGGGTGTTTCCATCAATGTCAAAGAACAATCAAAATAAAGCCCGCCTGCACCCTCCTAAGGAAACAGAGAAGGTGCACGTTAAGAGAGTATCAAAGCCAAAGGGCATTTACATCTGCCCCCAGCCGGCTGTCAGCATCACCCACCTCCTCTCCAAAGACAAGGAAGCTCTCGGGAAGCAAGCGCTCAGAAAACCACAGTGCCCCCTCCCTTTGAGGAAATGATGGAGAGAGATGCAGGAGAAGAAGAAAAAGTCAGAAGAGCATGCACAGGACTTTGCTGGGGAAGAGGAAACCCCCAGGCCCAGGGACAGCTGTGTTCCTGCTGAGTTACTGACATCGTCGCCCATCAATGCTGAGCCCCCAGCCCTTGAGATACTCAAGTAAGTGCACCGACTTCAAAACTCACCAAGTTAAACCGTGGCCCAGGGCTCCCCCGGTGGCGCAGTGGTTGGGAGGCCGCCTGCCGATGCAGGGGACGCGGGTTCGTGCCCCGGTCCGGGAGGATCCCACATGCCGCGGAGCGGCTGGGCCCGTGAGCCATGGCCGCTGAGCCTGCGCGTCCGGAGCCTGTGCTCCGCAACGGGAGAGGCCACAGCGGTGAGAGGCCCGCGTACCGCAAAAAAAAAAAAAAAAACGTCGCCCAGGTGCCTTAACTTACACGAAGCCCCCGACACACTCCCGGGGGCTTGCTGGCACTCTCTATTTCTGCCGCCACAGGACTGGAGAAACGGGGTTTGGAAGGCACGACGGCACAGCGGCCAGGGGCACAGACTCTGTGGCCAGTGACCAGGACAGGGCCCAGCTGAGCCGAGTAACTGGAGCTGCTTCAAAGCTTCCTGAGCAGCGGTGTGGGTGAGAACACCGCCCCGCCCCGCGCCGCCCCACTCACGGGCCTGGGATGAGAATTAAATCAGTTAACACAAGTACAGCTCTCGAAACGGCTCCTGGCACAGAACTGGTGCTCCGTGTTAGCTTCTTACACTATCGCTACTGTCACTATTGTTATTGGCATGCAAGTGTAAGCCGTGCGTTCAACAGCGTAGTGATTCCACGTTAGCATTTCATACCTGACACTCAGACATTGCCATGGTTTTGTACGGAAAAGAATCAGACGCTTACTGTCATCAGTTAAAGCGAAATAGCTGCCGGACGTGGAGAAGGTGGACGCCAGAACCGTGTCACTCCCCTTATCCACGGGCTGTCCGTCCTCCCTGAGAAAGAGAGGGGGCAAGTCAGGCCTTACCTCAGCAAGTGAGGCTGTGTCCTCCAGCCAGCCCTGTGTGTTTATAACGCGATCGGACGTGGAAAATGTGATGAGGTTCACGTAGCCAGAACATAAAACATATTAAGGGGACACGGAGAGGTTAAAGACCACTCTAATTTTTAAGGAGTAAAGCTAATTAAACAGAAAAGTCTCTCAGCATGCACACCAGAATCCCAAGGGCTGAGCTGCAAAGACCCTCAGGGGCCCACTCCCTCAAGGACATGAACTGATCTACAACTAGAGGCAGGGATCAAATCATATTAAGAAAAATAAAGTGGGCCCCAAGCCTGATTCTTCTAAAGAAAACCACCATACAGAATGACCGTACTCTGAAAACAAACCTATGGCTACCAGGGGGGAAAGGTGGAGAGGGATAAATTGGGAGATTGGCATTGACATATACACACTACTATATATAAAACAGATAACTAATAAGGACCTACTGCAGAGCACAGGGAACTCTACTCAATATTCTGTAATGACCTATATGGGAAAAGAATCTAAAAAAGAGTGGATATATATATAGATGTACAGCTGATTCACTTTGCTGTACACCTGAAACACAACATTGTAAATCAACTGTACTCCAATAAAAAATTTTTTAAAAACCATACTCTACTTTTATCTTTCAATTAGCTAAAGTTAATTTCATATACCTGCTTTCAATGCATTTAAAATTGCCCTGTTATTTCAAAGTGCCAATAAAATAGTTAATTACTGACAAAAACGAATTTGAAGTATTTTAAAAACTGCTAATATTCTTAATGCTGAATTTGAAAGGTAGTTCCACATTTCTCTCCTGAGGTGGTCCCTGGTTTATCCACACAGCCGGGTAACAGAAATGAAGAATTCAGCAAATAAGACAGCAGCTTACTCCTTAGACTGAACGGTCCCATTATTCAAACCATGCATCAGCCCTGAAGAGGCTCCCCTACCATCTCACCCTTTATGCTCTTGTGCCTCCTTTTCTGCAGCACTGCAATCATATATGAAGAGGCTGTCATCATCACTAAAGAAAAAAATAACAAAAACATTTTAAAGGAAGCACTTCGGTAATTATAATGTTCATTTCTTTTTTTTTAACCTGGATCAAAACAGTATTTGCATACTCACTAAGGGTCTTATCCACAAGAAACTGTCTCCATAAGATATTTCAGGGAACAGTTAAGGAGCTTTATTTGCTTAACCTATTTATATTTGCCATACATAACTGATATGGTCTGTCCATAAAAGTCAGTTAAGTGAAATAAATGAAGACAAAAATTCAACTGGAAGTAATATACCGTCCTTTGATAACCAGAACATCAGTGCAAGATGGCTATGTAAGAACAAGTTATATTCTGATGGTATTGAGTTTTCAGAGGGTCTTTTGTACCCGTTTAAAACCGCCATTACTTGTTTAGAAAAATGTCTCATCTGCCCCAGAAAAGCTCCCATGGCTGCCAAGCATTTACCAGTATAGAAGCCGCCCACCTTCCCTATCAGACCCTGAGCTCCCCCTCCAGTGCCTGGCACAGAGAAGACATCGTGCAAATTTATAGCCTTTAAAGTGACTGCAGCCAAACTCTTTTCACGTGGCACACTGCAGCGCAGGAAGCGAAACAGTCCTCCAAGCCAGAAACTGTGCCAGCCAGCCACTAGATTTCCTCAAAAGGTATGGAATGAAGCAACCAGATGGAGTCTAATTTAGCCGTCTCTCACTGTGGCATGTGTTAGACCCCGAGGCTCTAAAACAAAATAACCTGGGCCAGACAACAGGTTTGTGAATAAATGTGTGAAATCTAAACTTAACATCTTATTGGATCTCTGAAACCAAACACTGAACAAAGAACACAGAGAGTATCTTTACATTTGAGAGACACATTGTTTCACGTATGGAAGAATCAAAACTACCCTGGGAAAGAAAACAGGGGCCGAAACTTACCACTACTAATATCCAAGAAGCTCCTGGGTCAAGACTATTCGATCAACAAACATTTACTGATTTAAAAATCCCGGGAACGATAAGGAAGGAGCGTGAAATTAGGGAAAGCAAAAGCAAGACCTTGTAATGGGCCACTAGGGAGGTGCGCGCAGTGGCTCTGGAGTACCCCCCGAGCGAGGAGGTGTCAGATAAAACCCTCCAGCCCCGAAGGGCAAGTAGGGCGGGGTCGAGGGATGTGGGCTGGGAGGAGGAAACAGGCACCTACGCAGGAAGAGGGAGGGGAGAGAGGGGGTACGCCGAACTTGGTGGCCGGGAGTAAAGCCCTCTCCCCAAGGGCTGCCTTCCACCCCTCTCTCCAGATAGAGTCTGACCAGCGTCCCCCAGACCCCGCAGAGTCCGGAACTGTTCCACCCCTCTCTCCAGAGAGGGTCTGACCAGCGTCCCCCGGACCCCGCAGAGCCCGGAAGTGTTCCACCCCTCTCTCCAGAGAGGGTCTGACCAGCGTCCCCCGGACCCCGCAGAGCCCGGAAGTGTCTCGCGCCGAACCCTCAAAGAGCGCCGCAGACCCGCCGCGGAGGGCGCGGGGCCCTGGGCAGGCGGCTAGGGGGCCCCTGGGCGGGTCTTGGGAGAAAGGCGCGGAGAGCGGACATTCCGCGGCGCAGGCACGCGGCCGGGTCCAGGTGGCAACGGAGAGCTCACAGGTAGTAGCGGGGCTCCCCGGGGTCACCCCAAAGCGGGTGCAACCCCGGCTGTGCGGGAGAGCCGGGGTCTCAGGGCCCCGACGCGCGACCGCAGCCTTGGCTCCTGCTCCAGGCCCAGACCCCTCACCTGCTCGAAGTGGAGGTGGCCAGCAACCGGCTGCCGCCCCGCACCACCAACTCATGCCCGCACAGCGCCAGCCCTGCAGAACCCGCCATGTACCCACCCGCCGCGCAGCTACCCACGTGCGCCGCCTAGCGCCTCTTCCTGCCAGCGCCGAAAAGTGACGTCAGACGTAGACGCCGCGAGGAGACGTCATCCGGGCTGGCCCCGCGAACGCGCCAGCCCCGGGCATGCGCAGAAGGTGCATTATCCCTAAAATTCGCAAGCTGGCCTTCGCGCTTCTGGTGGCTTGGGGTCGGTTGCTGATCGCGTTTGTCCGGATGGAATACACTTGCTTGTTTAGTGTTCGTCTCATCCTCCAGACTGCATAGGGCCAGTTCTGGATCTTTCTCACGCTGTGGCCGGGCGACTTGGCCGGCCTGGTACCTACTTGGTCCTTCAAAAAGTGAGAGGGTCTGAGTTTGCCTCCAGGTCGAGGACACGGTGTCAGAGGTGGGCTCAGAGCTGAGGGAGGATAAGCCAGACGCGCCCGAAACGCAAAGCCTCTGAACTGCTATTTTTCAACCCAAGATAGGGCTCCTTTCCTGTGTTCTTATGCTCATGGAGTGGGTCATCAGGCATCAGTTATGCGGGATGATTTCTCGGGACTCTCCGCCCCCATATTCCACACTCTTCATCTAATCTCATAAATCCTCCTGGACGCCCCTTCTCTCCAGCTCCGTGGCCTCCGCCACGACACAGCCCACAGGAATCTCACTGCTCACTGGTGTCACATCCGCCCTTGTCTCCCCACCACCCCCACCTCATGCAGTTTCCACACTGAAGCCAGAGGGACCTTTTCAGAACACAGTTCCAATTCCCTGCTTAAAATCAACAAGTGGCTTCTCATTGTTCTCAGTACAGAAACCAAATCCTAATCTTCCACTATGAGACCAAGTGTGGTCTGCCTCCTAACGACTCTGCAGCCTCCTTCCCTACCAGGCCCGCTTCAGTCTCAGTGCTCTAGCCGTGACTTCCCTTCCGTTCACTGGAACAATGGTTCTGCTAACCACAGGACCTTAGCGCGTGCTATTCTTTCCGCCTGAAATGTTCTCCCCACACCCTGTCTATGTCCCTAGTTAATTCCAGTCACTCAGTTTCATCACAGTGGAGTCATCACTTAATCAGGGAAGCCTCTCCTGACTTTCCATTATTTGCATCCACAGCACCGTGATAACTTGTTTAATGTCTGTCTCCAGACTACAAACGCCATGAAGGCAGGGACTGATGCCTACTAAATTGGCAAGTCACCGATCGATGCCCCAGCTTGCACCACAAAACCTGGCATGAAGTCAGTGCTCAATATTTGCTAAGTAAATAAATGGAACAACTAATTGGCAGTCTTAAAAGATCAGCTATTTTTGCATAAGACGAATTACGATAGGCATGAGGCATGGAAACTCTGCCTGACTCAGCCCTACCTCCAGTTTGATTCAAGGATGAATTGACACCCAGACTTAAAGCAGAATGCTTGGGAGACTTCCCTGGTGGTCCAGCGGTTAAGAATCAGCCTTCCAATGCAGGGGACTCAGGTTCGATCCCTGGTCGGGAAACTAAGATCCCACGTGCCGCGGAGCAGCTAAGCCTGCGTGCCACACCTACTGAGCCTACGTGCCACCATGAGGAGCCCACGCGCTGCAGTGGAGATCCAACATGCCGCAATGGAGGATCCCCCGTGCCGCAACAAAGATCCCAAGGAAGAACCCGCGTGCCACAGCTAAGACCCGCAGCCAAAAATAAAATAAATATTAAAAAAAAAAAAAAAGCAGAATGTTTGGGAAAAGCTGGGCTTCCTTTAAGGCAATGAGGTAAAAGGGGCTTTCATGGAGGCAGACTACGGAAGAGAGTCTGTATCACAGAACAGAGAACGCAGAGGGCTGGGGGCGGGAGGTTGGGGGTGGGGAGAAGGGGCAGGAGCTAAGCCGGAGACTCACATGAGATCATCGCAAGGGAGCTTCCAAGGAGGGATTGACACTGGGCAGAAAGCAGAGGAAGCAGGAGGCTCCACAGTGTTTCTGAAGGTGAGTCGGCTATAAACATCATTTCTATTCAGCTAATCTAGCCGGTACAGTGAAAGTCCATACTTTCATGGTCTGGGGTATTTTTCAGGCCCGCAGGTGAATTTACAGTTTCTCTTCTGGGTGGGATAACAATACCAAGAGCACAGAGATCCTAGAAAGGGGCAGCCAGTCATCACAGGCTTGCAGGCAAATTTAACTTTCTTTACAATCGTGGTTTACATCGTTTTAAATGTTCTGTAACACACATTCTAACAGATACAATTAACCGTAATGTGCGTATTTAACCTGACCTTGGGGCTTCCCTGGTGGCGCAGTGGTTGAGAGTCCGCCTGCCGATGCAGGGGACACGGGTTCGTACCCCGGTCCGGGAAAATCCCACGTGCCGCGGAGCGGCTGGGCCCGTGAGCCATGGCCGCTGAGTCTGCGCGTCCCGCGTACCGCAAACAAACAAACAAACACTAAACTGACCTTGAAGCTTCACTACTTTCATGTTATAGGTTACAACCTCGAGAAATAACTACAATTTTTTTGGAGTTGCACTATTCCTCTTAAGTCTTTATTATTTGTTATTTGGAGGAAAAATAATAAAGACTTAAGAGGAATCCTGCATTGTATCAAAAGACGCAGAGCAGCTATAGATGAAAACTTAAAGATCTGTACTTGACCATCAGATGTAAACAAAACTTAAGCATTTTGAAGTTTTTGAGTTGATAAATCACTTGCCTCATACTTTGAATTCTTATAGTACTTGTGCCAACAAGACTTATTTTCCTCAAGATTTTTTTCATCAAATTTCATGATAACACCTACCTTTTTAATTTTAATCAAATCTAATTGAAGGGGCTTCCCTGGTGGCGCAGGGGTTAAGAATCTGCCTGCCAATACAGGGTACACAGGTTCAAGCCCTGGTCCGGGAAGATCCCACCTGCCGCAGAGCAGCTAAGCCCGAGAGCCACAACTACTGAGCCCACACACCTAGAGCCCGTGCTCCACGCACCTAGAGCCCGTCCTCCACAAAAAGAGAAGCCCCCGCGCACCGCAACAAAGAATAGCCCCCGCTCGTGGCAACTAGAGAAAGCCTGCGCGTGGCAGCGAAGACCCAATGCAGCCAAAAATCAATCAATTAATTAATTTTTTAAAAAGTTAAGAGAATAGATCTTGGAAGTTCTCATCACAAGAAAAAAAAGTTTGCAACTATGTGTGGTAATGAATTTTACCTAGACTTACTGTGGTCATGATTTCACAATGTATACAAGTACTGAATCATTATGTTGTACACCTGGAACTAATACAATGTTATACGTCAACTATATCTCAATAAAAAATAAAATAAAAATTGTACGGAAAAGAGAAGAAAAAAGAAAATGCTACATATATATATATATATACATATATATATGTATATATATAATTCAGCCATAAAAAAGAAGTAAATCCTGCCACTGCACCATTGCAACAACATGGATGAACCTAGAGGGCATGATTCTGTGTGAAATAAGAAAGGCAGAAAAAGATGAATACTGTATAATCTTATTTATATGTGGAATAAAAAAACCAAACTCATAGAAACAGAGCAGATTGGCAGTTGGCACGGACAGGGGTTGGAGTGGGGAATCAGGGGAAAATGGGTGAAGGTGGTCAAAGGCTACGAACCTCCAGTTCTAAGATGAATGAACACTGGGCGTGTAATGTACAACATGGTGACCATAGTTAGGAATATTGGATTGTATACTGGAAATTTAGAGTAGATCTTAAAAGTTCTCAGCACACACACAAAAATTACACCCATGTGAGGCGGGGGGAGCGCTAACTAAACTTACTGTGGTAATAATTTGCAATATATACACTTGACCCTTGACCAACTCAGGGGTTAGGGGTGCCAACCCCCTGTGCAGTCGAAATGCATGTACTGCTATCTCTGCCTCAAAGGGCAGGAAGCTGACGCAGTTTGTTCCGAATCAGGACTCAAACCCCAGTTCTTTTGATTCCGCATATTGTGATTGCTAATCGAACACAAACTTTTCCCTACACTTAGTTAATGTAAAGATCTGTAAAAGGAAAATACAGGTACTATATTTATTGAAAAAAATACAGGTATAAGTGGACCCATGCAGTTCAAAGCCTGTTGTTCAAAGGTCAACTGTACATATGTCAAATCATTACATTATTCACCTTAAACTTACACAATGTTTTGTCAATTATATCTCAATAAAGCTTAACAATTTTTTCCATTAAAAAAATAAAGTCACTCATAATCTCCCATTTGGTGTGGTTTTGACATATGTTATGGGTTGAATTGTGTTTCCCCCAGATATACTGAAGATATATGGAAGCCCTAAGCCCCAGGACCTCAGGATATGACCCTATTTGGAGAGAGGGTCTTTACAGAGGTAACCAAGTTATAATGAGGTCATTAGGGTGGGCCCTAATCCAATACGACTGGTGTCCTTATAATAGGGGGAAATTTAGATACACAGACATGCACAGAAGGAAGACTCAGTGAAGACACACAAGGAGTACGCCTTGTGGAAACAGAGGCGGAGACTGGACTGATGCAGCAGAAACCCAGGGACAGCAGGGACTGCTGGCCACCACAGCTAGGAAGAGGCAAGGAAAGACTCTACCCAGGATCTCAGGGGGCGCGTGGCCCTGCTGACACCTTGATTTAGGACTCCAACCTCCAGGAAAAACTGTGAGACAATAAATTTCTGTTGTTTTAAGCCACCCAGTTTGTGGTCCTTTGTTACAGCAGCCCCTGCAGGCTACTACGACACATATTTTCATCTTGAGGACACTAGTATTATAACAACTAAGTTCTTAGTGGCAGCACTCAGCTTCTCGCTTAGTTGGTGGCGACCTTTGTCCATCAGACGCTTGGAAAGTCTCCAGTAACAGCCACTTGGTGAGGCGGGAGAAACGTGAAAGCAGATCTTCCAAGCTGGATGCAGGTTTTATCCCAGTTGGTCCATCGAGAATGAGTTAGAGCATGCTTAGATATGCAGGATTCATATACACAGGACCCTGCTGGATAATCCTAGCCATCACGTCAGTGTACAAGAAGACAGACTTTATAGTAGGATCGTTGGGATCTACATCTTTTCCATGAAACAGTGGGCATCTAAAACGATCATATCAGGACTCCCCTGGTGGTCCAGTGGTTAAGACTCTGTGCTTCCACTGCAGGGGGCACGGGTTGGATCCCTGATTCGGGAACTAAGATCCCACATGATTCACGGCATGGTCAAAAAGTAAAAAAAGAAAAGAGAAAAGAAAACAATCTTATAACTTTGAAGCACCAAATGAAACAAAACATTTGTGGGGTTTTTTAACTCATCAAAATGCATTATAAAATATTTCTTACAAATCAAAACCATGCATATAAGAGAGCAAACACTCCTGTACCCCCAATATACCTTAAGAACTAACCATTACAAACAGAACTGAAGCCCCAAGGCTCCCTTCCATGTAGGCCTCACTCCAGTCTCCCAAATCCCCTCCAGAGGTAGCCCCTATCTGATTCTTTTGGGTGGCTTGTCCCTCTTGTTAATAAGTAGGAAACACTTTGTGTATTTTGGATACCGATTCCTCACGAGTTAAATGATTTCCCAGTTTGTGGCTTGTCATTTCACTTTTTATAGTATCTTTTGCTAGAGAGAAATTTTAATTTTAGGGCTTGGCATGTCCTGGACCATGGGAGGTATGTGTATGTTTTAACCCAGACTCAAGAGAGAATAGGCCTTGAGATATGTATCCCCACCTGACATAGACACATTTCCTGTGGACTTTCTTTGCAGATTTTTTTGCTAGCGGGTGGCTTTGCCCAGGTTCACCCTGTCACTGAGGGGAGCTCTGCAAGGGCTTCCTCTGATGCTCTCCAGCCCACTCCCAAGTGTCCTCAGGGCCAAAGTCTTGTCTCCTCTTCTGATGTCAGTTAAACCAATGCTTTGGCTTTACTGAGATCAGCAGATGCTCCCAGGGCAGTGCTGGCTTCTTGTCGTTTCTGGCTTCTGTGTTTTGGCCCCTGGAGACACACACTTCCTGTGGTCCAGGACACTCCAGACTGTGAAAAACATGATCACACTAGACCAAGACAACCAGCACTAAGAAGGGTATGGCAAAACCCAAATCCACTCGGGAGGAACACACATTCAACCCGGAACTTGGGAATCCCCACAGAGAAGAGCCCAGAAGCACGAGCTCCCAGTACATCACTGCCCGGCAGTCATGAACAGGAGCCAGCAGAGGCCACGGAAAGCAGAACTGGCGTGAGAACGGAACTGGTCGTTTGAAATTATGCTTGTAATACTGTACCCAGCATTGCTACATGTTTTGTAACCCGAGGGTCCTTCGTTACGTCTCGTGGCCACATACTGCCAGAAATAGAAGTCATTACATATGTTTTAAAACACAGTTTTAGGTACATCCAGTATAACTTCAACTTTATTTTCTTATTTTTTCTTTATGTAAAAGCTTTTAAATTTACTTTTCCTGTTTGCTGAGCAATCTGGTTTTTTTATTCGATTATTAAAAAGAAAATTATCTTACTAACTTAGTAAGGCATGCTATGTATGGTCATTCTAAACAATAGTTTTAAACTACACTGTTATCATATACACACTACTATACATAAAATAAACAACGAGGACCTACTGTATAGCACAGGGAACTATACTCAATATTTTGTAATAATCTATATGGGAAAAGACTCTGAAAAAATATATATATATATAACTGAATCACTTTGCTATACCCCTGAAACTAACACAACATTGTAAATCAACTGTACTTCAATAAAAATAAATTTAGAAACTACACTGTTACTGAAAGCTTTGTTTTAAAAAAATCTTAATTTAAGACGTAATTAAATCATACTTATTTACATAGGATAATGCCATAATACATTTCCTTTGGGGCTTACAGTGTATGTACATATTAGCCCAGGATGCAGAGTGAGGTCATACGTATGGAAGGTGTGATAGCTGAGTATGTTAATTTTCCTCTTTGGCCCAAACACCTTTGAGTTCAGGACCCATCACTGGTCCAAGTGATGCCCAAGTTATCCAGTTATCTTAAAAAGAAGTTTAATTCACCCTTGGTTGGGTGGGTGGTGGATTCCTAATAGTTTAGATAGAATTTTATGTGACTCATTAAGGAATATAGACAAACACAAGTTTTTGAGGTTTTGCCTAAAAACGCTGGATCATCACTTGCTAGAACTTCAGGCACAGGTGACGGTGCCTGCAGAACGACTAGGGCAGAGAATTAACAACTGACGAACAACCCCCACTGGCAGCAAAATCTAGCCTACACTTTTCCAGCTGACTGTGAAATAAGATATAATCTCCTCTCCACAAATACCTGTGAAACCACCGGCCCTTTCTCTGGCCCCTGCTTGATTTTTCTATTTCCTATTTGCCTCTTGCACTTGGCACTGTTGCTTCTGTTCCTTCTGGCCAAATGTCGTGTAGGCCTGCTTAACCTCCCCACCTGACTGCAGCAGCGTCCAAGGAGGTCCTGCTCCCCCCAGGCTTAGGTGCTGGTGCCAACTACAAATTGTCCCTTGCCATCTGCCTCTACAAAGATGAGGTCATCCTCCACTGCAGCCACTCACCTTCAACACCCCCTGAAAGGAGCTCAGGGTGGAGATCAGGAATGAGGCCCTCTGTGCTCTGGGAGAAAATGGCAGAACAGGCCCTCAGATAGTTAGAGATTTGCAGCGGATGTTATGAGCCAAATATCTAGAAAAGCACTAAAATTACTCACGGTGACATCTGTTCCTCCTGATTAGCAGGATCTGAGGGTGGAGTTTTCCACCCTCTGATCTCAAAAGGTCATTCGTCCGACACCTGGCACGGGCCCAGTTTTAGGGTTGGTGATCCCAACCAGTCTTAGCCGGCTTGAACTGGACAGGAGCCCACCCCAAGTTCCTGAAAAACGGCGCTGGCGGCCTGGGCGCTGGGTCACAGAAGTGGTCATTGAAAAACCACTAAAGTTCTTGAAAAACCACTAAAGCCTCCATTACTACAGTGACCCATAGGTCAGAGGTGTTATCTTTAGGCGTGACTAAGGAGTCAGAAGTAATTAAGGTGAGCTTGGTCAGTGAAGGCACGTTAGAAGCAGAGTTTTTAGCGAGCTGTTCCTTTAGCTGCTGTTCTGTCAGACAAGCTCAGGTATTTCTGTTAGTCACCAGTTTCTGTTAATCCTATGGGGATGCTTTTTTTTTAACCCTATGGGGCACGGTTTCACGGGGTATCTGTTTTACCCATTTATCTGGCACTTGTATGAGTCTCCAGCCTTAGCCACGGTGGGGAGCCTCTCCCGGGTGGAGTTGAGGTGTGGGTATGCTCCTCTTGGTTGGAATGCTTCCCGGCACCGGGCATGGGCAGGAGTGGGGAGGCACGATCAATGGGGGAGAAGGAAGCCAATAACTAACTACACCTACTCCATGTCTATGCCTAACTTGGGGGGAGTCTGCACCGCAAGTTATAAACACTCAAGTAAACTAAAGCTTGCACTTCTGATCTGTTTGGCTACGGGACTAGTGCGGTCACAGGCCAAAAGAGCGTCCACGGTCCCACCTGAGGCTGCCCTGCAGGGTGACCACAGGTGACCACTCCGGACGGAGTACAGGAAATGGCACCCACAATGATCACTTCGGTGACCCAGCGCCCAGGCTGCCGCGCCGTCCGGGTCCGCGGGCCCCAACCGCCAGTGATTGGTGGCTCTTCCCGGGGGCGTGGCCTCGAGGCGCAGCGCGGGGAACCTGGAGGCCGCCAGGATGCGCGCGCAGGACCTCGGCCGTGGTGCGCGCGCAGCAGCCGGAGCCCCGCCCCGCCCCGTCCCTGCCTGTGATTGGCGCCTTCATCCTAGGGGGCGGGCCCTCAGGTGGCAGAGGGCGCGCTGCGGCCGCGTCTGTTAGGTGTGACCTTTTTCCGCCCGGCCTGTTCCCCGGCCCGCGCCCCCGTCATGGCCATGGCGGCCTCGTTTCTGCTGCGGCAAGGACTAGCCGGGGGGCTGAAGGTAAAGGGGGGCCGGGCCGGGCCGGCGCCCGGGAGCCCGCGGAGGGCGGGGCGAGGGCCGCGGCCCTGACGGTCACCTCCAGCCGTCCGGGGACGCCGCTGACCCCACTTCCTGGGCCGAGGAGAGGACGTCTGGTCGGGGGCCGGGCCCGGGGAGTGGCGAGGGTCCCGGCGACCCCGGCCACCGCTCCCTCTGGTCCTGGATCACCGGGAAGCTCCGGTGTGCGGTCCGGGCCTCCGACGGACGTGGGGGCCGCTGGTGCCCCGCGCCGAGCCCTGTCCGAACCCTTGAGGACAGTGTCTCTACTGCTTATTTAACCCGCGAGGAAATAAGGGCACTTTCAGGCACCTGGTTGACCCGGTAACTTACGAGGCAGCCATGTGAAGCCAGCTTAGGTTACCTCATCTGTGAAAAAAAAGGAAGAAAGAAGGGCTTTCTCCATATAGGAAAAGCAAAGTCCCCTTCACTATCTTTAAAATTAAAAGGGGCTCTTATTACAAAAGCAAGAACTATTCGTGGCAAAATAAAGTACAGATGGTTGGAGGGGAGATCTGTTGTCAGGGAGGCCACTATTCACCTCTGCATATCTAGTCCCAGTTCATTTCGGTTTTTGCTTTCATGTATACATATACACACGTGCTGACGTCATAACCATAAGAAGCAAATGTTTCACTCTCATACATGGGCTGTAGGCACCTCTCTTCTGTGTCCAGCATCTGGAACAGTGCCCGGCACATAGCAGGCCTTAGTAGATGTATGCTGAGTGAATTAACGCTCTATGGTGGGCAGTTTTGAAGCAACTATTATTCATGTACATTATTTTTCATGGCTAGATAGTGCTTCTACTTTATATTCTAAGTACGGGAAAACATTTTATGAAAAGAATCAGTACTTTGTAGGTTGATAGGTAATTGGAGAGTACAAAACAGTACGCTCAGGAGAAAGTCTGGTTGGAGAAATACCCAAATGCTAAGAGTGACTGTCCTTGAACTCAGGTGTTTTTTCCTTGCAGCTTTTTTTGTATTTTCTCAAATTTCCATAATACACATAGGTTAAAAGAATTGTAATAACTGTTAGAAATATGCCATATGTATGCAAAGCATTTATATGTCATAATAATACGTAGTATTCATGTCGTAATAGCTGTTAAAAACGGTATTACTCTAAAATATTCGTATTTGTGCCGTTCTTTTGTCAGACTGTGCTCCTAGAAGCAGGAGTGTTTCGAGGACTTGCTTCTACAGTTTCTCTCTCTGCAGAATCAGGAAAGAAGGAAAAGGGATTGCCACCGAATCCCAAGAAGCAAAGTCCACCAAAAAGTAAGATTTTAGTGGTCGTTTTAAGGGAGACAGAATACAGAGTAAATCAGTCAGCTTCCCAAGCAGGAAAAGGAGTTTACTAGCTACATAATTGGACTCTTTGTTTCTAGCAGTGTCCAGGTTATAATCAGACATAGGATCTGTAACAGGCTTTAGACCAAACACATCAGTAACCTAACAGTTAACTCTGTTAAGGCTGGACTCAGCAATTAGCCCTGAGCTGTTCTCTCTGTGTTTTCTAAATGCCAGACTCCATGGCTAGCAACGGCTGCAGAGTACGCAGGCGCTGAGGCACTTCGGTGGCCCTAATACCGAGCCCGTACTCCCGTGAAGTAGCTGTGACCCCTCCTTTTGTCTCTTCCCTGATTGTGACTTTTCAGGGTCTCTGGGACTTATCCGTAGTCTCCCAGGCTTTGCTTGGTCATAGCCCAGGATCGCAGGCATCCTTTTACGACTGTGGAGAGAGAGTTAGGAGTAGGTACCGTCTTCCATTATGACTCTGGTGAAGCATGATTCTAATCTGCTTCCAGCTCTGTCCACAGTCATTTTGACTTTTATCACCAGTTTTGACTTTTCCCCCTGAATCCAGTGTAGTGTATTCTCATAGGAGGAGAGCAGGAAAGGCAGCAGTGTAAACCTGGTTATAATCCAGGTCCACCGCGTTTAGTCTTAACTGATGAAACCCTAGTTAACTCTGAATACGTGCATATGATATATACAGTCTCTTTATAAAGCTTTGACTGTGTGGGGTTTAGAAGGATAATTGGAGTTTGTCTTGTTTTCATCAAAATATCATTTACTCAGTTTGAATGCTTGAAAAGCGTGTAGACACTTTTGTCCCCCTTCATCTGCCCACGGAGACATGGGCAGCCTATAAAACGTCCGCGCGCTGTTGAGAGAGCCAGCCACCCACTGCCTTTCACACGCCATCCATCCATGCTGAGCAGGTGTACCCTCCCTGTGGTGTCTACGCGCTCCCGTCCGAATTCAGCAGGAGCGTTGTTTTCTGTCCTGTACCTGCTGTGTTTTTAAAGCCAGAATTCCATTTTCATTTTACTCTGTACGTTTCTAAACAGGTATCTTAAACATAAGGACTCTTCTTTTTTCCAAAGATCCCCCTTTTTACAAACATGCTTCTGCATATGAGTGGAAATGGAATACTTCATCCTGTGGCGGTTTGGGGTGCAGTTACGAGAAGGGAACACTGAGCTGGGAGTTGGCCTCGGGCTCATGTAGCTTCTGCCTCTGGGCGTGGCGGGCCCTGCCGCCCTCAGCGGGATCAGCATGCCAGTCTTGGCCTGGCCGATGTGAGACCGACGACCGGCGTGTCATGTGTATGTGCTGTCAGGTGGGAGGACGGTTTTTAGAGCTACACCGTCTTTAATGCACATTATGTTCGTATCTCAGAATTTAAAAAATAATTACAGTCCCTCCATGAAGAGAAAGAAATGATGCTTCTGAGTCAACATGTGCAGGCCTCAGTATTTCTCCCGAAGTGTCAGTGATTGGTGAGTGTAAGATACAGAAATGCTTTGGCCCGCCAGTGGCGCATTGCCACTGTGGGTGGTTTTGGAAGCTCGAGGGAAAGTTCCCTGCGTGCAGACCGGGCCCCGAGCGCTCACCCTTGGGTTCACATCTAGTCCGGGGATCTGCATCTGGGGTGAACATGCTCTCCATTGTTCCACCTGGGGCGCAGCTCATCGTAGCCAACGCTTCCTTCCTGAGGGGAGCTGCCAGCATGGCGAGCACAGACATCAGAATCCGGGTCTCCAAGTGGGTGCCTCCCCTGCACAGCTGCCTGGCTTGCCAGCTTTGATGTTCTGGTGAATTCCATCACTAGGCTGAATTTTGCAATAATCAGTAATAAACCATTGACAGAATAACTCCTATGTGGCTTTCTAAAGACTGTCAGGAAGCCAAAGTTCATTATCTGCTTCAAGCCCCTGTTCCAGTTTGAGAAACGAGGAATCTACGGAAATAGGAATTTGATGTATTTAATTCTAACCAATGTTGCTAGGCACTGTTTTAAGCACTCCATATCTCCCCTCCACACCTCGTGAGAAGGTACCATTAGTATCCCTGGGTTATAGATGAGAAAGTGGGCGGGGGACTCCTGAGCTGCCCAAGGTCACACAGATGTCAGTAGTGGAGCCCAGTCTGAGCCCAGGCAGTAAGTCCCCACAGCCCATATTTATAAGCAATGTGCTGTCTTGCCTCTGAAAAAGGTCTCGGTTCTCGCATGTTCATTAAAACCAAAACCAAAAAAAACAAAACAAAACTTTTTTTAATAGTAAAAAACATGTAAAAAGAGGTTTTAGTTACCATACAAAATTTGAATAACTAGTCTTTCACATCTTGTTGAAATGCACCTTTGTTTCTGAATGTGCTTTGTTTCTGAAATTAGTTTTGTGACCCACTGACAAGATGTGGCAGTATTGTAAGGCTGCTGACCTGTTTCAAACACCAAAGGCATTTTTCCTTT